>NC_133898.1:117682504-118007898 GCF_964199755.1 Larus michahellis
GCCAACCACGTCCTGGGCCGCATCAAAAGAAACGTGGCCAGCAGGTTGAAGGAGGTGATTCTGCCCCTCTACTCCACTCCGGTGAGACCCCACCTGGAGTACTGCATCTAGCTCTGGAGTCCGCAGCACAAGAAGGACATGGACCTGTTGGAATGGGTCCAGAGGAGGGACACAAAGATGATCAGAGGGCTGGGAGTACCTGTGCTATGAGGACAGGCTGAGATAGTTGGGGTTGTTCAGCCTGGAGAAGAGAAGGCTCCGGGGAGACCCTTATAGCGGCCTTCCAGTACCTGAAGGGAGCCCACAGGAGAGATGGGGAGGGACTCTTTATCAGGGAGTGTAATGATAGGACAAGGGGTAATGGTTTCAAACTGAAGAAGGGTAGATTTAGATTGGCTATTAGGAAAAAATTCTTTACTGTGAAGGTGGTGAGGCTGTGAAACAGGTTGCCTAGGGAGGTTGTGGATGCCCCATCCCTGGAAGTGTTCAAGGCCAGGCTGGATGGGGCTTTGAGCAGCCTGCTCTAGTGGGAGGTGTCCCTGCCCATGGCAGGGGGGTTTGAACTAGTTGATTTTTAAGGTCCCTTCCAAGCTGAACAATTCTATGATTCTATGATTCTAATAACCTTCTTAAAATCATTGTATCACAGACAACCCACAACCCTGATTAGCTTTGCCAACATCAGGACAACAGGAGACATAAGGAACTTCATATCACCCAAAAATATCACCCAAGAATTGCAGCCATTGTATATCAAGCCCCTACAGAGTTGCTAACCTGAGCTTCACATGATAAAGCAGCTACAAGTCACATATACCAAAAAATCTGAACCCTGTTACCTACTCCTCACTCACACACTGATTCATCATATGATCCTAAATAGAGAACTAAATGAAACTATTTGCACTATTCTCAAGTACAGTTTATCACAAATGAAACCCATCTGATCCTCCCCTTTCCCACATCTGTTTGCTGGAGGCTCTGTAGAGGTACCAGCTTGGATTATGACTACATGGTGCAGTTTTGTTGAAAGCTTTTATTTATTAGTACTGTCTTCATAAGACTACAAAAAAATGTGACTTTTAAAAAATAACATCCTTTGAGTCAGGTAGCTCTCACCTTCACAGACTCTCAAAATAAATAATAAACTTACTCTTACTTTCCTTTGAAAAACAAAAGAAAACAAAAAAAACAAAACAAACAAAATCCAGTTTGGTAGTTCGGATTTTATTTTCTTACTGGAAATTGCAGAGTTGTTTGTGGAGATAGATGTACTAACTCACGGACAGAGCCCTGTATCCAAAGTAATGATTAGCAACTAGACTTTAAGGAAACAAAAAAAAAAAAAAGAAAAAAGAAAAAAAAAGTGGAGTTTAAACTTCAATCAAAAAGATAGGTGGGGAACATACTGCTTTTGGAAGTGCCTCCATGGTAATATAAGGGGCTGAACTGAATGGTTCAAACTGATTTTTAAGTGGGTAAAGTCAGGTCAGAATAATTCCCACCTCTGATGACTTGGTTACAGAGTAGAAGAGAGAGTCACACAAGATGTAGGTGAATGACAATCTTTTAACAGTTTGTTAAAATGAAATTTTTTTTCACTTTTTTAAAAAGTAGCTAGAGAACTGAAACACTAATCAATTTATTTCATGGACAAGGTGCTCAACTTCTACTCAAAACACCTAAGTGGTTGGTGACTTCCTGTCCTTCCAACTTCCTCTTGGAAGGTTGGTCCCTTCCTGTTTCCCATGCTTACACTGTTAATTAAGAACCTCCGCAATGAGGTAACTCAGTAGTCAGGCAATTACGAAAATTTTTATCAATAACCAGATGATTAAGCCAGTCTATAAAGAGCGTATTCGTCCCTTATTTTTATATCAAAATTTCATACCATAATGCAAAATTTATATTCACTGTTGATAACAGAGAATGAAACAGCTGCACTTCTCCATTCCAGGAGGTAAATCTCTCAGTCCATCTCAGATGTAAAGGGACAAATTATAGCCGAAGGTTTCAGTTAAGTGAAAAATTCTCCTAATCTTTTTGGTACTGTGCCTTATTACCCTTTTTAATGGGTAATAAGGCATTTATCTCTGTGACTGATAATCGATAAATTGATAATTTAAGTGAGTGCACCTAAGTCACTACAGCAAAGTCTGTTCCTTTGGAAATAACATGAAGTACCAGGTTGCAAAATACCCTCATCCAGTCTTGGCAAGTTGTGAAGAGGTGAAAAGTTAATTTATTGACAACATCTTAGAATTAATTTAGTTTTCACAGATAGAAACTATTGGGCTTTACAGTAGCTGTAACTTTCAGAGACTCATGTGACCAATGAAAACCATGTGCTTTCTGTGAAGGCTATGCTGTGGGACGTGCCTTTACCAGGCTAACCATCTCCAAAGTCAGAGACAGAGCATATATCAGGAAAAGTCAAGAGCAGTGCCATGATTTCCTTGCATATAGGACTGTAGATTTCCCCTGGGATACTTAAGGCAGTAAGTTTTAATATGTCTCTAAAGAGAAAACAGTTGTGATGGATGAAGCCTGTCTGTACAAGAAGCAGAAACATGCATACGAATTAATGAAAGACACACCATACCTGCAAGACAAAATTTATGCCAGTGGGGAAACTGTTTTTCTGCCATCACAGATGTTGAAGTGGTTGTGGAACAGAGACTGAGTCACTGCTGACCTTCCTCCATGACTCACCTGCCTTTGCTGAATGACTGGGGTACATCACTTCTACTCTCACATTCTTAGAGAAGTAGGTGACAAGGTAGCTGACTACCTGTGCAGATTATCAACAGAGATTCAAAAGTGAGAATCAAGGGGATCTTGTCAATGTCAACATTTTCAAGGGCATTTTTAGATCCCATCAAATTTACACCATGCATAAAACAAGGGAGGAAAAATATACATCTTTGTATTTTTACGTAAAACTTTTGCCCTTATAATTCAATTAATCTTTCTATAAACAAACACTGATACATTCGAATGTAGACTACTATTAACCTAAAAGAGCAATCTTGGTGGGAAATATCATTGCAGTATGAGTAAAATGAAACAACACTAATTTTGATGTCATACCTGACTTCATTGTGGACAAAACATTTGCCAAACTTCTCAATAACAGTGAGGAATTATCATGAAGAGGGGAAGAATCAGTCTGTCCTTTATTAAAGACTGTAAAAGCTTTTATGCAAGAAAAAATTAAAATCTGATGTTTTCTTACTCATTGATAGCAGTATGGAGTTGTGCTCTCTCCTTAGCTGAAAATGAGCATTTATGGTTTATATTGTAGTAGTACTTACATGATACTATGGTTTATCAGAAATATACAGAGCATAGTGTTTGAAACTTTTTTAAAAATTTAATAAAGCTTTACATTCTAGAAAGTATTAGTAATTTGTTAAGCAAAACAATGTTTTCTAAAGTAAAGGGGAAAATCTGGCTCTGGTAAAATATTACACACTCAAGGGACAATATCTAAATAAACAACTTTTTTTTTTTTTTAATCTTTCTTGAATCATTCTGATGTAAGTTATATGTCAGATCACAGAATATGGTGGCTAACTCACACCAGGTTTGTTTCTTGTGGGAGTTAACTACATGCATGGAATTTTCAGTTAAATAAGGAAAAAAAGCTCTTTCCACTGGATACTGACCTCTTCTCATATAACTCCCCACAGAAACTGGAGGGAAAGGTGTGAGTGTCATCTACTGCTTCATGCATGTCACATAACCCAGGACCTTTCCACGTGCAGTCACTTTATTCATTTCCAGTGTAATGCTTGCATTCACCATGGGTGGATTTTGTTCTTATATTCTTATAAACAGAGAAATGAATGAAAATTTCAACCATGGTTTCAACTCTACCATCAGCCACAGGAAGCTAGGCAGCAAATAAAATTGTCAAATTAGCTTATAATAGCCCTTTAGACTGTATAATAACTCCTCAGAAATGCGATCAAGCAAAATGAAGTTCATATCTATTCCTTGAATTGCAGTCTCATCCTGTAGAAAGGAATTGGTGTTATGGAATCATAGGGCATCTTCATTTTTCCCTTCATGGAGATACACCTACACCGTTATTCCCACTTTCTACCACCTTTGCTTTTGCCGTACAAATCATTTGAGATCAGAGAAACAGCCTAGGTTCACAGCTATACCTGGATGTTTGTCTACCAAATCACAGAATGGTAGGGGTTGGAAGGGACCTTCAGAGGTCATCTAGTCCAACCCCCCTGACAGAGCAGGGTCACCCAGAGCAGGTTGGGCAGGAACGCATCCAGGCGGGTTTTGAATATCTACAGAGAAGGAGACTCCACCACCTCTCTGGGCAGCCTGTGCCAGTGCTCTGCCACCCTCAAAGTAAAGAAGTTTTTCCTCATGTTGAAATGGAACTTCCTGAGTTCCAGTTTGTGTCTGTTGCCCCTTGTCCTGTCACCAAACACCACTGAGAAGAGCCTGACCCCATCCTCTTGACACCTGCCTTTTAGATATTTATAAGCATTGATGAGATCCCATCTCAGTCTTCTCTTCTCCAGGCTAAACAGTCCTAGGTCTCTCAGCGTTTCCTCATAAGAGAGATGCCCTAGTCCCTTGATTGTCTTTGTAGCCCTCCACTGGACTCTCTCCAGCCATTCCCTGTCCTTGAACTGGGGAGCCCAGAACTGGATACAGTACTCCATATGTGGCCTCATCAGGGCAGAGGGGGAGGATAACTTCCCTCAACCTGCTGGCCACGCTCTTCATGGTGCACCCCAGGAGACCACAAGGGCACATTTGCTGGCTCTTGGTCATCTTGGTGTCCACCAGGACTCCAAGGTCTCTCTATACAGACCTGCTTTCCAGCAGGTCAGCCCCTAACTTGTATTGGTGTATGGGGTTATTCCTTCCTAGGTGCAGGACCCTACACTTCCCTTGTTGAATTTCATTAGGTTCCTCACCACCCAACTTTCTAGCCTGTCTAGGTCTCCCTGAATGACAGCACAGCCTTCTGATGTGTCAGCCACTCCTCCCAGTTTTGTATCATCAGCAAACTTGCTGAGGGTACACTCTGTCCCCTCATCCAGGTCATTGATGAATATATTGAACAAGACCAGACACAGTACTGACCCCTGGAGAACACTGCTAGTTACAGGCCTCCAACTGGACTCTGCACTGCTGGTCACAACCCTCTGAGCTCTGCCATTTAGCCAGTTCTCAATCCACCTCACTGTCCACTCATCTAACCCACACTTCCTAAGCTCACCTATGAGGATGTTATGGGAAATAGTGTCAAAAGCCTTGCTGAAGCCAGGGTAGACAACATCCACTGCTTTCTCCCCATCCACGCAGTCAGTCATTCTGTTGTAGAAGGCTAAATGCCCCTTTCATTCTCTTGACAGCCATTCCCACAACCTGCTCCTTTCACTACTGTAAATTAATAGCTTCCTTTCCTAAAGTAGCAGAGTGCCTTTCTGAAGAAATGCTTCCCACTTTGCAAAATTGCCCCGTACTACAATATCTTGAAAACCAAACAGCAATATTTTATACCTGAAATTCCTGAAATACGTTTTATTTCAGTTGGCCTTAATTAATTTTAACATAGACTAGGTGATGTATGTTAAAGAAAGTACTAAACCGAAGAATAAATAGCTCAATAAATATTTACTATTAAAAACAGTCTTTGTTCCACATCACCTCCAAAATTCCTCTAATCAGCCTCTGCTTTATAAGTCAAGAAGAAAAAAAAATGTACCTTGTCAGCTCTTACTGCACCAAGAACATCTCTGATGAGAAGGCAAAGAGTGCCGGTCTAAAATTATTCTTTACTTATAAACCAAATAAAAGTACATTATAGGCACTTCTTTTATTCCACTACAAGTGTATTTCAGGTCACCTTATGCAATCTTTCAGGCCTGATGAGTGTGTCACACTGCTTTTCATACTTGAATAACTTAACTGACTTCAGGGAGTTCTTTCTGATTTACACCCCTGTAATGCAGCAGGAGATCAGGCAGCTGTTCTTTCCCAAGAGACTAGAATTAACATTCCAATTTCAGGGAAAATCTATTGCAAGGCAAGTAAAGACCTTGCAACGTCTTGATGTTAATGTGCTGTATCCCCTCCATGCTAATCATACCAGAACAGAATCTCAGCTGCTGCAAATGATTGTAGATTCAAGATTTCACCTGAGTTATACCCTTCTCACTATCTGAAGATCCAGCTAATCATTCTATAGTGCACTAAGCAGCACACCAGACGGTGTATAATAAATTCTTTACATAATTAAATGAGGGAAAATACATTAATGGAGCATTATGGCTGTGCTGTTATGCACACAAAAGACAACATATTTAAAATTATAGTCCCCCAAGCAATTTTAACTCAGCTGCTTTGTATAAATATATTAAAGTATTAAAGCTAATATCACGTGCTGCAAAACAGAATGCAACATATGTGCTAGGGGATTGAAATATCATCACAGTGGTAACTGTAACTTGTAATTTTCTGATTTTATTGAAAATAAATGCTAACCTTTGGCATTATTTTCATTTATTTATTTATTTATTTATTATTTTACCTTTTTAGGTTTATTATAATTATTTCTACTTTACTAGAAAAAAATTGTCTATTAATCAAACATTTCATCTCCAGCTCTTGAGAGAAATTTCTTTGACGTAAAAATAATTTATATAATGTGAACATGGAGGATAATTCACAAATCAGCAACATGTCAAATACTGGAATACAGTTCTAGGCAGAAAAGCCAAAATCACATGGCCCTCTTCAAGTCAAGGTCCTACTAGAAGCAAAATCTAATTCTTAAAGACCAGTGGTATTAAATATTTTGTTTCTAAATTGTTACTAGTTTCTAAGACAAAGTTGGGGAAATTATCTGCCAAAATAAAAGCAATTAGAAATAAATCTTTACAGATTTCAGAAAATATTTGTAGTGCATAATAGATTATGCTAATTCACATTAGTCCCATCTCCACAGAAGAATGTGTGAAAATATTTATGAGTCAACATGATAAAAAGTCATGTGGTTGCCATTTATGTTGAAGAAATCGCAATAAAAAGTTCTTTTTCATTGTAGAAACCAATAAACATGGAAACTTACAAAGAATGATTTGTGGTTTGTATGCAAAATAAACTCTCACAGAGACAGCACTCTATAACCTTTCAGATATCTTTTATCCAAAGTAGCCTTAAGCAAAGATAAACAACCTCTTATAAGTTAAATAAAGAACTGATTCAGTTCAGCAAAGTGATGGATGATATAGGGCTACAAGGCAACTAATTATTAACTGTAACATTAAACAAGTAGTTAACAAAGATTAATCTTCAAGTCATCTTACAACAAGCACAGATAACTCACTAGATTGCTATATTTTGTGTGCCAGAATAATAGGAATGATGCACAATTCTCATTAATGAGGATGTTATTTCCTCTCTGCATGAAGACTTTTGAATATTTTTTTGTTTGAACATTGTGTTTGATATGAACAAAAAAGGCTATAAGCAGATGGATCTTAATTGGACAAGAAACTAGCATTTAGAGTTAAACATGAATTACTAATTGCTTTTCTTTTTTAAGATTAACCTTTTCTGTGTTGCTCTGCAAGACTGTAATTTCCAATTAGAATCACCGTTTTGTCATGTTGATGAGATATTGATTCAGTGTTTATTCAACATAATTTGTTTTTTAACGTTAAACATGAAAATCCACATATTATCACAGAATCTTTCAACAGTCCACTGAAATGTATGCATTGCACCTAGAGCAAAATATAGCTTTGAGAATTTGTTGTCTTCTGAAATGCTATACTTATTATGAACCATAAAATGGTTCAAAAATATCATTCCAATACTATTTTTACAAAATTTTAGATGGGTAGAGGAAAAACTCTATGAAAATCATCTAGATATGGAAACTGTTCTAAAAAAAGAGAGAAATAATCGCGACGGTATAATTCCATTAACAGGAAGGATAGATTGCAACTATTTTTTCCTGTCTCAAAACACAATGACAACAGGCTATGTCTATGATGCTGAGATATTTCTTGATGTTCCCAGAAACCATTTTCAGTAGTACCCTTCTGACAAGTTGACACATTACAATATCCAATATTTCAGATCCTTACACAAAGTATTTTTCTGCTTTTATTCTTTGTACATTTTCAAATCAACAGAAGAAGAAAAGACTCTAATTTTCTTCTTTTTTTTTTTTTAAGTAACTTAAAGACACCTAAGTCATGCCTGAATTACAAGAGTCTAGGAAATGGTTCCTATGTGACAACCTTTTACTGCATAGGTTTTAATCAACTATTTTTTAAGATAAAATAAAATTATTTACAGAATAATATTTCTCTACATATACATGACCTGGACAATTCACTTCATTTCTTGGCTATATAGACCCTCTCCAGCTATGCTTCAAATCTATTCTTGGAAGAACCTCTCATTTAAGATTCCCCTGATTTTATTCTTAACCTCTAGGTCAAGCTGAGAAATACGTCAATCAAGAAGAATAAGCATGAATAAGTCACGTGCATGTTAGTAAGTTTGCTATGTACAGCACGTGGCACAGCTTAAATCTAGAAGGCTGAGTCTGAAGTTAAACCTGCATCCACAACCTTACTTATTGTTTCATATTGGAACAGTTAGAACCCAGAGAACACAAAACATTAAATTAGATGGTGCTATTATACAGAGACAATGTCCTCTACTCCCCTTTACCTAGTGGAGTGCAACCATTGATATACTACACTTTCAATCTTACAGGTAAGGAAAGAATTCTTTGGGCTTGACACAGAGCACTCAGGAAACTCTATCAATGATCTGTAGGACGTATAAAAGCATAAGAAAGTTTGTAGAAGAAAAACCAAAAGCCTCTTCAGGTTAGTCTCCGGTGAGACAAGGCCAATGAAAGGGAATCGGTCTCCAGCAGTTAACAGCTCATGAATTTCCCAAACCCGATTTCCACTTTTAATCCATGTTTTTCTCTTCCTTGAACCTTAGTTAGCTTTTACTATCCAAAATATTCTCTGGCAAGCATCTCGACTACGTTCTGTGTAAAGCAATTCTTTCTTTTGTTTGTTTCTGATGAGTCAAGAGCCATTGTTCCCTGTTCGCTTTCTCCATACCACTCATGATTCTATAGAGTTCCGCAGTACATCCCTCCTGAAACCATCTTCTCTTTTTGCATGGGACCCTCTATAAGGAGATTCATACCAGATCTTTGATTACCTTGATAACTTTCTCTAGACACTTTTCAATTCTATCTTTTAGACATAGAGAACCTGAACACCACATACCACTCAGGATGCCCACTACTAGTGCATTATATTTTGGGTTTCTTCTTTGTTTTGTTCTCTTTATTAAATTTGTAATATTTTTAAAGTTACTGGGCATTTATCTGAAATTTTACTGTTAAAAAACTAGAATCTCATTCCTCAATCATAGTAGTTGGAAATGGATGGTCAGTTCAAAGCTCACCTCTATGTAAAGGTAAGTTCCTTCCCCATGCCTCGTTTTCTGATCCATTTATCTGACACTTTATCACTCAATTACTCAGCGTCGAGAGGTCCTTCTCCAGTTCTTCACTCTCAGCTTCTGTGTTTCTAAAAAACTTGACAATCAGAACAACCAACTACCAGCAGCTAATATTGTCAACACGTGATAGATTCCCATAAAATGCCGTAAGTGCCAGTAAAGGCCAAATATTCCCACAGTTTGCTTCCTACCTTATAAATGTTATCTTTGGAAAGACTATCTTTCTTTTCTTACATCAGCTTTATTAAAAGACTTTGGTAATGGTGATCCCTTTTAGAAACCTGAGTATATAATCTGTATATCCCTTAATTATGCTTATTCATTCACTCAAAGAAGTCCAATAGATTCACAATAGATGACTTCCCATAACAAAATCGGTATTAACTCTTTTCTTTTATCCATGTGCCCCATAACACTGTTCTGGATAATTTATCTGATACAGATTTCCCTGTCTACAGTAGTTTGAATTCTCTCTGGTAACATTTTTGGAAATTGACATCATATCTGCCACCTTCTAAATCACTGGTACTGATGTAAATTTAAGCAAGATTTTGCATACCATGATGGATAATTCGGCTAGTTCATACTTTATTTCCACTACAGCTCTTTGGATCTTTTGATCTGTTAGTTGTTTTCATTTGTAGTATAGTGTCTTTTATTGACATTTCCACCTTAGACAAATGTCCCAATTCACTTTGCATGAAAAAAAGTTCTGTCATATGCTCTTCTGCATCTCCTCCTCACTGAACACAGGTGTAAAAATTAGTTTTTATTCCAAGGCTTTATGTCTTCAAGACAGACTTTTTATACTTTGATCTTTTTTTCCCCTGAAGATTCTCTGGTTTCCCCTTATCCCAATGTGTTTGAAAAATCATTTTTTGGTGTTTGTTTTATGTCTTCTGTATGGTTTTCTACATGTCTGTTTTGACTGTTTTGCAAAGGTTTTTATTTCTCACTCTGGTGAGAGCCAACCTGGAGTCCTGCGTCCAGCTGTGGAGCCCTCAGCACAGAATAGACATGGACCTGTTGAAGTGGATCCAGAGGAGGGCCACAAAGATGATCAGAGGGCTGGAACATCTCTCCTGTGAAGACAGACTGAAAGCGTTGCGGTTGTTCAGTCTGGAGAAGAGAAGGCTCTGGGGAGACCTTCAGGACTCAAAGACCCCTATTAGTACTTAAAGGGGGCCTACAGGAAAGACAGAGACAAACTTTTTAGCAGGGCCTGTTGCAATAGAACAAGGGTAACGGTTTTAAACTAAAAGAGGGGAGAATTAGATGAGATATAAGGAATACATTTTTTTACAGTGAGAGTGGTGAGACACTGGCACAGGTTGCCCAGAGAGGTGATAGATGCCCCATCCCTGGAAACGCTCAAGGTCAGGTTGGATGGGGCTCTGAGCAACCTGATCTAGTCGAAGACATCCCTGCTTATTGCAGGGGAGGTTGGACTAGATAACCTTTAAAGGTCCCTTCCAACGCAAACTATTCCACTGTTCTATGATTCTGTGCTTTAAAATTATTTGTATTTATTCTCAATCTGTTTGAAAATACCAATGTGGTATCATTGTGGCACAACAGTCTACACGTGACGTGCATGTAGCTGTTCCTTCTAATTGATGTTTAACATGCTTTTCTATTTTAGGCAGCTACTCTTCTTAAAAATAAACATTACCACAGTGGGTGAAGGGTTTCTGTTCCTATTTCTGGAACGTATGTATGTTATAGCCACTGATGTATAGTGCTTTAGTAATAGCCACATTTGTAACCAAAGCATACATACTGCTCAAAACCAAGTCTCCCTTTGTGGGCTACTTTGAGCTATTCCATTAACAGTTCATTTGAGAGGTTTAAAAATTTAGACTCATTAATTTAACATTTATCTGTTATATGGTGGCCTGGGAACATTTCAGAGATCACCACCAGGACACTTCTTCATTTGCCTCAGTTCTTCCAGTTCTTCTAAAAGAGTCAATCTCCTTTCCTCCGTGACTAGTACCCACATGAATCATGACCAACAATCACAAACTTATCCAAACCAAGTTGAAGTCATAAGACATTTGTTCCCCTTGGTAGCACTGGGGTTGCTATCCCACAAGTGGGAATGATTAGTGATACCTTGAATGTGTCTTTGATCAAACTTGCTACTGCTCAGAGATCTTCCAGCTTTGCTACTACAGGTTTCAGGGTTCAGCTACTGCTTCCTTCCAGGCAGTACTTTGTCTTGAACACTTTGAGATGTGTCTTCCATGTGTTGGCATATATCTTGCTTGTGCCACCTGGCATACAGGAGAATCTCTGGTGGAAGATAAATGAATCCTCAGCATTGCATATGGCATTGTGTTAGGACTGAGAGGAGACATGAAAAAAAGCACTGAAGTGCTGAACCTAACAGTTGTTCATTGATACCGACTGTGTCTATTGTACATTTTAAGTACTGTCTTGTATGTTTTTTCATGTCTCACTTATTCTGTGTCCTTCTTACTGTAAGCATGTTCACACTAAGGAAAAGTGAGATTCAGCATTGTATGAGATTCAACAAGGCTAAGTGACAGGTCCTCCACTTGGGTCACAACCACCCCATGCAATACTACAGGCTTGCGGAAAAATAGCTGAAAGCTGCCTGGTGGAAAAGGACTCGTGGAATATGAGCCGGTAGTGTGCCCAACTACCCAAGAAGGCCAATAGCTTGTATCAGAAATAGTGTGGCCAGCAATATTAGGGAAGTGATTGTCCCCCTGTACTCAGCACTGGTGAGGCTGCTCCTTGAGCACTGTGTTCGGTTTTCGGCCCCTCACTACAAGAAAGACATTGAGGTGCTGGAGCAGGTCCAGAGAAGGGTAATGAAGCTGGTGAGGGGTCTGGAGCACAAGTCTTATGAAGAGCGATGGAGGGAACTGTTTAGCCATAACAAGCGATAGGACAAGAGGAAACAGCCTCAAGTTGCATCAGGGGAGGTTTACACTGGATATTAGGAAAAATTTCTTCACTGAAAGGCTTATCAAGCATTGGAACAGGCTGCCCATGGAAGTGGCTGAGTCACCATCCCTGGAGGTATTTAAAAAACGTGTAGATGTGGTGCTGAGGGACACGATGTAGTGGTGGACTTGTCAGTGTTACATTAATGGTTGGATGTGATCTTAAAAGTCCTTTTCAACCTAAATTATTCTATGATGCTTTGAACAATTCAATACAAATTGGAGAGAAAACTTAATTCATGCTGCAACTAGTTGTATGTTTGGTCTTATTAAGGCATAGTGTGACTCTATCTCATATGCCATCTGGCTTCCTAAGCATTTTGCATATCCAGATGGACTTTCATAGAAGGACTCTGGTATCAACTGTCATAAGGACAAAAGGGAATTGCAGAAAAACTACTAGACATGTTGTTACAAAGCTTTAAATATGGTATAGAAATAAGTATACTGACCCCTTGAGGTTATTCCTAATCAATTTTTAAGTAGGATAGAATGCTATGAATCATTTCTGAGACTGGACCAGATTTCAGAAAAGGTGAGTTTCAGGAAATGCAAACAGGTTTCTGTAAAGTCATTTCCATTCCAATCCCTACCCCAGTTAAGCCCATCACAGATAAAATGAGCTTGAGATTATACTTCAACTCATATTTTACTTTCAAAAGTTTATGGGGCTTTTTACATCAATTATCTATTCTGTCTTATCTAGTGACTTCCATTTCTCCATGATTTTTTAATAATGGACTTAGGAAGCCTCCATATACTGGTATTTTAACTAGGGCTTGCAAAAGAGTGAAATTCCCCTCTATTATGTGTTTGGAAAGCATTGATATCCTGAATTAAGGATATTTTTTTTCTAAATCTGTTATGGTCAGTATTTATTAAAGCCTTCACCTTAACTGTTTCTTTTTACATTATTTTCCATGAAGTACAAAATAATAGGCTGAGAGGAATTTCTTAAATTCTACACATAAGAAATAATTGTTCTAAGAGGTAATTGTTTAATATCATTAGGAAACTACTTCTAACATTTATTGTGATATTCGATCAATTTGTGTGTGTACCATTGAAATCATTCATTATTATGGCTCTATTAGTTTTAGCTCTTTTAAATGTCTTGCAACACGTTATTCTTCATTTGCTCTCATTATGAGGTCAACAGCACAAATCTATCACATTTTGTCTGCTCTCCAGAAGGTTTAGTTCCACATGTCCATCTTTATTACCCACATCCCTTCTCTTAGGAATAGTTTAAGGCTAGATCACCATGTACCATTGATTCTTTTCTTTCAGCTATATTTCAGTAACATATATATTTCACATGGCCAAGTTTTCTCATTTGGCCAGCCTTCCTTTTAAAATTTCCCTTTGATGTTCATACACACAGCACATGCTGCACTAAATTTGGCTCCCATTACTCACGATCACCCACTTGGCAGTTTAACTCTTTCACTGATTTTTCATGGACATACTATATCTTATTGCTTTTTCTCCTTCTGCTGTGGGAATAAAAGCGGAGGTTGTATATCCTGATTAATTGTTTTCAGAATGGAATTAATCAATGTCAGAAACTCTTGCAGATCTCCTTTGTAGTTCCTTTCCAAGGTGGAAACACTACAGAATTTAGCAGACCATGAACTAATATTTAACACAGTAACTATATACCTAAATAATAGATTAGTTTGCTTCACTAAGCTCAGAACACCATTTCTGCTCTTCAGTGTCCATTTCCAGGTGTAACAGGAATTATGACATTTTTAAGGAAACTAATCCCCTAAAAATAAATTTAAAAAAATCAACTTCGATTTCTAATTAACTCTGTGTAAGTCTGTAATTACCACCACAAGAAAAAAAAAAAAAAGATACAGGAGGTAACTTGCTGAAAGATTCAAAGCATATCTTAGAACATTTAAAAGCAAGGACTGTTCAACACCCAGTGTATAATGCCAAGTATTATTATGCCCAATTAGGCTCCTAAAAACTTGCTGATCATACTTCTACAGAGTCTGATTTCCTTTTTTCCCTCTGTGTTGATTACACATTTATTTCTATTCATTTTCTGTTTTTTTAAAGCTAAAAACTATTATCACCTTCTGAATTTAGTGTTCTCATTTCACTTTACAATTATTGCTTTATTCTGGTATCTGGCTTATTTTCTTCATTCCTTTTTACCTTCTGTGAATGCAGTTTGTGGGGTTTTAACTGCTCTAACAAAGCTCACCATCCAGTTTCTTTTCTTTCTCTTGTTCAGCAACACCTGCTTCTTTTTATGATATTTTAGTGCTCTGAAAGACAGCAGATTGACAGCCTTGGAAGTGGAAGTCCCATTTGTATGTTTACAGGATTTGAGCAAGTTGGAGCAATAAAAGATTTTATCAAGGTATCTCAGCTTCCCTTGAAAGACCACTGATAAGGTATTTAGTCCAAGTTCTCTTTTCTAAGTCTTCTCAGGAGGTTGCTAGTTGTAAAGGGATTTTGTTTTTTAAATGGATCGCTGCCTACTGGACTTAGATAAATTGGCAATTTCTACCTTAGGAACACAGAAGTTCTCTCTTAGGCCAGAAAACATCCATCAATTGCCTGGTTACAACTCTTGCATTCCATTATCAATTCACAGTACTTGTTGACCCTTCGCAACAACAACCAAGAGCTTCACAGCATGTTCCAACACAGGTCTTGTGCAGTGAGGAATTGCTTCCATTACCATTTGACAGACAAGTAAATAAGGTGAAAGAAATTAAAAATGAAATGTCATATAGTATTTAGGCACCAGAGTTTATACAGCTAAATACATTTATTTGATGATCTGGATTTAAATGAGCAGCTTAAGTCCACTCAGGCAGGCTATCAAAGAGAACAGAGTGTTTAAGCCAGCTATACCCACTATTATGCCAAGCCCTAAACGACTAAAACTTTTTTCTTCTTCTTTTTCTTTTTCTTTTTTTTTCGTGTCCAAGACACTGAGTATAAAGATAAATTTTGTACCCTCAAGTGAAGAAAGGAACATCATTAGAAACTGTCTCTGGAGTAATTTTCTGAAATCACTGTCTTGTTTGAATTAAAGAAATTTGAAATATTTGGTCAACTGCATGAAAGTCATTACAGCTTATGAAATGTTTAATTACCATAGTTTCCCTTGTAAGAAAAGCATTATTGGCAGTATTTTTTATCATGAATACCTCAAAGATGAAGGAGTCATGTAGACCTTGACACTAGCCCCATGATACTCTGTCCTGTGGCTTAACATCGAGATTGGTATTTTGAAAAATGCTGAAGCAACCTGCAATCCGTTCATAAAGAGGGTCTGATCATATCCACTTAACATCATAGCATCAAAGCACAGTTCACTCATGTACAAAGAAATTGTCAACTTTTCTGATGACTGGATAAGTATGTCAATGTCTTGGACACTTAAGAATGACAGAAAGGATGTGAACATGGTGGTCACAGATGAGACAATGAAAGGTACCAAAAGGAGAGGTAGCGTAATTAAAGTAGTCCAAATAGAATTTGTTACTTTCCTTTCCTGTGATGCGAAGTTTAAACTGAAAGCTAAGCTGCTTCTAGCTGGTCAGGATAGCCCAGAATAGTCTGAGGATAATTAGTATACCTTGTTCTCAAGTTCACTTTATATGACAAAAAAAAACATGAAAAAAAATAACAATTCTCCTCTTGGTGAATCACATAAAATTGTCACTTCAGATCCAGAATTGCCTGGATGAGGCATTTCTGAATCATAACCTTTCTGTTTAAGCCTCCTCTCAGCTACTGTAACATAAAGTGTTTGTTCCAGACCACAACCACTAATCAGTTTTGTTTAGAGCACCTATAATCAACCTTCTTATTAGGTTTCTTATTGGCTAAATTAAATGAGAAGTCATCACCCAACTCAGCTGTTACTAATTAACAGGTCACCTTTCAATTTGGGAACATAATTATTCTTGTTGATGTGCTGTTATGGTTTACATGGAATGAACAGTACAAGATCTGAGATTGGCATTGATATATGAAATGATTCTTTCTTAGTTAATAATAAAGAAGTCTTTTTATTGTTTTACAGGTTCTAGTATTTAAGTTAAATGAAAGCTGCAAATTTCATAGGGTACACTTGTAACAGAAGAGATGAAAAAGAGCCTATCTACCCACACATTCACTGTCCCATTGCTGTAATACCTAAAGTCTCATAATCTTCATCCTTTCACTGTGAATATCAGTAATTCTGGACCACGAAGTAAGGTGTGTCACTTTCTGAGATGTCGTGGGAACTAAGTATCTATAAGCACTGTTGCCATTTCTGAGTCAAAATTCAAGCCAGAATATGGTGTGGAATAAATATGAACTGTTCCCCACGATGGATTCACTGTCTGACTTCTTTTGAGTTGACTGTTTTTCTAAAAAAACCCAAGTTTTAAAATCATGTAGTGCCACCTTTGATTACATTCATTTCAATGAAATTTCAGTGTTCACTGTGTACAGAAGTACAAATTTGAACTGATTGTCTAGATTCCTTTTACAGTCAGTGGAAAGCAGCACGTTTTCATTTACTGTAATTTAAATTTCTGATTGAGGATCAGATGAATATTTGAATGTTTTTGTTGTCCATATTTGTTTAGATGAATCCTCTGCTTCACATATATAAATACTGATAGGTTCCACAAAAGATGTGGTGGGGCGGGGAGCATAGGGTCTGGACAAAGAGTTCCAAAGTATGACTTTAGAGACAGTCAAGTGATCACAAGCTGGTCATAGCACTTCTCCCCGATAGGATCTTTTGCACATTTAAAAGCCATAGGTCCTCACAGCTGCATATACCTAGGAACACACCCCTCCTATACCTGTAACAGATTCAGAATATTTTTTTCCAAGAGTACACTGGCAACAGAAGAAACTCAAATCTTTAACAAAATACATACATACAACAGTCTTTGATTTATCAGCAACATGGACAGTGGGATCAAGCTCACCCTCAGCAAGTTTGCCGACGACACCAAGCTGTGTGGTGCAATCGACGTGCTGGAGGGAAGGGATGCCATCCAGACAGACCTGGGCAGGCTTGAGAGGTGGGCCTGTGCAAACCTCATGAAGTTCAACAAGGCCAAGTGCAAGGTCCTGCATGTGGGTCAGGGCAACCCCAAGCACAAATACAGGCTGGGCAGAGAATGGGCTGAGAGCAGCCCTGAAGAGAATGACTTGGGGATGTTGGTTGATGGTGTTTTCTTGTCATATGAAGCTGCATTTTGGCCACTTACTCTGACACTTTCTGTCATGCAAAATTAACCCTGAGAAGCAAAAAGAAAAAACAACAAACCTATGAACCTTAAAAGCATAATGCATTCTGAGGTACAGTGCTTCCAAATGACTAGCTCTGAGAATATGTAACACTGATACTACAAGGATTTTAGTGTTCTGTACTCAGAAAGGTCTACTATTTGAACAGGCATCTTAAAAAGCCTTAAGAGACATAAATAGAAATAATAAAAGACGTGAATTACAGCCAAAAGAAAGAAGATATAAAATCCAATTTAAACCTTCAGGTTATTTATTTACTCAAGACAGTAATTTGAAATGACACTATTATTTAAATGTTGTATTAGTTTTCAGAGAAAAGAAACATGTAATTTAAACATATTGCTCATGTTTAATAATTATAAATATAAATCTTCCAGAAATATATTATTAATTTTTTTTGTATCTGAAGTCAGCATATTTCAACCAGCATATAATGCAAGCTCAAAGCTGGAAGAGTTGCACTGACCATTCCCAATTCAGTATCTATTAGAAATATTAAGAAAAAGGCAGTTCCCACCAGGTCCAATTTCACTAATTATGGTGCTGTATGTACAAAATTTTCACATGCAGTCTTATTCCTTCATCTTCCTTATATCATAATTGCTAATGTAATGATATTCATAGAGGAGTCCAAGTATGTAAAATAGATACAGGATTAAGTGCTAAAAGACTTTCAGTGAATGTGGAGTTGAGATATAACAGAAACTGAGAAAATACAGAGAGTTTCCTAAAGACTAAGAATTGTTTTCCTAGGAAGGAGAAGTTTCATAATAGTTATAGGTTTGCTCTGGGTTTCCCATTGCAAGCTTCTGTCTCCTTTGAAGTAATTTTGTGAGCCTAGAACAGGCTTAGTGCATGGTTCAAACTCCACTTCCTTGTGACCTCACAACAGTGACTTTGTGAATCGTAACCAAGACAATAGCTGACAGAACTGATAGCATGCCATGACCTAGTTGTCTGTACCTAGACAGGATACATCTACATCATCAAATTATTTAAATCCCCAGTTGTCTCTTGGATCCTGGTCCCTGGAATATTCACACTACTAATATATTAATTTGCTCTCAGATGAAACCAGAATACTGGAGATAGCTTACTCCATGCACCACTGCCTAAAAGTGACATTGTCAAGAGCAGAAGATACTCATGTTCTCATTCTACATTGTCATCAACACAACACACAACCCACAAAACATGTCATGCCTCTCCAGGGAACTCAATATCAATAACAAAAGTGTTATACAAGTACTACTTTGAAGAACTGTGACAGCATCATATTATTTCACTCCTCTGAACTGGAGAAACCTTTTTCTCTTTTTCTTTTTTTTTCTTTCCTTTTTTTTCCTTTTCCTTTTCCTTTTCCTTTTCCTTTTCCTTTTCCTTTTCCTTTTCCTTTTCCTTTTCCTTTTCCTTTTCCTTTTCCTTTTCCTTTTCCTTTTCCATTTTTTTTTCCCTGAGAACCACTGCCACATGAAGCCCAAAATAGCAACCGCAGTCATCTGTCTTCTATGCTGAGTAGGTATGGCTTTTCTGCCTAGAAGAGGTTGGTTCTGAACAACGTGAGTGCAAGACACTTTTTATCTGGGGATACAAAAAAACTATCTAGGGATAATTTCTGAGAACAGGAATGAATGCCTTCAGCAATGCAGACTTAAACGCTAAGTGGTCTGGTAATGAGATTTTAGGTAGATGAGGACTTTTCTGTATGTAAGGACTTTATGTAACAAATCTTATTTTTATCAAGATGGACAACCGATAGAACTGTGATGATGAGAGCATTCAACAAAAACCTGAGTAAGTTTTGTTCATGTTATTGAATGTATTGACTCCCTTTCCCTTTTGGCTGCTTTCTTTTCCCTTCAAATAGCAAGTACTTGTTCTTTATCTCCACGGACTCCTGAAGGGTTGTGGTAAGTGGTAAGAAAAACTTTCAAATAAAACCTCCTTATGCTGATATACTGAGGTAAACGGAAGAGAATGGCTATGAGTTGGAGGAAGGAGGAGAAAGGAGGGCTCAGGCTGCAGTGTTATTCACTTGAGAAAAAGGCTCGTTTGCTGAACTATCCTTGCTGATGCCACTAATTGCTGGCAGAGGGCTCCTGTGATGTTGAGTCATCTCTTTAAAACTCTTTGCTAATGTATTTTTTGTTTTGTTCGATAACTGTTCAATGTAAATACACTGCAAGGCAACAGTGACTGCAAAGCTAGGATCCAGGCTCTCAACCAAGTGCCCTGAGCTCTAGGCTAGAATCATGCTCTTTTTACTTGTTCTCCTTCACCTTCATGACTTGCAAGCTTTGTTGCAAGGCAGTGCAGACTCAGTAGGAAGAGTTATAGTAAAAGGCACTATAGTAAAAGACTCTATAGTTCTAACATGGTCCTGAGAAATAAAAGCTCAGGGATCAGTCTCTCCCTGGATGCATTTCCCAGGTGAGGACAGCCTGCAACTCTCTTCCCCTAGACTAGCTCTCCAACAACCAGGCTAGGTCCAAAAAGGTAGATAACACCATCAGCACCTGCTGTCATAGAAAAAGGTATCAAACTAATTTGATACCTCTTCCCAGCACAGACCTTTACTCTTTGGCTCCTGAGTGAATGGCAGCATGTAATTTGCAGTGTTATTCCGAGTGGAGCCAGATCTTTGACAGATTCCTGCACCCAAAGGTAATGGCTGGCTATAGCAGTATTTCTGTACAGCATGCTAGCTTTCTAAATCACCTTTGAAAAGCATATTTCTCACTATCAACTGGACAAAAAGCCTACCTATTTCAGTGTGTATAGATTGCCCCGTAAAAGTGACTATTCACTACCTTAACAGGCAACTTGAATCTTGTCCTGGAAATAAAAGCTTACAGACTATCCATATGAATTCAAACAAGGCTAAACTTACACTATCCAAATACCAGGAAGACCAAACAGAGATCTAACTAGAATACTCATTAACTAACTTTTCCATTACAGTTCTCTATGCCAGGGCACTGAGCACCCGAGGGTTTGCCTGGGCTCAGGGTCAGCCTCAATGGCGCAGCTGTACAGCCTTGAATCAGAGCGCTTGTACAAAGAGCTGTATGATAAAATGCTCTGACAAGCAAGAGCCTGTCCCCTTCAGCAGGAGCTGCACTTAAGTTCAAACCCTTGCCCCTGCTGTCATGGCCATGCCTGGCTGTGTACCTTACTGTTCTGGACTGGACCTCAACCCATCACCTTGACTCCCTGGCTTGATCTCAGATGTGCCTTGTCACTGTGGGTGCACCTAATGATCTGGACTCTTGGATGACTCTGGTTACTCTCATCAGATCCACTCTGCTTTTCTTGTTCAGGTACTGTGGGACTGTGCCCTCACTGTGACCGTGAGGCTCCTGCCCTGCCTGCCTCAACATGGCTCTTGTCTCCTGGCTTATCTCCCCTTACGGAGTAGCTGTGGCACACAGGCATTTCATTCTCTGTCAATAAAAGCAGAAGTCAGGTCACACTGCTAAAACCGCCGTCACTCAGCAATGATTTTGTGCAGCACGTTGTGCCTGAAGCTAATGATGGAGCTCAAGAAAAGTCTTCAGCAAATGTGGAGCACATTACTGCCCTTCTCATCACAATGAACCAAAACAATATTGCTCCCTTTAATCTTCTTCCATTACCACCTGAAGACTTTAGACTGGTTTTCAACTGTTTGTGTTTGGAAAATCCAGGTATCTCAGCAACCACACTCTCATCCTCCTATGTCACGGTAAGAGAACTTTTTTTCTTTGCGATATAACAGATGCCCAAACATTCAACCAAAGCTCCAATTCAGAGAGGGAATTTAAAGTTATAAAACCTGAGACATTTCTGCTGTCCCCAAAAGTCAATTGAACTACTGACATGGTTCAAAGTTATGCATAAAGCTTAAGTACCTTTTTAATCATGAACAAAATAGGAAAGATAAAGTGTTCATACTCAAGTTTGCTCAGCTGTGGAATGAGCTGCCAGAAGAGATTTGACAATCTAAAATCTGACAGCTTTTAGAGTGCTCTACTAGCTCCTTTTTTAAGTTTCTGTTATATCACTCAAATGGCAACAGAAGAAGGGTAAATTGTCAGAAGCAAAGAAAGGAAAAGGAAAAAAACCTTAAATAGACCTAGCTGTTAAATAGTTACTACAGTAACAGAGATTGTAAAATAGAAAACTGATAAATAATAATAGGAAAGAAAAAAATCTCTATTTGCTGATGCTTCTTTAAACTGCTAATACTTTGCAGAAACAGCCAGATTCAGCCTGCATTTTGTGAAGTCCCTGTAGAACGTATTGGTACACAGCATCCTGCAAAGAGGTCCATTTATAAGGTGAGCAAGTTGCAAGGGTGGAGTGATTAATGATATTACATGCAGCTCCGAATTTAAAAAGTTTTTTAACAATTAAAGTGTTTTCCATCAAAGTGGGAAGTAATAGTTTTCCATTTACTTTATGCATTAGCCTGTATATAACCAAAGAAAATAATTGCACCGTATCACTCAAGTAAATTTGTGTTTATGTTAGTACTTAGTATAAGACTCTTACTCTAGTAAGTCTGCATTAGCAATTTCATTAATACCACAAACAAGACAATAAAAGGGAACAGCACAAAATTAGTCACAGAACCTCTAAGAAATAAAATGCTTTGATTTCCATGGCTTCTGGACACTAAAGCATGTAAACAGCAAAGATAATGCTGGACTCTCCCTGTCGGCTCTGTCATAGCCTTAGGAACCTGTAACTAATTGCAAATGATGAAGTTTCTGCTTCTACCCCTCTCAAAATGACGGCCACTGTTGATTTCCTTGCTGGAGCATTAAATGCTGCAGAGCACAGAGAGATTTGTCAAGTCTTGCATAAAAAGAGTGAACTTCAGAC
Source organism: Larus michahellis (assembly GCF_964199755.1). Classification (NCBI taxonomy): domain Eukaryota; kingdom Metazoa; phylum Chordata; class Aves; order Charadriiformes; family Laridae; genus Larus; species Larus michahellis. The sequence goes on from NC_133898.1 coordinate 117,705,178, forward strand.
AACTGATATATCACATTGTTTCCCCAACACATAGGCCTGCATTTCATTCACTCGCAGGGCTGAGCTATGACCTCTCTTCTGTTTGTGATCCTGCAAGATCAGAGCACGGGATTTCCCTCACTGTGAGCGAGAAATCTGAGAGGTTTGTCCGTGTGCCTAGGAATCATCAAAAAAGGGTAAGAGAACTACCAGTAAACCAAACACAGACCTTGGAAGGCAGTAGTTTGTTTGAAGTAGCAAAATTTCCTGAACACCAGAAAAGTTTAGAGAAAAAAACTACAAGAATCACATATCCCTACACAAAGAAGTAGGACTTTAAGAGCTAAGCAGCTTGGCCATTTCAATCTTTTGACTATAGCCCTCTCATTTTATTAAAGTGCAGTAATAATTCCTATAACTTGTCATTCAGAGACCAGAGAGCAAATTATTCACCAGCATATCCCTGTCATCTATAGTACCGAATCTGCAGGGAAGAGGAAAATTGTAGAGAGTTCATTCAAGATGCAGTAGAGAGGAACACAGTCCAAAGATGATTGTAAATGTTGTGCTGAAAGAACAGTGTGGATTGTAGACTGTCTCTTTAAACATCTCGTAAGGAGAGTGAACCTGAAAATCTGTTCCACAGTTTCACACAGGTGAAACATTTTAAAAAATCATTAACAGCTATTGCTTGGAGGCAGCTTGGGAATAAATTGGCATGTAACCATGTCTGTGTTATCCACAGAGCTGAAACAGAAGTATCTGTAACTGATGGTATACCACTTAGGAGTTAGAGGGCAGTGGGACCAAAGGTAATGACACTTCAGAGAAGACTTAATAGACTGGTTAAAAAGGACCATAAAATTGAGAAAAATGAAAATTACATAATCTTATGTCTATCAAATGGGGAGGTCATGGTTGCCATTAGGAATATATTTTCATATACCAGCAAAGATTGCTTTTTAGTACACAATTATTGTTCACATTATCCTGGTATTAGAGAACCAATGTGTGTATGATCACCACATACAGAACCCCCTGTGGTATTTGAGAAAGGTCCACAATTCAGCCAAACCTGTGCAAACATAGAAAACTTCAAGCTGAATAGATTGATTAAAATGCTTGTCAGATAACAAAAAGATTGTTAAGAAACCCTATGGAATAGGAAACAGATTCAGGACCCGCTGGAGAGCAATATCATAAAATATGTGCTATAACCGGTTGAAAATTTACACATAAGAAGGCTGAAAAACAGGCCTCTTGGGTTAAGCAAATCAATAGCCGAAATTAGGACTGAGCTGATGCATATAATTAGAAAAAAATCTGATAAAGAAATACCAAAGTTAAGACAGAAATTTGTGACTATTAATAACACTTAGGTGTAGAGATACAGTTAACATACTTACTGACCCTTTTTGACTCAAAATGGTGCAGATACTACGGAAGTTCTTTCTCAAGTGAAGTAAAATATACAAAACAACATTGTAAAAGGACAAAAAGGTAACATTTGTGAGGAATTCATTCAGAACAGGTGATATGGAATTAGAGCTTTCTGTGTGAAAGTGAAATCACTATAAATAAATATGTCTTCCAGTAAAACATCACATGAAGATCCAGAAAGTGAAGCAGAAACTGAGACTTCCACATAACCGCCAATAGCAACAGTAAAAGGGACAGAGGCACAATCCCAGTTCAGATGGAATCTTTAGAGCTACTGAAAGATTTACTAAAATTAATTTGTTTCTTATAAAAATGCTGGCGGGGGGTGTGGGGGTGGTGATGGTAGTGTAGGGGAGAGGAGGAGTAATGTGAACAAGCTCCCTCTTTGTAAAGTACAGGGAAATATAAAGATTAAGGATCAGGTGCAAAGCAAATCAGGAGTGTAATGGCCAGAGATTTCCCAAATACAAAGAAGCTAGCTGTACGCATCCTTCTGATTTAGGTTGCTGCTCTAGACAGAAGAAGGCTTTCCTACTCAAAGTCCTTCTTTAAAGGAATGAAATATCACCATGCATGCTCTACAAACCACACCAGGAATTTGGGAACAGTAATGAATGCTGAGATCCCAAACCAGGCAGAGCTGGGAAAACATCTATATTTCTTCTTTAAAGTGAGCACATCATGAGACTCTGTATCTCAGCAACGTGCCATATGTCTGCATAATCAGGCACAATATTTTGTTACAACACAACTTTACACACTGGAACAGGAGAAGACTTCAAGCTGAGAAAACAGGACTATGAGGTTCAACTATGGGGTAATCCTAAACAAAGGATTAACGAAGATCTTTCACCTTCCATCTGTGCCTTTTCAAGGGAGGTGTCCTCCACAAGTCTGCCTTTCTGGTAGACTTCAGTGGCTTTCTGGGTTTATATAAACTCCAAGAAACTCTTCTTAGTTTCCTATGAATTTTCTGTGTTTTAGTCAACTCTAAGGCATCCTGCAACTCTCTTCCTGGATGCCAGTCCTTTTCCCCAGCAAGGTGTCTGCTGGTTTCTAGCAGTGTTGATGGTTCATCATTTCCCATGCTTCTATTTCTTGCACATATTTCCCAGCTTAGTGTGTCCAGTTACTTGTCAGGAAGGCACAATTTCCTGCTCCCTCCATACAGCTTTCCCTGGCCCTGGTCACAGCAGCCAAGACAGGCAAACCAGCAGCCTTCGTCCCTACGGGGAGCAATATACAGTATTTACAGTCACCTGTGAAATCAAATCATGTGGTTCAACCATTCACTACAGTTTGCCAAAGGCAGGAGAGTGTCGTGAAGGCAGTAGGCTTATAGCAAGTGTCGATAATGATGATCAAAAAGAACAACCTCTGTCAAAGGACAACTTCTGCCATAACATGTTGTTCAGCACATGCATGGTCATCCTGCAGGAACATAGTTACAGCATCAGCACAGTGGAAAGGAACCAAGCAGAATCTGAACACACATGCGCCATACTTAATTAAAACTGATGCAATTAAAACTATATCACTGGAAATATCCCAAACATTCATCTGGGACATTGATATCATTCAGATTCACCAGGATAAGTGGATTAGTTTCATTTTAGTTACTAGTTTTAGTGCAACTATATTATTTTTGATGCACTCTCACCCTGTCTTTAAGTGGTCTAGATATCTCACAGGTCATTTTTTGAACACAAGGTTCAGTGCTTCCCCATGTCCCTGGTTTAGGCCACACTTTAGGCCCCAACACGACCTCTGTCCCACTCCAAGACCTATATGAGTATCAGGGAGATGACAGAAAACCGTACCACACTTAGGCAATGTGGCTCTGACAGAAATTGAAGCCTTATTCTCCAGCTACCACATTTGGGAAACATGCCCATGTCTTTTAATATGCTTACACCTGTTACACAGCCCAGCACATACGATCTAGCAGAGAGCACTTTAGATTATGGAGAAATGTACTGGCCTAAGTTTTACTTCCTGTTTGGCAGAAGCAGAGGTTAAAATAATCTGTGAATGGGTAGGTTAGACACTAAAAAGAGAGCATAGCTTTATGAATTCAAGACCAAGTACAGAAATTACTGTAGCCAAAAAAAATGGTTATTCCTTTACTACCTGTTTACATGGGAGATTAATTTTTGATAGTGGTCTAAAATCTGGAACACTTTCGGTGCTATATCTTCAAAGTATTTAATAAAATTAATATTTTTTAATCTTCATAATAAGATGAAGAAATCAATGGTCAAGCAGGAAGGTCCATCCTTCTTCAATATCCTTTTAACATATGAACTGTGTTAAGTTTACCATTAACTTAATGCACACGAATCTTAATTAAAAGTAGATAGTTCACATTGAATACTGAGCATTTAAATAACACGTTTAATTATGTTTTTCCTAGTTAGGTAAGTTTCTATTACGGGCTATAATGCCTTCTTCCTTTAAACAGGTTTTTATTTTTTAAATAAAGTAGACACAGAATAAAAGATACTTCTACATTTTTTACTTCCTACTTCCTGAGAAGTCAGGGCACTGTGGTAAAGACAATTAGGTATACAAGTCAAAGGCATCCCCCTCACCTTCATCATTCTTCAAAACTCTGAACTTCAAACCAAGTCTACAATGTTGGAGCCTCGACAACTGTTCCTCTTCACTGTCATAATCTGTAAAAGGAAATGGCCTTTTTTAACGAATGAAATTATGCAGGCCATTAGTTCATAATTTAAATAAAGAATATTGTAGTTGAGAGATTAATGTGGCAAAAGAAGCTTTTTTGTTGTTGCAGTGAATGTAGGATTTCAATGAATAGCAGAGTCATGTAGCTTATTCATCTCTTAGCAACCTTCCCATTTTATCTCTCTAGAAGACGTTTTTATATCTTTTACCCAGAGGGTATTTTTTGCCCTTAACGCTATTAAAGTTAACTCAAATCTGTGGATTCTTCCTACATAACTTTAATCAGATGATAGTATTAGTTTTATCTGCTTTTTATTGTCAGAATATTTCCTAGGTAACAATTTCAAAACAAAAGAATATTATTTTAGGTCACTTGTCCAGGAAGACCAAGCAGATGAGGCCCTCTATAGACAGATAGGAGTAGACTCACATTCACAAGCTCTGGGCCTCACGAGGGACTTCAACCACACTGATATCTGTTGGAGGGGCAGCAGAGCAAGGCATAAGCAATCCAGGAGATTCCTGGAATGTGTTGATGATAACTTCCTTCTCCAAGTGACAGAGGAGCCAAAGAGGAGAGGCACCATGCTGGAACTTGTTCTCACCAACAAGGAGGGGCTGGTGGGGAATGTGAAGCTCAAGGGCAGCCTTGACTGCAGTGACCATGAGATGGTGGAGTTCAAGATCCTTAGGGTGGTAAGGCGGGCACACAACATCATGTTAACTACCCTGGACTTGAGGAGAGTAGACTTTGGCCTCTTCAGGGATGTGCTGGCAGAGTACCATGGGAGAAAGCACTGGAGGGAAGAGGGGCCCGAGGATGCTGGTTAATATTCAAGGATCGCCTCCTCACAGATCAGGAGCAATGCATCCCAACAAAGAGGAAGTCAGGCAAAAACTTACTGCATGGATGAACAAGGAGCTCCTGGGAAAACTCAAACAGGAAAAGAAAGCCTACAGAGAGTAGAAGCAAGGACAGGTAGCTTGGGTGGAATAAAGAGAAATTGTCTGAGTAGTGAGGGATCGGGTCAGGAAAGCTAAATCACAGATAGAGTTAAATCTGGCCAAGGATGTCAAGGGCAACAAGAAAAGCTTCTACAAGTATGGTGGTGATAAAAGGAAGACTAGGGAAAACGGGAGCCCTCTCCAGAAGGAAACAGAATTCCTGGTTACCTGGGATATGGAGAAGGCTGAAGTACCCAACGACTTCTTTGCCTGAGTCTTCACCAGCAAGTGCTGTAGCCACACTGACCAAGTTGCAGAAGACACAAGGGCTGGGAGAATGAAGAACCAACCACTGTAGGAGAATACTAGGTTCAAGAGCATTTAAAGAACCTGAAGGTGTACAAATCCAGGGGACCTGATGAGATATATCCACGGGTCCTGACGGAACTGGCAGATGAAGTTGCTAAGCCACTATCCATCATACTTGAGAAGTCATGGCAGTCCGGTGATGTTCCCACTGACTGGAAGAGGGGAAAAAAAAGCCCTATTTTTAAAAAGGGAAAAAAGGAAGACCCGGGGAACTACAGGCTGGTCAGTCTCATCTCTGTGCCCAGCAAGACCATGGAGCAGATCCTCCTGGAAATTCTGCTAAGGCACATGGAAAATAAGGAGGTGACTAGTGACAGCCAACATGGCTTCACCAAAGATAAATCATGCCTGAAAAACTTGGTGTCCTTCTGTAATGGGGCTACAGCATTGGTGGATAAGGGAAGAGCAACTGATGTCATCTACCTGGACTCATGCAAAGCATTTGACATTTCTTGTCTCTAAATTCGAGACATATGGATTTGATGGATGGACTACTCGCTGGATAAGGAGTTGGCTGGGTGGCCACATAAAAAGAGATGCAGTCAATGGCTCAATGTCCAGCTGGAAACCAGTGATGAGGGGCATTCTTCAGGGGTCGGTGCTGGGACTGATGTTGTTTAACATCATTATCAGCAACATGGACAGTGGGATTGAGTGCACCCTCAGCAAGTTTGCCAATGAAACCAAGCTGTGTGGCGTAGTCAACACCCTGGAGTGAAGGGATGCCATCCAGACAGACCTGGGCAGGCTTGAGAGGTGGGCCTGTGCAAACCTCATGAAGTTCAACAAGGCCAAGTGCAAGGTCCTGCATGTGGGTTGGGGCAACCCCAAGCACAAATACAGGCTGGGCAGAGAATGGACTGAGAGCAGTCCTGAAGAGGACTTGAGGGTGATGGTGGATGAGAAGCTCAACAGGAGCCTGCAGCGTGCACTTACAGCCCAGAAGGCCAACCATATCTTGGGCTGCAATGTGAAGAAGAAATATGGCCAGCAGGTTGAGGGAGGTGATTCTGCCCCTCTATTCTGCTCTGGTGACACCCCACCTGGAGTACTGCATCCAGCTCTGGAGCCCCCAGGGACCTGTTGGACAGAGTCCAGAGGATAGCCACGAAGATAATCAGAGGGCTGGAGCACTTATGCTATGAGGACAGGCTGAGAGAGTTGGGGTTGTTCAGCCTGGGGACAAGAAGGGTTTGGGGAGACCTTATAGCAGCCTCCAGTATCTGAAAGGGTGCCTACAGAAAAGATGGGGAGGGACTCTTTATCAGGGAGTGTAGCAATAGGAAGGTGGGTAACGGCTTTAAACTGAATGATGATAGATTTAGATTAGATATTAGGAAGAAAGGAAGAGGTTAGATTTAGAAGATACTAGGGTGGTGAGGCACTGGAACAGGTTGCCCAGGAACGTTGTGGATGCCCCATCCCTGGAAGTGTTCAAGGCCAGGCTGGATGGGGCTTTGAGCAGCCTGGTCTAGTGGGAGGTGTCCCTGCCCGTGGCAGGGGGGTTGGAACTAGATGGTCTTTAAGATCCCTTCCAACCCAAACCATTCTATGATTCTATTTTTAATGCATACACTCAGGTCATATATTGAGTTAAAACCCTATGATATAAATAATAAGATAAATTTTGAGAAAGGCATAGTCAATGCCTGTCTTGCCATCTTCAGCACTTCTCACTACTGCTGTAGAGTTACAGTCTAAAATTCACACAACTAGAATTTTTCCTTTAGATATTTCTCTCAATTCAGATTGCCAGAAAATATTTAAGAATAGGGTTTTCCTTTGAATGCTTAAACGGAATCATTTGGGTCTCCATCCAGCTTTTACTCCACCCAGTACATGTTGACTATGATTTAGAGGGGATTTTCTGTTTTCTCCTCCTCTTCTTGGAGCTGAAGGTATACATTAAGATGTAGTCTTAATGGATTCAGCTGTTACTTTACATTTAGTCTTAATGAAATTAGCTGCTGTTTTATCAAGGTACCCTTTCTCACTCTTGGCAGGGGAAAAGCATTTAATTGTAACAAACTGTGGCTGAATTTCTGTCTATTCCAGTAGAAATCAGTTGTGGTTTCACCTGTAGAATTTACTGAAATTGACATTTATGTAGCCATCATCTGCCTTGTTGAAACAAAGGAGGCTGCGAGTAGGCACTGTCTCCCCACCCTACTAGTTGCTCCAGGAGGGTACAATTACCTCCCCCACCTCCCTGAAGTTAAAGGCTTAGCCAGGTCCATCTTGTACAACACATCTCCTTCAATACTTGAGGAGGAGCAACAGATACAGTGAGCAGGAATAGATGAATGCTAACAGACAATGTCTGTGTTTGCATCAGCTGTGGGGACTCATAGGGCATGGCACCTTCTTGTAAAGTATGGTCATAGGCCCTCATGCTTTGAATGGCCAAACAAGGAAATCATGGCAGACAGCAAATATTATGAAGTGAGTAAAGTGAGTAGAGAAGCAGACTCAAAATGTTGTCACACAGGTTGTAAGCGATGGCTGTAAATTCCCTGATGAGGGGGAGAGGGCCCTTCAAGCCTTCAGTGGAATGCCTCAAACACTCACAAGGAAATAAATAATGCAGGGCTGGCGTTCAAAGAACTGATAAGGCTAACATTTCAGGCACCGGAAAAGCAGTGGGAGGACTGTCTTGTGAAGAAAAGGTACTTCTGCCACTCATGTGATGAGCTTGCTAGTTCTCTGTTCTCAAGGCCATCGTGTCAGATAAGTGACCTTTGCTTCATTATATGAAAGTGCACAACCCTGCATATGCTAATGAAGATTATAGAGATCATGCTAAACATGTATGACTATGGCACTTGTCTCTCCACCCAAATCATGCTACATGTCACCTGAGAGAAGGGAGAAACCTGAGACTAGGCTGTCCTTGGCAAGGGGAGTGGACCATGCTAATTCAGCAACCTTAAAAGGGAAAAGTAACTGCCCCTAGAGAGAACACGGAGAAAGATAGTGCCTGGGCAGATTTTTACCAAGAAAGAAAACCGTACCTAGGAAGATTTTTCCAAGAAAAATTATGCCTGAGAAAATTCCCTGAAAAAGACATTGGAACCAGGACCAGTGATCTCTTTATCACTGTTTTTTCTATCTTTTCCTTTCTCTGTTCTTTTAGAGTTGTTAAGTAACAACTAAAGTTGTTAAGTAAGGATCTTAAGTACCGCTTGCCTTAAGTTGTTGTATACCTGTTAAGTAACACAATGCACACCTCACCACTTGCCATGATTTGTTATATACCTAACGGATTCTCGTAGACTTGTTAAGACCTATACTAATCATTTTGGGAAACTAGTAAATGTTTGTATACGGACCTTGAGGTTTATCTCACTTTAGTCTGCGCCATTGAGGATTTACGAATCTGAGTCACGCCCCCTCTTTCCTGGCAGTGGGATGTGACACAGGTGAAAAGCCAAGATGATGAAAGCCGATCTGTAACATAAATAATTTTTCCCACTTGGGACCTTGAGATTCCTGAAAGACAAACACCAATGCAGTCGGATGTTCTGCCTCCAATTACATATCCTTACCATCGTCCAAGTGCCAGCATTATGCTTATATATGCTAATATACTTATATTATATATATGTTAATATGCTTATATATGCTATGACCATCTGATGAACCTGAAAGTGAACAAGTCCATGGGACCCAATGGGATACACCCACAGGTACTGAAGGAACTGGCGGATGAGGTTGCTAAACCGCTCTCTATTATATTCCAAAAATCATGGCAGTTTGGTGAAGTCCCCACCGACTGGAAAAGCGGAAACATAATCCCCATTTTAAAAAAGGGAAAGAAGAAGGAACCAGGGAACTATAGGCCAGTCAGTCTCACCTCCGTGCCTGGTAAGATTATGAAGCAGATCCTCCTGGAGGCGCTGCTGAGGCAGAAGAATAACGAAGAGGTGATTGGGTACAATCAACACGGCTTCACCAAGGGCAAATCATGCCTGACAGACCTGGTGGCCTTCCATGAGAAGGTCACAACATCAACAGACAAGGGGAGAGCAAATGACGTCATTTACCTGGACCTGAGCAAAGCCTTTGACACTGTCCCGCATGACATCCTGGTCTCCAAGCTGATAAAATATGGGTTTGATGGACTGACAGTTCAGTGGATAAAGAACTGGCTTGACGGCCGCACCCAAAGAGTGGCTGTCAATGGGTCCATGTCCAAGTGGAGGCCAGTGACAAGTGGAGTCCCCCAAGGATCAGTACCGGGACCGCTCTTGTTTAACATCTTTGTCAGTGACATGGACAGTGGCATAGAGTGCACCCTCAGCAAGTTTGCCAATGACACCAAGCTGTGTGGGGCGGCTGACACGCTGGAGGGAAGGGATGCCATCCAGAGGGACCTTGACAGGCTGGAGAGGTGGGCCCATGCCAACCTCATGAAGTTCAACAAGACCAAGTGTAAGGTCCTCCATCTGAGTCGTGGCAATCCCAAGCACCGATATAGGCTGGGTAGTGACGGGCGTGAGAGCAGCCCTGAAGAGAAGGACTTGGGGGTGCTGGTGGATGAGAGGCTCAACATGAGCTGTTAGGGTGCACTAGCAGCCCAGAAAGCCAATTTTATCCTGGGCTGCATCAGGAGAAGCGTGGCCAGCACGTCAAGGGAGGTGATTCTCCCCCTCTACTCCACTCTCGTGAGACCCCACCTGGAGTACTGCATCCAGCTCTGGAGCCCCTACTACAAGAGAGATATGGACATGCTGGAATGCATCCAGAGAACAGCCATGAGGATGATCAGAGGGCTGGAGCACCTCTCCTATTAGGACAGACTGAGGGAGTTGGGGTTGTTCAGTCTGGAGAAAAGAAGGCTCCGAGGAGACCTTCTAGTGGCCTACCAGTATCTTAAAGGGGCCTACAAGAAAGCTGGTGAGGGACTTTTTAGGATGTCGGGTAATGGTAGGACTAGAGGGAATGGATTAAAACTAGAGATGAGATGATTCAGACTGAACATTAGGAAGAAGTTCTTCACCATGAGGGTGATGAGACACTGGGACGTGTTGCCCAGAGAGGTGGTGGAAGTCCCATCCCTGGAAGTTTTTAAGGCCAGGCTGGATGGGGCTTTGAGCAACCTGATCTAGTGGGAGGTGTCCCTGCCCATGGCAGGGGGGTTGGAACTAGATGATCGTTAAGGTCCTTTCCAACCCTAACTGTTCTATGATTCTATTATTCTATATAGCTATGTGATGAGTCAGTTTGGTGAACTCATCCATATGAAAATATATTTTAGGAAAATGCATTATACTTTTCTAGGTGAAGCCCTTTCTCAGTTGCAGTTCAGCTGTACTCCATGTAGTACCAACATAAAAGGTATGAATGTGCAGCTGCAGTTAAGAGCAAGAGAAGTACCATCCCATCAGCAATGACCTGCAACTATATTGGCCTGAAACTATCAGGGACCTTCAGGTTATGCATACACACTTCTACCTTTCTGCTTGCCTTGGCTACATTTTCTCTACCTCTGCCTTGCACAAGTGCTGTGGGTTGGTAAATAGAATTGATAGTCCTCTACCACCAAAAGATAGGGTTTTTTTTCCATTGTCCTCTCTCTCTGTGATCCACGTGGTGTGATTCCTCAGACTCCTCTGGTGTTTCTCAGCACCTTCTGTGATGTAAACTCACTTATTAAACCCAAGAAGAATTAAAAAAACAAAACAAAACAAACAAACAAACAAAAAAACAGAACAAAAATTTCTACTATGATCTCAAATGAGCCCCAGAATAAATAGAAGGAAATTGAGACAGGTGTAGGAAGAGGTAAGAAGTGGTAACTCCCTCTTTCAAGAGCAACTTTGGACTATCAATCTGACTTAGTCATTTGTGATCTCATCTAAAAGACTCCTTTCCTACCCCCGTCCACCGGAGAGTACTATCAGTCTTGGAGCATGTGTAGGTCTCTGAACACCAACTGACATATCAACGTAAGGTCTGCAGCATACAATTGTACTAGAAAACTGTTCTGCAGAAGTGAAATCTGAACGAAATCTATTGTTAACATTTCATCAGCGCTTACTTTTCTCTTCAAGGATTTCATTTTATTGAGTGCTTACTAAAGTGGGAACACTTTTTTTACACAAAGCCTCCCCTTTCTGAAGGAATACTTATTCTGACTTCAGCAGCAAAACAATTTTGAAAAATTTCAACCCCCTTCACTTCCCTGTATTATCAATCCTGTACCACTGATGTGATTTACCACCTCTTCAGCTGTGCTAAAACTGCCATTTGTCTGGCTGCGCTGGTGAACCAGAAGACTGAAACAATCTAGATAAAAAGTAGCCATCTGAAACAAAGGACTATTTTTAATGCAGGCCATTGCTGTCATCCGCTTCTACTACAGACTCATAAACAGTTGTCTCAGCATAACGGGGGAGGCCAAGAATTGTGTTGTGGAGTTGGAGAATTCCTTGAGTTGGCTTCACTCCATAAATCAATGTATTGTGTACAGTCCAGTACTTAAATATGTCTACAATAAAGCTGAGATCAAAACTTCTGAACTGAGGTATCTTCATGTATGTATCTGCATGGACTCTAGGTGTGTAAACTTTAGGGCAGTTAATGGAGAGAAAGTCAATACATGCACAGAGTGATTCAGCTGACTTCAGACAGAAGAGATACCCTAAGACACCTATGTCCGCTGGATACCTATGTTTAGGTAACTGAAGTGTCTATAATTAGACTGATGGGGTTGGTTTTGTACATAATTTTTGGAGTTGAATACGGTGCGTTGTATAGGAACAAGTCTTTCAATTTTTGCCCTCAGATACAATGTCACCAAAGTGGAAAATTTAATTTTCTGTATATTTTAAATGATTTTACATTCATTTGAAAACACCTGGTTTTAACACTTACTTCAAAGACCTTATTTAAAACCTATTTTGAATTTGAAAATAAGTTGATTTTTCTAAGTGCAAGATTTCTAATACCAAAAATCAGCGTGGAAATAGAGTCTTCATCCATTGTAATAGAGCTAAGAAAACCAGACAGCAATATGAATCTCTAATTTAAAGCCAGAATAATGACTCCCTTTAGTTACTTCCTGGATTGTAGAGAATTTCTTTTTTGTTAAAGCTTCTTGAGGTATACGGCTTCTATAAGCAGAAAAGGGATATGTTTTTCTTTGAAATATTTTCATTTCAGTTTTTTGATCTGGAAAAAAAGGTGGGGAGGATTGAATTGTTTGGGAGACTGAGGCATTGTTATTTATTTGTAGAGTATTTCAGATGTGACTCAGACAGCAAAAACTTCACTGTTATCTTTCCATTATGCCTAATTTAGAGATTCCTCAAAAAAGGTAGCTGAATTTTGCAGGTGTAGCAATGATGATCTGGGGACAAGGGATTGAAAAGACTGCAAGGTCGATGGCACTGAGCTACAAAGGGTAAGTGGGATGCCAGGATGTGGAGGTGTATAAAGGCCACTGACAGGGCTTTTGAGAAGTATATTCAGTATATTTGAGAAGTATATTTGAGAAGTATATTTGAGAAGAATATTCAGTGGCATTAAATGCATAAGAACAAGGAATGGGAGAATCTGCAGACCAGGATGCTTGACTGGGGATGAGTACATTTAAAAAGGAATAGGGATGGAAAGTCTCAATAAGTTCTTTCTGCAGTAGCCTGGCTGTGGATACCTCTCTTTTTTGCCTCTTCTCCCTCTCCATGGAGTAGATGATCTCTGAAGGTCCCTTCCAACCCCTACAATTCTGTGATCTGTCCCAGCCTTTCTTAGTTATACTCATCCTTTCCCACCTTTTCAGGGTACAAAGTCTTCATCTCAATTTCGCTTCTGCTGAGTGCTTACACGTCCTCATCAAGACAATCTATTTCTAATTTCTATCCATGGCTCTCCACAAGAAGTACTTCCTACTACTCCTCCAGTTCCAATCCCTTCTACCCTCTCCTATCATTGGAATGAATTCATCAATCAAGGAACTAAAAAAGAAAGTCATCTAGTCATAGATACCCTGATATCTCTTGTAATCCAATCTTCCTATAGAATGGGATACTGGATGAGATATATGGGAGGGATATCCCATCCCATGAGAGGATGGGATATATGGATGAGATCAGTTGTGTGAATGCTGTGCAGGGGAGCCTGAGAGAAGATCTGTTTAAGACAGAATGATGAGCACTGTATGGGCAGTGGCTCGGGCCTGAAAAACAGTCTGAATTAAAAATAACAGTTCTGCAGCCAAGATAATGATTTCCTATTTCAGGCTCATTTAACAGCAACCTAGGAACTCTGTCCTGCAATATACAGAATTGCCCATAGATGTCTACGAATGAAGAACACAAAAAATAGGATAAACAGAGCTTTGGCTTGCAAGATGACAGAAATGCTTGGAAAATTCTATGCATTCATCCCCTCAAAACATCACTTTCTTCAACATGGCTATGACAGATTCTTTCCTCCAGAGCTTTTACAGCTCCAGATGCAGACACCGAGCACTGTTTGTCTTCATGTAGTTATTCTGTCATTTCTGTTGTATGTAAAACACAGGCATGTTTTTCACAATGTTTCGACCTTCCTGACCCAAAGCATACTTAGCCCTACACAACCTGAGGTATAAATTATTTGTTATTTTTATGTAGTTCATCTTATCTTTTCTAACAAACTTAATCTTGAGGAAGTGGACAGAGGGGGATTTGAAACACTTCACAAGGGAACAGGGAGGAAGGGGAGTCTTTGGACAGAAAATGACCGTTGAAGAACCCTAAATAAAGAATAGACAGAAAGCCTTGTAGTTCTTCAGACAAAACTGCTCATGACACTTTAATGACATAAATAAAACATTCTCTGTGCACTGCCCCCATCACTCCTGACAGATATCAACAGTCTGTATTGTGCACACAGTCTGACAAGGTCCTAATCCCTTTGCCTTAGAAGCCTCTTTGGACACCTGTCGCTCTCAGAAATTAAGCATGGGCTTTATTGTCTCTTAGACGTATTCAGTAGGATGCACCATGTCGTAAGGCTCCTAGGAAGAAAGCTTGTGCACATATCACACTTGAAAATCTATTGTTATTTGCTTTGTGAAAAAGGATGCTGTGAGATACCTTATTAGGTGAGGTTGTACAGGCAAAATACAAAGGAAAAAAACAATTGGTGAATTCTTTCTGATGATGGCAATGTTCACTGGATAACATGACCTGGCAGTGTACTTTCGCAGCCCAGAAGGTCCACCGTATCCTAGGCTGCATCAAAAGAAGTGTGACTAGCAGGTCAAGGGAGGTGATTCTGCCCCTCTGCTCGACTGTGGTGAGACCCCACCTGGAGTACTTTGTCCAGCTCTGAGGCCCCCGACATAAGAAGGACATGGACCCGATGGAACAAGTCCAGAAAAGTGCTAGAAAGATGATCCAAGGGCTGGAATACTTGTCCTGTGAAGGCAGGCTGAGAGAGTTGGGGTTGCTCAGCACGGAGAAGAGAAGGCTCTGGGGAGACCTTCCAGTACTTAAATAGGGCCTACAAGAAAGCTAGAGAGAGACTTTTTTACAAGGGCATTTAGCGATAGGACAAGGGTAAGGCTTTAAACTGAAAGAGGGTAGATTTAGATTAGATATCATAAAGAAATTCTTTACTGTAAGGGCGGTGAGGCACTGGAACAGGTCGCCCGGGGAAGTTGTGGATGCCCCATCCCTCGAGGTGTTCAGGGCTAGGTTGGATGGAGCTCTGAACAACCTGGTCTAGTGGAAGGTGTCCATGCCCATGGCAGGGGGCTTGTAACTAGATGATCATCAAGGTCCCTTCCAACCCACACAATTCTATAATTCTATGATTTTGGGATAAGCGGTAAATGAAGGACTCATTCAGCTAAATGACACTATAAATCGCCAACATCTGGGCTAGTTATTCTACGTTCCCTTGACAGCCACTGTTGAGTAACGGTCATTTCTAGAACACCATCTATCACATTGTAAAGTAGATATTGCGGATGTCCGCTACAATTAAGATAAATTGCATCCTAAATTTTAGGAGTTAATGGTGTCTTGGACTTGGCTTTGGTTACAAGTAAAGACATTTCAGAAGAGCTAGTTAGAAAAAAATGACCTTGGAAGCAGTAATCACAAATTTAAATTAAATAGTCTGTAGTTAAGGCACTCTGTTTCAAGAGGGATGACTTTGAACTATTTATTAAATTCAGTGTAACTGAAAAACAAAGGACAAAAACATAGTGAAGTTTGGAACTTCTTTTAAGGTGCTGTGGAACTTCTAAAATTACAAGGGGAAATACTGCATAAAAGGACCTCAAACTGTCTGTCTAGTATTCCAGAAATAATACAGGGAATAAACATAAAACCAAGAAGTTAAAAAAAACCTGGGGATTCAACAGGAAAAAAAAAAAAAAAGAGAGAGAATAAAATAAAATAGATGCCGAAACTCAACTAAATTCACCTCTTATAAAATAAATCAAAACAAATAGTAAAAGGTTATTCACTAAAAAGTGCGAAAGAGAACAAAGCATGTAGAAACAGATCTTAAGATGTGAGAATGGAGCCATGATTTAAAATAATGTAGGTATTATCTACTAAACAGGTGACTGATGTGCATCAATTTTCAATTTGGTTGATAATATTGGCTATGGAGGAGAAGACGGAACAGCTACAGACAGTGAAAGACAGTAACTTAAACTAAGGGAATGTGAAATTTCATAATGAAAGAAAAATAAAAAAAAATTGTGGAAGGGCAGTCGTGACTGGAGCTATATGCTACCATTTTTCCACTGTTTAGAAAAGACAGAAAAAAAAGCAAAAAGAAGGAATTGCAAACTGTAGCCAAGGAAGGAAGTTTTATTTTTAAAGAAGAGATTTAGAATAGCATGGATTAATCAACATTTGTCTGGAAAAAAATTACTTTGAGGGAAAAAAATAATGAGGTTTTTTGGTAAGTCTGAATATTTTTATAATGTTAGTAAAGAGAATGATAAACTTTACCTGAATTTATGGTAAACTATATCCTCCAGAGTATAAGCAGGAAAACAGTGATTGTAGAGATATACCTGTAAGTGACAATCACAGCTGTAGTTACACAATTTAGTGCCCATATTTTGGCTATATGCCCAGACTAAATACCCACCCGCATGTTTCAGCTCCTCTCCTTTTTGTTATCTTCACTTTGTCCCTTCTTAATCCTTCCCACCCACTGTTTCTGGTCAGCAACATCAACAGCAACTAGATTTTAAATACAACTGCTTAATCCAGGCTGTTGGTCTGATGGTAGCCACCAAATTTCTCCACCAAATAAAAGTGAACAAACAAAAGGCAACTTGGACTTGACCTATTCATGCACTGCCTGAAAGAGTTTTCATCCTTAACTTCCACAGTCAGGGCAGTAAGGTATTTGAAAACCAGCTTGGCAGCTGAACTGAGCTGTTCAGGCACCAAGACCCATCTATTGTGGAATTTACCCTTAACCGTTTGTACTTAGACATCTGTATTTAGCACAGCTTTAAACAGAAGCTTAAGCCCCGTTAGCATCAGTGCCTGCCTTGATACAGGTATTTGTTACCTTGAACTGAGATGCTTCTCTGAATTACGGTGTTTACACAGAGTCCTGCAAACCTCTTGGTACAAAGTGCTGATTATCCTCAGTTCTTTCTTTTCCAAAGAAACCGAGGTCATTCGACTCCGTAAGAAATGAGTGCCTGGTGCACTCCTGTTCCCATTAAAGTTAGTAATCAAACGATCCAGTGTCTTGGCTTTACAAACCTTTTTGACATATTATCTCTAAATCTGTAATCATCTATGCTTTATATCTATGTATATCTCTATGTAATCATCTATGCTTTTATACTATTAACATACTATAATCTGGTTATTTATAAATAGGCTCTATTTCTTTGGAGGAAGTGCCTATGGTTGTGAAAGTTGTCAGAACTGAGGACTGCATCCCCAAAGCTGTTCAAAGTAACTATTATTTCTCCGTCATGTGCTTCTAAAAGTATTAAGAAGCTCATGGATTCAGATTAGACACAAAGCATGTACAAGGGAGGTTTTTATTTTAGTGTGTCATTAAGTAGTCGAATAAGGTTACTTAGCAAGTCACCATCTGAAGTCTGCCAGTTTAAGAGCTCTTTTAACAGAGCAAGCAATTCCTTTTAGGAGGAGTCAGGGCATTATTGTTACCCAGCTATAGTTAGGGATCAAAACAGTATCACAAAGACAAAAACTATAATTGTGTCCTCAGAAAGGGATAGCCCTTTGCAGTGTACTAGAAAGTGCCTTGAGGTTGCTTTAAACTAAGCTCTTAAGGAATGCTCTGGCAAATGACCTGACAGTGGTCATGATTTATTCGTATTTTCTTAGATATTTCTCTGGAGTCATAAGAACAGATTATAACCTAGTTTATCTGTGACATGAGATCATTAACTCCAGGAAGTAACAAATGATACCTCTCCTGGGCAGAGTTCTTTAAAATGCTATTCCTAACAATTTACTGGCCTCAGAAAGTTCACTGCTTTGTCATATTTACCACTTGTATTACATTAAAGCCTTTCAAACATGTCATTTTGGGGTCAGATAAATGGCTATATATAGTATTATAATATCGTATGTCAATTCCACGCACAAATCATTGTAAAACTGGACTTTAACATGGAATACTCCTAGATAAGAGAAGCGATATTTAATGAATGTTTTATTTTTTCACTTTACACAGATTTTAAATGTTTGGTAGCACAGTTGGTGAAATCAATATGACAACAACGTCTGAACAGGTTGGCTCATGAATTATCCTTTCACCCACAGACAAAGCACTGCTACAGAGTTAGAGTTGTAAGAAGCTGAACTAAAGAAGTAAAGGAGTTAGTTTTCCTTTTATCAGCAAGATGTTTTCTTGAATGCTGTATTCATATAAAGTGTAAATTAGCTGGATGTTCAAAATAGTTTTGTTGATTTTTCTAGGGGAAGTATTCTTTTTGTTCAATTTTAAGGAAAAGTCCAAGTCCTGGATCTACTGTCAGGATGCTGTCAGTCTGCTAAACAAGCTGATAGGTGACTGACAAACAGAGGCAAGAAAAGCATTGTTCCAGGCACGGTGGTCTTGGTGGCAACCAGCACTTTATAAATAAGTGAGTTCTGTGCCCTGCGGAGACTAGTGTCAGTTAGTGCAGTGCAATAAATGTTCGACCTGTTAGGTCAGTGGGACACATCTCTTCGAACTCTAGGAGTCTGAAAGTTTACTTCCAAAGAAAATCCCCCAAAGGCATCATGCACTTGTAGGTACTAAAGCTTGACAGAGACGAACTGAAAACTGAGGCTGAGCCCTCCATTTTTCTTGGAACTACTTGTTTGAGTCTCTTTAATTCAGTGTTATGCACTGAGTCCTAACCTTTTTCTCCTCATCTTGTTAGTAGGGTTTGTTTTGGTTTGTTTTGTTTTTTAAATCTTGTTGCTTGTTTGTTTGCTTTAATTTATTTTAAAGGTGCTCTGGAACCTTCTTCTGCTTCCTTTACTTACCATCTGAAAATAAGGATTCTTCCAGGTTTAGTAATCAGAGTAAATATGACGGCTACCTGTAAGTTTTGGAGGTCTATATTTGAGAGCTGCAGCTGTAGATGGGACTCTCTCTCCTTTTTGCTGAACAGGCTCTGACTGGAAAACCTGGCTTAGACAAAAAATATGCTTGGGAAGAAATAGTGAAGTAGGAAAGTAGAAAAGTCACATATGCCTTATCAAAACCACATTTTCACTGTATCTCAACTTCGTAAGAGGTAGAAAAATAATAATGAGATATTCTTCCCATGAGGTATTGACTATTCTGTAACTCAACGAGATCCACTAGAAGAACATGAGCCCTCATGAGGAATGTTAAAGAGAAAGGAATCAGAAAAATATGGAAGCTGGGTCATTTCTGTAATAAAATTGGATATGTTCATTTCAGATTGACTGGTGTGTGACCAGGCTTTTCTGTTAGCTACCTTTGTATGAACTGCCTTGTAAACAAGATAAATGACGCACAATAAACATAATAGCCTCATATAAACTTTTTCAAAATTAATCTCTAACAACCTTACCCTTTTCTAGTTAGGGGCAGATATTTAGTACTTGCTAATTGAAATTTATTTTGTCAATAAACCCTTACTGCCAATTTTTAATTTACACTGAATATAGAATACTCTCACGTTGGCAGTCCTCATCAGTGGGAAATATTTCATACAGATTAAATCTAATCTAAATGACATAAAGTTATTCATTTAATTTCAATTATTATTAAAGCTTGCTTAGCTAATCCATCTGCTACGTCCTTTATGCACTGTATTTGCTGAATTCATTCAGAAATGTCTGTATGAAGTGGTATAAGCAGAAGATGAAACAGAAAAGAAATCTTGTCCTGTACCTACAAGTCTCTCAAACTCTCAAAGTGGTTAAAGCAAGTAATTAGTCATTAACTGTAGATGAAATCTATTTTCCCCACTACCATAAAAGGACCAAGGAAGTGATCGCCCCCTCGTACTCATCACCAGTGAGGCCCCATCTCAAATACCATGTTCAGTTTTGGGCCTCTCACTACAGGAAAGACACTGAGGTGCTGGAGCGGCTCCAGAGAAGGGCAGTGAAGCTGGTGAGGGGTCTGGAGAACAAGTCTTATGGGGAGCGGCTGAGGGAGCTGGGGTTGTTCAGCCTGGAGAAAAGGAGGCTGAGGGGAGACCTTCTCGCTCTCTACAACTGCCTGAAAGGAGGCTGTAGAGAGGTCGGGGTCGGTCTCTTCTCCCAAGTAACAAACAATAGGACAAGAGGAAATGTCTTCAGGTTGCACCAGGGGAGGGTTAAACTGGATATGAGGAAAAATTTTTACACTGAAAGGGTTGTCAGACTTTGGAACAGGCTGCCCAGGGAAGTGTTTGAGTCACCATCCCTGAAGGTATTTAAGAGACAGGTAGACATGGTGCATAGGGACATGGTTTAGTGGTGCTTTTGTCAGTGTTAGGTTAATGGTTGGACTCGATGATCTGAAAGATCCCTTTGATCCTAGGCGATTCTATGACTCTTTGGGTAGAAGTAGTAGATACTCAAGAAATTGTAATCTCTATTCATTGCAATAATGAAAATTTCTAGGAAATCCCAATTTTATCCAAGAAAATAGTCTATAAGTACTATAGGGTTGAATTGTTCGGTCTCAGCTGTTTAAATTTCTTGTAAGTATAACTTGGATGCAGCAAAATTGGAAAAAAAAATAAGAATCTTAAGTTCAGTCACTAAACAAAAAGATAAGGATTAGTAGATCTCATTATCATTATGGCATTAATATCTCCTGCCAACAGATAGAAAAACCCATTAAATCTACAATAGTCCAGCAGTAAAACACATTTAGTACCACCAAGTAGGATCTTGCTGAAAATTATTCGCACACAGTGAATTCTTCACTCTTCCAAATGGATGTAAACTCAAGGTACACTGAAATGCATTCACTTAATGAAAGGAAAATTATTTTTTCAGCAACGCTATCATTCTCTTAATCTTTCAGATCTGAGCTACCTGACGTGCGGAAGGTTTGAGCTACCATCAGTTATTATTATTCCATGGATCAAAGATGTTTATGTTCAGTAAATTATACGTTAAACAACTTTCTTTTCAGGACTTTTCAGGAAAAAATAAAACCAAAAACAACCAAACAAAAAAACCCCACCAACCAACCAACCAACCAACAACCAAACAGAAAATCAACCACCTCACCCCCCAAAAGAAAAACAAAACAAAAATCGTAACAGACCGATCATGGATTATGACTGCAAAATTATCCCCTGGTAATAATCTCAGTATAAAACCTATTAAACTGTTTCTTTGAGTCTAACTTTACCAGTTCTATAGGATGAAAATTCACTTCCCTGCCTATAAATATCACTTTGCAATCAGCTTCCTGGTATTTTCTTTGATTGTTTAGAAATATTGAGCAACTCTTAGGCTACTTACAGTTTAACAAAGTACATCGATCCACACTATAGCTCTGTTCTATTGGAATAAGATTTTTTCTAAGTTCCCCTAGGACAGAAATTTTTCATTACCTCACAGTGATTACCTGGATACTACCAGAGTATGCTAATAGTCTAAAAATAATTCACAAAGAATGTGGGTTTGTTTCTGCCTGAGGCCACGCAAGCCAATTTTGCAGCATGAGTTTTTAAAGTTAAGGTCCCCAGTATCAAGGGAGGGACAATCCCAATCAGTTTTTCAAAGAATAAACATTTCTAAGTCATGGGCCAGAACCTCAGATGCTTTCCAGTCTTTGTGTAATACTGATCACTGGCCTAAACATCTCTGGGTGTTTGCCCTGACATACATACCTGTTCTTGGCTCTGCTGTAGTGCTCAGAGTCGTGATGGAGAGTAAGTACATCCAGAGGGAAACTGGGTACTAACACTGACACGTTTGTAGGCAGGAAAACTCTTGCAACAATCCGGTCACAGGCTAGAAAGGCAGCAGAAAACTATTTAAGTATCTTCCCCAGTGTATAATGATCACTAGCATGACACACCTGAGCATCTGGAGCATTATGGATAAAAATGCAATTGAGAAAGGACAGAAAACTGCTATATACATGGCTTTTAAAAACAAAGTCAGGAGAAACTTAGTTCTGCAAAGTTGAAACACTCAAAGAGATCCCTTCTAAATAAAATAAAATCAGGTCACTATATAAAATAATTATTACATTATTAATTGCTAATCGTGATGATGATTTCCAAGCAATATAAAAATCATGACTCTGTATTATGAAGCATTGGGATAATATAAAGATACTGTCTGTCCCAGATCTCTCCTGGTACAAGACTGTGACTCTAGAAAACAAATGAGAAAGGAGTGAAAATGATAGAAAATGAAGATAATAGCAGAAACAGTACTTCTTAGTTTTAAAATATTAATCATTACTGTGTCATTGATAATCTCAAGTATCGTACAGTCTAAGTGGCTCCAGAGGAGGTAAGCTATTATTTATTTATTATAAATAAATATGTATTTATTATAAATAAATAAGATAACATTCATTTTTGAACACTGAGATCTGAGAGGTACAATAACATATGTTGTAAGCCAGTTAGCTGGTATATCTCAAATTAACTGAGAATTATGTTCAGCAAATTACAAATTTACCCAATTTGTAAGGAATAATGAATATTAACACAAGTACGTGAAAAAAAGGACAAAAAAAGGAAAAAAAATAGGAGTTAAGATTAAATTATTATTTATAAAATGTCTTATCGCTTAAAAGACTACATGACATGTTAATTCCTATGAATTACAGAATTGTTGAGGTTGGAAGTGACCTCTGGAGGTCATCTTGACCAATCCCCTGCTCAAGCAGGGCCACGTACAGCCAGTTGACCAGGACCATGTCTAGGTGATTTTTGAATACTTCCAAGGTTGGAGACTCCACAACCTCTCTGGGCAACCTGTGCCAGTGCTGGGTCACCCTCACACTGAAAGTGTTTTGTGATGTTCATGTGGCACCTGCTGTGTTTCAGTTTGTGCCCATTGTCTCTGGTCCTGTCACTGGGCACTGCTGAAAAGAGGCCTGGACTACAGATATTCTTAAAGCTGAGATAATACAAATAGCCTCCAGGGTAAAATCACAATGCACTCAAAACCAGAACCTTTCTTGCCAGAAAAAAGCTTTTCACAGATGCTTCATATTATATGTATCATCTGAGAAGAAAAATGCATGTCATTATAGTGGTGCTTCAGGCCATTTCGGAGGAGAGTTGGAGGAGGAGCTATTCCTCTGTTAACTATAGAATGAAGTGGCTATTATCAAGAGTCATGAGTTTTTAGTCATTGTTAAATGAGCTTGAAATTTATGTAAAGTGCTAGAAATGAACAAGAATGGAGAAAGAACTTTTTAATTATTACAGAACAAAATACAACACTAGAGTTGTAACAATATAGTTCTCCACTTTGATTCACCAAGATGAATCATTCTAATAATGGAGAGATTTATTTTAGGGTCTGAAATGTAGTTCAGTCTGCGTGCCCATGCAGCTCCAGCTTAGATTATTCGTTACTCATTATTGTAATGTTTGAGGACCTTTCTTTTACATATGCCAGAAGGGTTGTTAATTGTAATGGCAACGTGATGTTAAGAACACCTGCACTTATGACATGGCCAAAACCCAATTTATTTTTCATCATCAAAGCAGTCCGTTAATAATACTTTGCAGTCATGAGCAATGGAGACAACAAACTTAATGTGAAGTCACAGAAATAATATAAAGTCACTGAAATAATATAGGTAGGATTAAAAAGTAATTCGTGAGAAGCTAACATTTCTCACCATTCAGAAAAAGAACAGTTAACAAGCAACAGGGCACTAAAATTATATTCGTTAGGAACTGTGATTAAGTATGGTAAGATGATGAAATAAGTACTATTGTTTGTTGGTTTTACATGCCATATCCACTAATTTCCACAGACTTTCAGAGAGCAAGTGTGATGTTACAGATAAATATGATTCATAAGAATGATTTTATAATGAAGACCTAATTAATTTATTAGTCAAGATAATAAAGTATGCTCGATAAAGAATATTGTCCAGAGTTTTCAATCTAGGCGATTAAAGAAGTTCTTTTTTTCTGTTGTATATCATTGAGTCTGGAATCGCTTTTTAGGCTTGAATGCCTTTGTAATGGTAGATGCAAACTGCATGCACATTAAAAAATCCTGAGGATAACGAGTTTGCTAAAGAAGATCCTTTTGATATGTTACAGAAGTAAAGCATCAGCAACAGATACAATATGAAAAGTCAGTGTTCACACTGACTTTAAATTGACTGTATAAGTGACAGTATGGTACAATGGAACATTTTTCTATGTTGAATTTTAGTGGAAGAAAAAGAAATGAGACTCCAAACACCATTTTGAATATGGTTCACATCTCTCTATGATCTTAAAATCACGAGATATCACAGGAAAAAAATCTTTCAAACAAATCTGAATGTATTGAAAGAGGTACTGCAAAAAGACCCAAAGAAAACCAAGCATTAGCTGATCTGTGATAACTTTATGTGTAAATAGGACAAAGTGTCCCTGTGAAAGCACCTACCTGTGTAAGAGAGAAGCAGAAATATGTACAACCTTCAAAATAAAGTCTTTATTATATTTAAATGATCATTTTACTGGCAGCTTTCTTATAGATATGAACTATATGAATAAATTAATATTCATTTCTAATGGGTCATAAACGGAAATCAATATAGAGGAACAAAGACAATAATTATAGGGCGAGTTTTAATTTGCTGGTATGTTTAGAAACTTAGTATATGTTGGTAATAATTCTCTACCACAGCAAGATAGCAGAAATCCATCAAAATACAGCACTTCAAACTGAGCCAGCCACTGATAAGTGGCTTCTTACAAACACATCTCTTCAAAGTCCTTAATGGTATATGTAGATGGTATCATTCAGTGTCAAATAGTTTTCACAGGTCCTTGAATCACAGGAAGCTGGACTCATTATCTTTGCATTTTAAAATGTACGCTAAAACAGGTAGTCATAGAATCATAGTCTCCCATATCAATTAGATAATACAGTGCCAAAAATGGGTAGCTAAGATATCCTTAAAATTTTAAGCTCTGTTTGATTTTGAAAACTCAACCCCATATGTAATTAGCTGAATATAATCAAAGTTCACATTCACATCTCTGCCTTTTTTTTTTCTTTAACCAACAGTAAAATATCTGTTTCAAAATCTATCATGGTTAGGAATCCCCACTGACTATCGGAGGAGGTAACAATGTGTAATTCCCAGCAAAGAGTTATGCACTGCACATCTCAGCTATCTGAAGGAGAGCCAGATCTAGGCTGTATAAATAATTAGGAACACAGACATGATAGAATCATAACAAAGCATATGAGCATTTGTTTGCTAATTATTGATGAGAGGAGGTATGCTACAGAGAGTACCACACTTTGTCAGGATGAATTGCCTTTTCTTTCACAACCATTTATTTTTGTAATCTATTGTGATATTAAAATGTAATATCTTTCATCTGAATGGCCTCATTTAAAATAAGGTGCATGTAATCTATCCCGAGAATAAACAACCTAAATTTAGGTTGAAAGGCCAGGGAGATATAAATGCAGGTAATGGAAAACCATATTCCGCTCAGCTGACAATTTATTTCTAATTCTGTTTTTTATTGTTATCAAGAACAAAAAGAGACTTAAACATCTTTCTTTGCTTCGCTACCTAGTTTTGCTAAATAGGACTTTGGGTTATTACTGAATTTTTTATAAAAATCCGGTATGTGTCATCCTGAAAAAATAGTTTTGAAATCTTTAAAGGAAGAGAAAATGTATCTTTAAATGATCTGCTCAATCACAGTGTTGAAGCTGTGCATTCTGTACTGATAAAAGTACAAAATCATAAAAGTAGCAGGCCCAGAAGAAGTAGCAATGGATTTAATACCTCACTCGCTTGTTAAATTCTGTGACCCATGTTATTCAGGTCAGAATACATGCTTTCAACAGCGTACCAAATTAAAGTTAGAAACGAAATCCAGGGCATCTGAATTTTGTTACCTTCTGGACAGTGCAGAAACTTCATGCTCTTAAGAACAGCTAAGATAAAGAAAACCTAAGAAATTTTCATGACCAAGGAATAGTCATTCTTTGGGATTCCACTTCACTTGCCAGAAATGAAAGTAGAATAAAATATTTAAAACCTGGAGACTGAAATAGCAACTGTCTTCTGAAATTGGCTGTTGTAAGTACATACAGATACAACAGTAAGCAGAGTTGTTCATCTTGATTCAAAACAGACATCCTTAAACTTAGAAGTAATTTAAATTTCACAAAACCTCACTTTCATCCTTGAACATTCCCATAGAAAGAAAAGAAAGTGCAAAGCATATCCCATCAAAGCTTCTTTAGGGTCCATATACAGAAATAACCACCAAGACATTCCTAAATATTCCTAAATAAGAAATTAAAGGACAACTTAAATGACACAGGTTCCAACTGAAAATCTCAGACCGTATTCTATAATAACTAATTTAGGCATCTAAAAGTACCTCACCTGAGCAAAAAGGGGCCAGCAATGGTCGTCTTCCTAAGGCACAAACTGAAAGTCAGTATAAAGCAAATGGAGAGCAACACGTATCTTTGGCAATTTCTTGTGTACCTACCTATGAGGATTTCCACCGCTGTGGACTGATCTGAGGCACCATGAGGAAACATCTGATGCATTTCTAAACCCAGAAGTATTACAGTGTAACAACAAGAGACTTCATGCCAGATTTATGATATTGAGATTTTTCTAAACTAATGATCTAGTACTAGCAGGAGGAAAAAAAGACCAAAAAAAAAAAAAAAGACAAGAAAAAAGAAAGACAAACCCACAAACCCCAAAACCTCCTCTTCAAGAAATACATGGCTAAATGATGATTTTTGCTAGGCCTTAGTATGATCAGGGAGGAAAGAAGAAGAAAGCATATATTTATTGACATAAAGGTTTTGTACACTGTAACAGAGAGCTCCCAGCTTGCACACAGGCAATGCACCGACTCACACCCATGCTGGCTGACGCAGAAGGTCAGATCCAAAGCTGTAAGGGTTAAACAGCAAGGTTGTCCCAACCATGATTGAGGGTGAGTTGGGCAGGAGCTGTTAGCAATGAAGGTGACTAAATGGGCTTGATCAGCAGTTAATCTCAGAGGCTTCTGAATCAATGGGATGGGAATGCATCCCCCTACCTAGAGAGGAAGAGAAGAAGACATGGTAGCTCTTGATGATCCTGCCCTGGGTAGGTTTTCCAAGGTAATGGCTCCCTGGAAACTCCTTTTTGGTACCAGAAGCAGCCGTCTACCATCCCCAACTCAGCCCAGGATTAACAGCAATCTGTTATTCACTGCTGGCACTGCCCCAGAGTTTTTTAACTTGGGAGTCCTTTTGTGTTAGCACATGTAAGTCTAAAAAGCTTCTGGAAGAATCAAAGTAAAAATTTCAAATAAATATGAGGTCTGCACGTAACAAAAGAGGAGTGAGTGAGCAAGAGAGACAAAGCAAAGGAAGGAAAGCAAACAGGTCCAAACCTGACACCAAGGACCTTGACTCCACTCGTAACAAAACTTAAGGACAGGTATTGGTGTCCTCACTTTACTCATATGAAAAAGTGAAGTGCTCACTTTCCCACCCACACTCTCTCACACTCTTCCTTTTGCTTTTCCTGATGCTCTCAAAGACTTCTATCTTTAGTCAGTCATCCCTGCTGTAAATTTCCTTAAATTGACACTGAATAATCTTCCAGATTCCAGGGGACACTTTTGTCAGAGGAATTACTGAGATACGGTCCCTGTTTAAGGAAATTGAGAGTTTCTAAATGAACAAGGACTGGCTAAAGATATGACTCGCTGTTCATAGTAGAAATCCTGTTATGCCAGCAACTATTTTTAGGATACCTTATAACCAAATGTGTATGATATCTCTTGCCTGTATTTAATTTTTATGTCAAATAAGACTCTGAATTTATGACAATCATCCTCTCTGTGCGTGTGCATGTGTGTGTGTCTCACTGGGAATGCAGACCTTAGCCTGTCCTTGACATTAGAAGACACTTGAACTAATTTACCCAAAAACAGTTTCATTTTTGCACTTTGAGTGCATATGAGGCGCTCAGTCACCTGCAAAAGCTTTACGCATAACAGTATAGCTTTACTTACAGGGTAGTGCTCTAAAAGCTAGCTTTAATAGAGAGCTTATTTCTGTGTAGAGCACCTTTGAAATTTTCTGAAATTTTGGGAACTGAACGAGAGTAAGAAAAAGTTTCCTCACATGTATTAGGCATAGCTGGCTGGATTTGGTAGCAGGAGCTGCAGGGTGTCCTGTGTGGCATGAGGCCATGAACTGCTCTGTGCCAGACAGCTCTGAAACAGATGAAAACAACCCAACATCCACCAAAACTTAAACAAAAGAGAGGGGCATGTGGTGCCTCTGCTAAGTGGTAGCTGCCAGGGTAAGAAACACATGAGGAGACAAGGGAGGAGAAACTGGAGGAGATATATGGATAGGGATGTTATTGGGGGGTACAGCTGGAGATGTGTTCTTGGAAGAAGGGGCTCCAAGGAACAGCAGGGATATCCCTCAGACACTACAGCCACGGGTGACCCACACCAGGGCAGGGACACTCCTGAGGATCAGCAGCCCATGGGTGACACACAGCAGGACAGGGACACCCCTGAGCTATCGCAGTCGTGGGTGACCTATGCCAGGGCATGGACACCACCAAGACTATCCTTTGGGAAGAGATTCTGAAAAAGTGTTGATATCATAGTATTACAATAATCTAGACCAGAATAATTGAGAGCGTCTGTTTCCACATCTATTTGGTGATTTACATGGTGAGGAAAAAGTTTCCCAGGCTTTCAAACATCTCATGAGAATTAAACTTCACACACACAAAGGAGATACTTTCAAGGCTCTTGATATATTCATAGAACCATAGAATGGTTGGGGTTGGAAGGGACCTTAAAGATCATCTAGTTCCAACCCCCTGCCATGGGCAGGGACACCTCCCACTAGACCAGGCTGCTCAAAGCCCCATCCAGCCTGGCCTTGAACACTTCCAGGGATGGGGCATCCACAACCTCCCTGGGCAACCTGTTCCAGTGTCTCACCACCTTCACAGTAAAGAATTTAATCCTAACAGCCAATCTAAATCTACCCTTCTTCAGTTTGAAACTGTTACCCCTCATCCTATTATTACACTCCCTGATAAAGTTGTTTATAGTGATATTGTTTAGTTTAATATAGTATATCTGTATCAATCTGATTTATTCTTTCTAGTGGGTACTAGTAAAGTAGATAGTGACAAGACATGTTCTCAGGCACTGAAGTCATCTGACACAACACTGATTATATATGTATTGTTAAGGTCTCTTAGCTTCCAAAAGAGGGTGACTACGTGCAGACTGCTGTTGGCAATGTACCCTTGTCCAGTCTGACTTCAAGACCATACACAAAATTTGATTGAAAAAAGCCAAGAGCAAGTCATCATAACAATTTAACAACATAGATGATCAAGATTCAGTGTTCAGCCTTGGATCCTGGCATCATTAAATGTATTGGTATAGCCATAGTCATTGAGCATCTCTTTTGAGATGGTAGAAGGGATACTGCTGAAAGCAGCACGGAAAGCGTGAATGTTTGGCTAATGTGAGATGAAGACAAAGAAATGTCAACCTTCTCTGTGCCCTGTGCACAATTCTTGGGGTGCTTAGTGTTTCATTCAGTGACTGAACAGTCCATTGATAAGCTCGATGGCTGAAATTCCCTTGTCTGGCAAAAATAAACAGAGCTGAAAAAGAAATATTACAAGCTGAACATTCCTGAAGGAAGCAGTGAAACCTATGAAGTAAATGCAATTTGGAGTAGAATTTTCTGTTACAAGTGCTTATGGAAGTCCTTTTGAATATATCTTTGCTGAGTTGACAAGTTTAGATAATTTGCTTTTGCATAATGTGCAATTAGTATTACCTGAACTCGGGCAGTAGGGAGTTCTCCTGTTAGATGTAATATAAAGTATTTTAAATGGATTAAATTTGGACTAAGTGAAATGAAACATTCTAGCCTAAGCATCTAATTTCCTTTACGCCTGTGCATTTATAGACATATTGGCAAAGTGAGACCAATATGACTGTGAAATACGATCAGATCATATTGTGTTGAAATATGATTTGTAGCCGAAATCAGCTGGGATTAGAAATAATAATAGGAATCCATGGAGATGTCATATTCAGCACAGGGCTAAAAAGCCTGGTGTTAGAATATTGCAGATTTCTGATGTGCAGTGAATCTAATCTCCAAGAATCCTCTCAATTGCATACCAACCTTCCACTTTCTTTATCTTGCCACTTAAAAGCTCTCCTTTTGATTATACATGAAGGCATTTTCAATTTATTTGGAATGTCATTTTACTTATCCCTGCCTGACTTTCGTGAGAATGCATAACATAGTTCCAAATTATTTGCTGAAGTGTGTTTGACTCCCAGTTGTCTGAGAGTTAGGAAGAAAGAGGGAAGACAGGTTAATAGCTGTGTCTTCCTCTCTGTTTAATAGACGTCTTTCATTCTAGAAAAGGAGGTGGAAGTTATTTGCTTATGCAAGGCCTTTGAGAAGCCTGTCTAATTTCAAGGCAGAGACAAAATGAGATGGCAAATGAACTTTTAAGATTGAGAGTAATTGACTTTAAATCTTAAAGAGTCAATATTTTGCCTACTTTGCCAAGAGTTTACATACAAAAGGTATTTAAGGAATGTGTGAAGGAGACAGAAGACTTACAAAGAACATATAAAACAATATTTAGCAACAAAGTCAGATTTATCTAAACTGGAAATTATCCCTTCTCTCTCAAGTCATCATCTAAGACAGACAGACACTTCCAAGGGTCATTTCATCCAACATACATTAAACATCTATGCTAGAATTATAAAACCTGATTTGTACTTATCCCTCCACAGTGCTAGACGGAGACTGTTTATCTCCTTCCACAGACTAGAAAGGTGTGTCTAATGTGTCAGGTGTGTTAGACTAATTTCTGGTTTTGATTATAGGATTGGTGAGATGATTACCCAAACACTTGGTGATCAAGTAACAACATGAAACATTCACAACATCAACTGTTAAGGATGGATGGCACTTGAACAGAGGATAATGAATGCATTCAACTATTTAAATATTGTATTTAGAAAGTTACACTCAAGGGCAAATATGCTTTTGTTCCTTTTACACTGTTGTTATAGACTGAAAATTGCTTCTGTAAAAAAGGACATAATTTCATACCAAAGATCACAACGATTTCCATATCAAGCATGTAACAGTTAAAAACTAGGCATTTTATTTCTTAATCACAAGGCCTTCAGATGAGATACAAAGTCCAAAAACCTAGAGGATTTTGTATAGCTAACAGACCAGTAAGCACAGGGATTCAGGAACTTAAACTTACTATTGAAGATTCTGTTCACGTACAAGGCTAAGTAAAAGTTTTCTATCACTTACTTTATTCCATCTAAACATTAAATGAGTAAACAAAGTTGTGTGTGCACGGCTTATCAGTCCAAACAGTGACAAAAAGTAGCGAATGTCAGTACCTGTTTCAGCTTTAGCTGCATATCTGTGTTGTATTAGGACCTTCACAAAAATTTACTAACACATTTTAGATTTTATTTAAGAAGTATAAAAAGAAGAAAACACAGAAAAAGAAGTTATCGCTACCAGAATTTAAATAT
The DNA here is from genome assembly GCF_964199755.1 of Larus michahellis. Taxonomy (NCBI): domain Eukaryota; kingdom Metazoa; phylum Chordata; class Aves; order Charadriiformes; family Laridae; genus Larus; species Larus michahellis. The sequence continues at coordinate 117,736,838 of NC_133898.1, forward strand.
GAAGTCCGTTGATCTTACCATCTGAAAATATTTATCTTGTAACCACTGGGTCTGCTAAATAGAAATCAGAGGCTAGAACTCATAGCTAGTCACTCACTAGGAAATACTTCACAGCAGGTAATAATCTGTGATATAGTTTCAGTTTAATAGAAATAAAATATACTCAGTACCCATAGGATAAATCAGTTTCTTGAAGGTCATCCTATCATAGCTATGCCAACCGCACAATCAAAATTAAATTGTGGTTTTAATAATATGTCAAATACACACACTACTTTTTTGTCTTTAAATACCCGAAACAAACACCAAACCTTAGTAGGCCAGATATTCTGCCAGTACAAAAGACCTCATTTTATGAGATGAAGATATTCTTTGGAGAGGTAACAGACCTCATCCATTTGTAGGTGCAACAGCAACTCCCCACAAGTTAACCGATTCCCTTACTAAATTTAGCAGATCAAGCTTTTAGACAATGATTCCAGTGGCAATTTAAATTTACACCCACGTAAAAGATAGCAGAATCTGCTTTTAACCAGAGGGCTCGAAAACAAAGAAAGGGGATAGGGAAATAAGGAAAACAGCTTAAAAAACAGTGGTGGGTGATATATTTTCAAATAATAGTAAAAACAACACTTTACAGGTCATGTGGTTATCTGTTTTTCCTCCATAGTAAAGCCTCTTCACAATGTTCTAAAATTGTAAAAAGTGTTGGAAGAGAGTACATTTTTCGTTTAAATTCACCCAGGTCCATTAACCTCATTTACCTTTTATTGTTCGTGTACAGCCACCAAAATATTCATATTTCAGGTTTGGCCTCAAGAATGCGCACAGGAAACTGCATCAGGCTCACATGTCATAACTCGAGGCTGCTGGTGGGATGCAGTTTCTTAAATGGCTCCAAGCCAAACAAATGTCAAGCCAAACCTTAAGAATTTAGGCCACCTGCTTTTCAGCAACATCTCGTGGCTCCACTATCATTCTTGAGATCATTTTGCCACTTTCTCTTATGGTCTGTGAGAAATGTTAATTGTTGGATATTCCCCAAGCCTCACTTTTGAGCATACTGTAAGGCTATTCTAACTCAGCTGGCCTTCTTGACAAGCAGTAGAGCAGGGAAAGGCTGGGAATACTTATAAAGACTTTTTTCTTCTTGCTGCAGTGCTCTACTTTTCTTGCATCTCTAGCGAGCTGGGGAGGGGAGTGGGGGAAGTCTGTTGTTGTTCATCCTGCAACTATGGAAGAACAGTTTGAAAACTGTGAAGTTAATTTTCTGATCACCAATTTTGTTCTGCTCACATTGCAATTTAACTGTCAAATTAAACAATGGAGAATTAAGTAAAGAAGAGTGATTTCTGTACAGCTAAAACTTTCCTAGGAAAAGAATGGCTCCTTTCACACACGCTATTTTTGAAATAAGTAAAATAATATTTTGAAGTTCAAGGAGAATGTAGTGCAAAAGTCATAGGGAGTAAAGAATCATACACAAAAGTATGAAAATGAAGACCTGGGAGGGACTGCAGGAGATGATGTACCTTAGTTATCTGCATTGAAGTGGGACTGAATATAGCTAGACCATTTCTTCACCTAGACAGGCTAGTGTTCACCTAGTAGTAAGAATTTCCAGTGAAGGGATTGCATAGTCTCCTTCCTGTAGTGTTTCAATACCTGTGTAATGAGAAAGCTTTTCAGTGTTCAGACCAAATCTTCTCTGAGGCAAACCTTCTTCATTGCTCTATTGCAACAGACAAGGCGTACAGCTTTTTATGTGAGATACTTATTAGGTTTTTCTCTTCCCTTTCCTAGATTAAGCAAGTCCAAGTCCTTCACTGCTTTCTCATGCAGTCACAATTTCTAAACTTCTTCTCATTTTTGCCTTTGTAGTCTTTTCACTTTTTGCATATTTTTCAAATATGATGCACAAAAATGGGTATATAACTTCTGTTGAGATCCTTGGAAAACACCTTGAAAAGGATCTTAATTCCACACAATTATTGCTGAGAATGAATGAAAAGTGAATTATCATTCTCGAGATCATTTCGAGATCCTGAGTTTGATAACTAATGTCTAAACTAATGCTAGGATTGGTTTTAGTTATTTTCTAGTTCAAATATTTGTTAAGGAGGAAAAAGAAAAAAATAATTATTTAATTGAACTAGAAATGTGCAAAAACATCATTGTCTTTTCATTAATATTATAATAGAATAGAAAAAAAAAGCATGTAACCTGTTATTATAGTTATTGTGTTTATCAATGTTCATATGTTTATCAGTAACATACTGTAAGCCTACTTGCTGAAGGACTTTTTCATTATGTACATACCCTATGACGGTGGTCCGTCCTACAGTAATTCAACTGCCAGGACACAATGAAAGAAAATGTCCATCTTTTTCATGAGAATTCCTCCCACAGTAACTATGTACACACGAATGTGAACAGAAATGGCACAATCATACAAATTTCTTCTTTGATAGATTTCTTTTTTCCCCATGGGCACACTATTAGTATATTCCATGGCACTGAATGGTTAACTGGGCTATTATGAATTCTTAGTGCTCACTTCCAAAGACAAAAAAAGAAAGCAAAAAAAGCATCAAAAAACCACCATGACCGTAACCATAGCTATGACTTTCATCTATCTGAACAGAGACCACGAACCTGTCATTAATCTGTTTAATTTAATTAAATCAGATTGAACCTATTTGGTTATAACTCATTCCTCTAGTTGGCTGCTGACAAGGACTGTGTGGCTGCCGTGTCCATCTGCAGGTGTGGTGTTCTCTCAGCCCGCCTTCTCTTCTGTCAGGCTATGTCAGCCTAGGAGCCAACCACAGTAATTTTTGAACCTACTTGCTAATTTTAGTCAAACCTGAGAGATGCCTGGAGGCCTCAGTGATAACCGCTGCCTGAAAATAGGTAACTGATTAAAAAAAGAGAAATCCAAATTATCATTCTCCTTCATCCCTGTGGCTAAGGCTGAAATGTGAAAGTAGTTATCTAATTATGCACAGGAGAAATCAAACAGGAGAGAGCTACAGGAAACTAAGCTGTAACTGGTGGAGCACGTAAAGTTTTGCACAGCACTAGGTATGTTTAGAGGAATATGTTGAAATGAATTGGATAGAAAAGGTAAATTTGTAAAACAGTCTTTTTTTCAAGGTAAGGCCGCGGGTGCAACAGCAGGTTGAACTTAAATGCCTGAATCTTGCTTTAGTTACACAAAAGCTTTTCTGACTCTGGTGCGTGCTTTACCTTGTGTTGAGGTAACTGTAATTTCCAGCTCTTGCCTCTTGACTGAACAAAGTCATAGTGAAGGACTCACAAATCTCTATCAAAAATGGCTATTTGGCACGATCAGACCATTGTGTCAATCTCATCATTGGCACTTAAGCACTGTTTAAACTGTACTTACTTAGTGGCTTGAAGGAAAAATGTGTTATGTTGAGTCAAACCAATATTTTAGAAAGCTGGTGACTTGAGGTTCATATTGAGTTCATATCAATAAGTGGCTCAAAAGTTACAAGCATCAAAGATTCAGATAATGCTAGTATGGTGGGGGGAAAGGAAATGGTGGTGTAACATTCATCTTTTTATGAAAATCATGGTTATTGATATCTAATAAAAAGCAAGGGAAATATTCAAATTTCTCTGAAGCCTCTCAAATTTCTTCTAAACTTGATTAAAAATGAGGTACCTGCCACTCAAAGTACAAATTAGATCATACAGGTTTGAGGCCCATGCACGGTCAATGGAGGGCGTTGGGTGTCTCTGAAAACTCCTGAAGGCCTAACGCTCCCTCTCACCTGTATATGGGAATAAGCAAATTAACATCCTGGACACTGATTGAGGAGCATTCTAGATTGCCGCCCATTTGTGGGCAGCATGCCACGTCTGACTCAATGCTTCACAATAATAACTTCCACCCGAGATTCAAAATGTTGGGTGCTCGTTTGGGTTTTGCCACTCGCTCACCTTTTGACTGCAGTATTTTCCTGTGTTCAGACACCCCATCCGGCATTAGCTACCTGGCAAAGTCAGCACTTCGCAACAGACACTCCTGGGCTCTGCTCGGTCACAGATGGAACCTGGGATCCACAACGATATGTTAGCTCTTTCTCTTTTTTTAGATACCTTCAGAAGTGTTGCTGCTTGAGAACAGCCCATCTGAATCACTGAAATTTATGTACCTAAAACCTCAATTTAGGTAACCTGAGTTTTCCCATAAAAGTCTCATTTTAATAATTTCTGAAGTCTTGTTCAGATCATGTATTGTAACAATGCATTTCTTCAGACTAGGGAGTCCAGGATAAACAAAGTCAAACTTTGAGCTAATTTTTTTCCAGTTTCCTGAATTCACAAGAAGTCTTAAGTAGCATCCAATAGCTACTGATTGCTTCAGGCAGTAAATGCGAAACAATCCATACTAAAGAAGAGAGATACTTTGGGCCTCATAAATACAGCCTTTAGAAAGAGACTGAGCCTGAGAATAAAAAGATGTTGTTAACATCTATTTGTTTAGCTTTGAACTCCGTAATTATCTTTCTCTCAAAGGCCTTGTTTTATAACTTTCTCCACAAATCCTGGAAAGAATTTAAAAAATAGAAGAATATATCAATCTGTTTCAAACTGTAGAGAGCAGTTCAATTCACTCAAGAGTGTGTGCCTGCATGCCTGCATATTTGAATACGTATGTCTTTGTGACTGGTATCGTGCCCTGATTCTGTTATAATTTTATCCCAGAAACATGATTCTGGGATAAAAAGGCCTGGTTATAAGGATGATGTTGAATACACATCCACATAGGCATCCAAATACTTGCAAACCTTCAGCCTGTATCACTGCCCCATTGGGGCAAAAAATAAGACAAACATATTTTTAAAAGCAAAACAAAATAGTGCAGAAAAAAAATCTTCTTTCCAGGTGGATAAATAACTCAGTGGTTGACGAAGCTGGAAGACATCTAATTCCCTTATCTCTGTGATCCAGGCTGGAAATGTAAATCTCATACCAGATCCATCAGGGAGAGGCTGCATGTTCCTCTCCGCGCTCCTTTTCCTCTGGCTTCACACTGCTGCTGAGAAGTGCAGATCCACGGAGAAAGTTTCAAGGAAACTGTCGTGTTCTCACAGAAAGCTTCACTTTTATTGACAAATCACCAATGCCTTTTCACCAAAAAGTAGGTTTTAACCAAGATTCTGAACAGGAGACTACAAGCCTCTTTCTTTCATTTAGGTCAGACCATCGGTGAGTGTTTCTCGCATATTAAAAGACTTCAGCGCTCCTGTGCATGCAGGAGTGGTCAGGCTTCAGAAACTTTTGCATACTTTGCATCACACTGTATGCAATTTATAAACATTAGCTATGATGTTATGTTTTACCTGAAGAGAGAAGCAGCATGGCTTTTTTTTTTTTTTTTTTATAGTAGCTGCTTCATTTCTCTGTTCTGCAGCCAATATAATAAAGGTTGGTTGTAATCCAAACTTTTGGTCTCTTTTTCTTTTTCCTACTTCTTCTTTACTTCAGTTTATTGATTGTGGAGTATGCTGGATATAGTATCGATTAGTACCCTACTCTCTTGCACACAGATCACCACTACAGTCATTTTCTTTCCAAAGAAACTCCTGTCTGTTATGGTGGAGGTTTATAATAACATTATTTCTCTATGCAATAGAACCACTGCTACGTTTCAGGAATGTGTTGTAAAAGACGATCTAGGTATCAATTTATCCCCATGCAAGGTGACATATGCTTGTCACTAACTATAGAACTGAAAACTTCATCTGTGTCAAGTTACAACAAAAGGACTCAGAATATTTTTCCAACTTCCAGTGTAAGAGAAAATGTCACTGTTTAACTGGCAATTAAAAAAAAAAACAACAGCTATTTAGTAGATTGCTGGACAAGGCAACACACATTTTCTTTCATTGGAGGTACTCAGTAGTCATAAAGCTCACATCCAGATCTCTTGAGAGTTGATTGTAGCTTGGGTAATTGAGACAGCTGATTTTCACATCATATTACCAGGCTCATAAATCCTTCCATGAAGGAGCAGGTTTGAGGAGCTTATCTATGGATGTAGGCTACAAGATTTTACCACAAATTAATGCCTTATTCTAGGCTCCATATTTAGAAATCAGTTCATTTCTTATAGTTGTTATTTTGAATGAGTCGTGCCCATTGCCTACAGTCAAGTTATATTTATTAGCTAACTAAAGAAATAAACTTACCTAAATTAAATGGATTAATATTTAGTGTAACAAGTCAACAAAGCCATGCTTGATCAATTGAATACAAACATCCTCAGGATATTCCCCCTTCCCTCACCCTTTGCTAAAAACCCATAGGGACAAGCTTTATATGAGGGGATTTTTTTCAGACTTGGGGGATGGTTTGTCTTACTTGTATGAGAAAAATTACAAGGTGGTTATAAGTACCAATTATAGGGGAAAAAAAGGTAGGTTTTTTTAGCAGAAAAGAGTTCCTACTCTACCTTCCACTGCCATGGACTCTTTACTGCGTAACCTCTTCAGCCATCAGCTGTTGCCAGAAACTACTCCATTTAAAGAGGTTCATAACACAGAGATGTGTGATGAGACAGTCCTTGAGAATTTGAAGAATCTGAGAGTCTTCTTTACTATCTTCCTGTTCATGGTAAAATGCGCACGGGATGGAAGGGTGGAGGACACTGCTATTGGCGTTTCATGCAGGAGATGCCGCTGTCCTGTTCCTGTTTCAGTCTGCAAGATGATAATGCTCTGAATGCCATCTGGCCTTTTGATATATATCTGAACTACATCACAGAACCAAGGAAAAACAGGCAGCATGACATCAGTTCCCTTCCTTCTCCCCTAGAAGATTACCTGAGCAACCTAAATAGCGACATATGTTTTCTTACCTTGTTCAGAACATCTTCCAGTGACAGGGATCCTACAATCTGCCGCAGCAGTCTGTTCCACTGCTTACCTATTTCTGCAACTAGAAAGTTTTTTTAATCTTTAAACTAATTCTCCCTTATTGAAATATGATCTCATTACTTTTTGTACTATGCTTGGTAATTACAAAGACCACTTCATCCTCTTTCTGTCTGCAGCCAACTTTTCTGCACTTGAAGTCCATTACCATTACTCATTCATGCCTGTCTTCTCTAGGTAGCACAGCTGTAATAGGTCACCTCTCCTAGAGCTTTGATTATTCATATTGTACTCTGGTTTCTCTCCAAGTGGTCTGTAGCCTTCAAAATGGATGTTCCTAAGTTTCAAGTTGTCTTTTAAATTTTACTCTCATGAGACATTAAAGAACAATACTCAGAAGCCTGAACTGTTCCTCCCAGGGCCTGATTAGAGTATCCATGATTAATCTGTGATAAAACATAATTTGTATATGTATTTAGAACCTCTCACTCCCACTATGACACGCAAACAATAAAGTTCAAGGATATTAATCCCTAAAGAGTATTCCTAAGGGCATTATTCCATGGTTAGCAGTGTCTGAAATGTTAAGTGTCATGTGCTAGTGGATGTAAGTTATTGTAATGGATGTGACAGAGTAAATATTGTTCCAGAGAAAAGTGAAATAGCTATGCTGTCCTCATTCTTGCAGCCATCTGGCTGAAGTTCTCCAGATTATTTTATTCTGTGATTATTCAAATATTTTCACCTGATGTTTTTGGGTTTTTTTTCTGAATAACATATCTTTTATAGTTCTTCAACAGTCACAGTCTTTTCTTCATTCCTAGAATTTTAGAGACTGCTATTAAAAAGGAGTAAAGCTGTGCATGACGTAAGGCTTGTCAATCAGTCACGATAATAACCATTAAAGGATATGCTTATAGCATCCCAACCACCTGAAAATCATTCTGCATCTAGAAACGTAATGCTTCATAGAAGTATTTTGTTATTAAATCAAACCATGACTAAATTATTTTTTAAATAATTTATGACAATTTGCAGTTAGATTGAAAATTACAATAAACTAACGGATTGATTGGTAATGAATTAAACCAACAGTGTAAAATTTTAGCTAAGTTGTAATAAAGATACTATTGTTCAATAATTATGCATTATTTATTGTTTTAAGAAAATTAGTTGAACTGCAGTGTGCAGATAAAGGCAAATTGAGTTTCCCGTATGATTTAACAATAGTTGTACATAAAATAGGAAATTAAGATCAAATTTATGGAAGTATTCATGAAAAGTTTGGACTGTGCAACTGCTAATTGCAGAAGCTGTACTAGTGTCTACAAAGTCATTATGCATAATCTATTAGCATAAAAATACTTCAACCTCAAGGTTATAGTTTTATGTGGCAAGATTTTTTTAAGACCAGAGGCAAAGTCAATATAATGGGCTTTTTTCCATCACTATGAAAACAAAGACCAAAGGTTTGACAGTTGAAAAATATGTCTGATTTTGTCTTTTTTAAAAGAGTTTTAACAGTTCTCTAGGAATCATAAAATTGCATGCACCTAAAAATAAGGTGAACTACTAATATTTTGTTCAGATCACCTAAACTAATACTGTTTCTATGGTGCTGAAACTATTCATTTACTGCTAGCTACAGGACTTAGTTTTGGTACAAAATTACCAACAGAAATGTACTATAGGCTGAGAATTTGTTATCATTTATATATTTAAAGCAGAATTACTTCAAAACATTTCTTCATGTTTTGTTAGAATTACTTCAGAAGTCTACAGACTTCTTTCTGTGCTACAGAAATACTACAGAATTAAGTCAGAATTACTTCAAAACAAAAAAGGGGACCCTCTCGGAAGTCCAAAACCAGGGAATCAGTGGAGTTATGCTTTTTCTTTCCCAAAAATATAAAATAAATGAGGCTAACAATTTCAACACATACGAGAAGATTTAAATACAGTCAACCCAGATACTTTTAATATCTTTCTTGCAGAAGTTGACATACATTTTATTTGCTTGAACACTTTTTTTTTTTTTTAGCCTGGACTGTGTATGAAAAAAGTTGCTTTAATTAAAGCAAGATTTTACTCATAATTTTCTGCTATATTTGTATTCTTTCTCGCAGGCAAAGTTCTAATTTAGAATAGGCATTAACATAATGTACAACAAGAAGAAAGACTTAATGGTCTAACTTCTATTCAAGTCAATTTCTGTGTGAAGCATTTCAGTAAAGTTACAGTCCTCCAGAGAGTAATAAAGTATGTTATAATTGTCCTGCCATTTGACCGTGTAGACTGTCAGCTTCTGAGGATGAGCTACAGGTGGGCAGGCTTTCTAATGCTACGGCTGTCAAAGCTTTTCCTTTTCTTTTTTTTTTAGCTTACAAAACTTATGGTGGGTGGGTAAATGGAGCCATAAGATAGTAAAAAGGGCTTTTTTATTAGAATTGCAGCATTTAAAGAACTCTGCAGAGAGCTGACTGTGGCATCAGTCCTGTTGAAATTTGTGAAAAATGTGCATTGTGTTACCGAACTGGTGCTCTCTGTGTTGTGTTAAGCTGCCTCCCAATTTCAGCGGATCACTGAGGGATGGCTTAGCACAGCACGAAGAGGATATTCTCCAGCTTCATCCATGGAGTAGCAGGCTGTTATGAGAGTAAGGAAAGTAAGTCTTGGGCATCATAAAAATGCTACGCCACACTTCAGTTTCTGACGTGCGCCGTGGTTTATCAGTGCACCTGTCACAAGACAATTATATTCTTTATTTATTGGAAGGGGGCAAACTTCCTGTCTAACCACAACAACGAATAGCTATACCTGGAGACACCCACTCCAACATCCCCTCTGGTAAACTCCAAGCATGACTGGTGAGAGGATGTGTGTACCCTGCAAGCAAATGGCAGTATTTCCTCAGAATACGCTCATAGACACCAGGGAACTGGAAAACAATCACCTCTTGAATTGGAGGCAGACTTTCCATATCTAATTGTCTCTGATGGATTTTTCTTTTTTAAAAAGGCTAGGCACTTTGAAAAACATAAATAATTTAGATCTTTTGAAAGACTACTTTTTCTAACATGGATAATGCTTTGGCTTAGAGCTTCTTTTATATTTCCAGGAGGAAATTTCTCTAATGTGTTCTTTCTTCTTAATTAACGTAAAAGTCTTTTGGTGTCTTTAATAAGTGTTTGTTACTTGTGCCTTTTCCTTGCAGACTTTATCTGGAAAGGAAAATCTTCCAGTTGAAGAACTGGGAGAGGGGAATAGAAAATGAAGAAAATAATTTTTTAAAAGTTTTTTGGTTTTATTCATGAGTAGCTATCATTAAACTTAATAGGGAGTTTTCTTTCTCACCCCAATATCTCTGTCTATGAACTTGCACTGTACAAACCATATTCATTGTCATCAGTCAAACACAGCACAGAGCACAGGAAAAGTATGCAGATATTTTACCCAGGACAAACAAGTCAGACTATGGCAGTCGGGCTCCATTAACATCATTTACAAATAGAATCCATGCACCACTTTTAAAATGATTTAATGAATGCTGAGTTTGGCCAAACAGGAACATCATGCTGTCAAGATGTGCCCTGTGCCTTTTGGAGCAGCATTCTAGCATCACAGTGCACTGCAGGTTTTTAACTCTTTTCTCTAATAAAATAGAGTCAGAACAATGTAATGAACTGTAACCTTTCCTATTCTACTACCAGTTGTAGTAGGAGCAATACTGGCTGCTACTGCTATGTTTAATTGTGTTTTGACTTTTCAGCCCCTGTGTTTAAGTAAAAGCTTTATATTTTAAAGGTAGGTCTGCCATAGAATCCAAAGGACAGACTCTAATGGTTAGCTACATCTAGCTGTCTTTAATTTAGCTAGCTCAGGCACTGATCACAGTGCAACAGCAGCAATACGGAGGTTAGATTTTACAGCCCTTTTTGAATCAATAGCAGGATTGCTATTGACATGTGGGGTTCTTGGTGTAGATACGTCTATGTGGACTGAAGTCCCTGAGTTGCACTGCAGAGGACAAATATGAGAGGGATCAATTAAGATTAATCAATTTAACCTATACGTATTTTGAAAGCTGAAATTTGTTCAGTATATAGTATTATGAGGTCTGACACGTTATTTTAAGCTCCTTAGGCTTATTTTTGCCCCTACAGATCTTAGTCTAGTAATCAGGTTGTTTTAAAGTGAAGGTTACCCCAATGCACAAGACTATCACGAGTCCTTCTTCTCTTCCCAAAAGCGTAACTGAAAGAACCAAGCGTCCATTTTTTTTTCTCAGCTCAGAAAATCTGACAAGGATACAAGACAAATGCGCACAGATAGACACAAAGATGTCTGAACATCAGCAAAAAATTTTTCACTGGGAGGATGACTGAGCACTGTCACAGGTTGCCCAGAGAGGTGTTGGAGTATCTCTCCTTGGAGATATTCAAAAGCTACATGGACACAGTCCTGCACAACCGGCTTTGTGTGGCCCTCCTTAAGCAAAAGGGCTGGACAAGATGATCTCCAGAAGTCCCTTCCAACTTCCAGCATTCTATCATTATGCGACTGGAAAATTCTTTACCTTCCACTGCGAGCAATTTTTTTAACCTGATGATCTCTACATCAGCCAGCTCAAACTGTGTTTATCCAGCTGAACTGTACTTCAGCTGTCATTCAACAATCAGAAACTTAAAAAGTGCCACAAAATGGAAACTGCTAAAGAAATCGTCTGTGTAAGCTCACCCTAGCACTGCCTCTCAGCAGGATCTTCAAAACAGTGCTTTTGCCTTTCCCGGGGTAATATCACTTCTCCTGTCACTGTTAGTACATTTCATTTAGTAGACCACAGTTTGGTGTGAAGTTTGTGGCTTTTCATGTAAGAGTTGGGGCTTTGCAAGCTGCTGATAGAAAATGGGACTTGCCCTGTTTGTCGTGGGGAAAAACGATATAATCAGTTCAAGACTTAGTAGCCTCTCTAGCATCTGTGTGTAGTGAACTACTCCTTATATCATTGCGGATCCCAGGACCACTGTATACTGTATTATTCACTAAAACACATAACCAAAGACTGAATAAATAACTTTTTTTTCCCTCAGTCTCACTTCATTGCCAGATGGAATAAGGGATATTAGAGGATAGTAGATATCCAATGTCAGATTTCACTGTGCCACAAAAAGGCAGGTGTAATAAATCAAGTTTTTTGTTGTTAAAAGAAAGAGAGATTCCAAGTAGGCACCCTTTTGGGTGCATGTTCCCTTATTAAAAACACTTTTGAAGCAAATGAAATAGGGATGTATATTTTTAACCAGTACTACATTTCTATATCCATGTACATCGGAACTGTGTCACATATGTGTACAGATTCCCTGTAATTTATTCGGTTTCATTAAGTTTAAAAGGAAAGAGAGATACAAATATTCTAAATCTCGATAAACAGCCTAAATACTAGTGAATTGATCTGTGCTATGCAGGATCTCCTTTCCTAAGGTGAATTAATGTTTTAAAGCTCTCTGAAATTATAAAATGGGATGAACGGAACAATTAGGGTAATAAAAAGCAGGCAAAATAGTTCTAGATAGAATTTATTCCTCTGCCGCAGCCCTCAGAAGTTTTTACCATTGCTGAGCAAGTACATGAACGTTAATAGAGAGCAAATTAAATGACAGTTTAAATCCTATACACGTGGGCATGCATGTGGTGATATCGATGATTTCTATTCACAGCAGTGACTCATCTCATCTGCTTCTTGAAATAAAACTGTAAGAACTGGACCAGTACTGTGCTTCTCAACTGCGGTGCTATTTATCTTCATGTGTTGCATTCCAGGGGAATCCAATGGACTGCTCTCAGGCACTGAGCCCTTGTGGCTAGTCAGGACCTACCCCATAACTCTGAACGAAAGACACAATTTTTTTTTCATATTTTTTCCTGTAGCATCTCACCAAAAACCTGCTGCCAAGATAGCCATCTCCAATCAAAACATGAATAAGACTACAAGCTTTCTCTGAGGTTAAAAATAGCAAACTTCTTACTAACAGAAGACTCCGTGTTTCTACTAGCATTTATCAGAGACATGTAAGTAAAATTCACATCTCAAATATACTGCTTAAATGCAGCTGCCAGAAATTTCTGAAGCCAATAAGGATCTCTCTCCCACTTAAAGGATCCTTGGTAGAAATCCAAATAACTTCATCTGCAACATTGGGAAAGATGCTCCCAAAGTAGCAGCGCAGATACGTTCAGGTCCTTTTCACTCTCTTTGCCTGCTCAAGGTACTGAGAACTTTAGGACTGCAAGCAATAAAACCATTTTAATTCTCTAGGATTTGTTAGTATGCCTGAAAGGGTACAGTTTATTGCTAAAAAAGGTTGCAAAAGTGTATTATCTATTAAAAATAAAAGCATAAATATCGAACATTAATGAAGAGATTCAGTAGCGTCAACAATCATACACCGAACACAGTCACTGACAAAATATTTTCCAGTGAGCGTGGCCAGCTGTATAGCAACAGATCGTCAGAGTTTGGTGTGGTTTGTGCAGACTTTCCTGGAAAAAGAGGGGTAGGGAGTACAGAATAAAATAAACAATATTTGTCTATTTTATTATGATGAAAATAGACCTCTGCAACATTGTAGTCTTCTTCATTTTGTTTTGTCTTAATTAGGGAAGCCACACAAAACTCTTAAGAGACTGGCTAACTATTTTAGGGCTCAGAAAGGGCCAAATGAGATGTCCCAAGCCACACAGAGGATGGCAAAATCAAGAGCCGAGCCAAAGAGGTGACACTCCATGTGACAGCGGCCTGCCATAACCTTTTCTATAGCCTTTCTGTAAAGAAAGTCATTCACTGAAAAGCTCTCCTGCTTTTCAGAGATGCTAACCAACAGCACTATCAGTTTCACGGGGTATGAGCCTTGCAGAAAAACAAAACAAGTATGATAGATTTTTTTTTGTATTCTAATGAAAAAAGGGAAGCCTTTAGGGCTATTAGCCAGCCTTCATTTGACAATAGGTTGTAAGACCCCCCAAAAAAAATCTGAAAACTGTGGATTTTCTATGTAAAAGTGGAAGCTTCCACTGCAACAAAAGAACAAAAATAAAATCTCCCACACTGATTTAGATTTTAAACTGAGATTTCAAATAACTAAGCAAAGTACCTGGCCTTTTGAGACTGCTTCAGTACCAAAGTATACCCGGCTTTATCTGCTCAACACGTCTGTTCTCATTCAGGCTATTTTCTTTCTTTCTTCAGAGAAAGCAATATGCAATTCTCATTTTGGTTTCTCTGATTCTTTCAAATCTTATGTTGTAGCTGCATTAAGCCAGAAATATGTTCAAAAGCTACTGCCCAAATTTATTTACACTTAACATAATTGAAGAATGTAAAATAACAATGTTTTGTATGTCAGGAAAAGAAAAGAAATTCCTTTAAAAAGATAATCATGTGAGAATTTCTACTAAATCAAGTCTTGGACATGCGTATAAGTGTAAACACAAATTTTTTTAATCAATTTTACTCCTCAATCTTGAAGAAATTATACCTTGTTGCAACAAAAATAAACATGATACATAATATAGAATTAGTAGCATTATTTTTCTCCTTTGTTTTTAAACACCAGACTTTTATTTTTGTTCTGATTTCTATCTGATTTAATTTCCTTGTAGAAGAAAGTAATAAGAACTGTCAGGTATGGAAAAGGTACATTAGTTATTAAATCTTATCTAATCAGAATAGCAAGGAAGAAATAAGAGAAAATATTTCAGTGTGATGTATCTGTCATGATCAGGAATCTGTAATTATTGTGTTACAGTACTGAAACAGCTGTGAGATTTTGCTGCATGTCTTGTCTTGTGACATTTCACAAGTGCATATCTTATATTCCTGTATATGTATGTATATATAATGTTCACATTAAGGCTTCTAATTGAAAGCTGTGTGTTGACATGTTACACATGGGAAGTGTAGCTCTGCAGTTAGAGTGCTCTAGCTTGGATCTCAGGAGACTAGTTTAATTTGCTGTCTGTGTTCTTCGATTCACCATATACCTAAGCATTTTCCTCCACCTCTAGCTATCTCTCAGCATGCCTGTCTGGCTTCCAGGTACAGCTGATATCAACTGAGATTAATCTCATCTATGTTAGGAATCTAAAGTTAAAGTGAGTACGCTCTAGAGGAAAATAAAGTGCAAAGTAACATTGCAGTTGGGTTTTGAATATCTCCAAGGACGGAGACTCCACTGCCTCTCTAGGCAGCCTGTGCCAGGGTTTGATCACCCAAAAAATTAAAAAGCTTATTTGTCTTCCTGTCTCAGCTGCCTTTGAAATGAGTCACTTGAAGTCACTCTTCGGGTCTTTTAAGCAGAATGCACATAACAAAATTGGCTTAGATTTTTTGCCTAGATGTTAAATGTCTAAAGCTAAATGAAGTGAAACCTGACCAAAGTTGCCAGCTGCAGCCAAGTAGGTTTGTAGTCGGAGGAATAACCTCCTGAGGGTGTTAGTGGTATAATTCAAGCCCGTACGCTCAATAAAGAATTTAAAGTCACATTTCCGTGTTTGAATCAGCTAGCCAGTAGAATATTAGACTATGTTGAAGCAGTGAAGTAGTAGTTCTCTCTCTCATTTTTTCTGTTTTTTCTTTTTTCTTTTTTTCTTTTTTTTTTCACAAATGAGAATTACCAGATTAACATTATAAGCAGATTAATATTTCAGATACCCAGAGAAAGGAAGAAAAAATAATAACTGTTCTGAGTTAGGCCACTATTTAGGCATCACATCAAAGTCTTCCTGCATTGTTCCCTTCTGGATGGTTCAGGTAGCTCTCCTCAAAGCTGGCTACTGAAAATATGCATCTGTCATGACCATTCTCTGCCTGACTGTTATAGGAAAAAAGGGCATCTATCGAGGCTGATAACTTCAAGGGGAAGTACATAAGAAGTAAGCACAGCACTTTGGACCTTAGTTCTAAGGCCTTTGACACAGTCCCCCACAACATCTTTCTCTCTAAATCTGAGAGATGTGGATTTGATCGGTGGACTGTTTGGTGCATGAGGAATTGGTTGGATGGTCGCATCCAAATGGTAGTGGTCAACAGTTCAATGTCCAGATGAAGATTGCTGATAGGTGGTGTTCCTCAGGGGCCCATATTGGGACAAGTACTGTTTGATATCTTCATCAATGCCATAGACAGTAGGATCAAGTTCACCATCAGCAAGTTTGCAGATGACACCAAGCTGAGTGGTGCAGTTGACGCACCTGAGGGATGGGATGCCATCCAGAGGGACCTGGACAAGCTCAAGAATTGGGCCCATGTGAATCTCATGAGGTTCAACAAAGCCATGTTCAGGGTCCTGCAATTGGGTCGGGGCAACACCTGATATCAATACAAGCTGAGGGATGCAGGGACTGAGGACAGCCCCGAGAAGAAGGACTTGGGGTTCTGGTGGATGAACAGGTGGACATATGTTGACAATGTGAGCTTGCAGACCAGAAGGCCAACCGTATCCTGGTCTGAATCAAAAGAAGCGTGGCCAGCAAGTTGAGGCAGGTGATTCTGCCCCTCTACTCTGCTCTTATGAGACCCCACCTGCAATATTGTGTCCAACTCTGGGGCCCTCAGCACAGGAAAGACATGGGCCTGTTGGAGCGGGTCCAGAGGAGGGCCACGAAGATGATCAGAGGGCTGTAACACATTTCCTATGAGGAAAGGCTGAGAGAGTTGGGGTTGTTCAACGTGGACAAGAGAAGGCTCTGAGGAAACCTTGTTGTGGCCTTCCTGTACTTAAAGGGAGAGTAGATTTAGACTAGATATAAGGAAGACATTTTTTACCATGAGAGTGGTGAAACACTGGAACGGATTACCCAGAGAGGTGGTAGATGCCCCACCCCTGGAAACATTCCAGGTCAGGTTGGACGGGGCTCTGAGCAACCTGGTCTAGTTGAAGATGTCCCTGCTTATTGCAAAAGGATTGGACTAGATGACCTCTAAAAGTTCCTTCCAACTCAAACTATTCTATAGTTCTATGATTCTATGATTTACTACATCTAAATGTGAACTGCATACAGTGTTGTGACATTAAATACACTAAAGACTAGTTTCAGCTATGCTAAGGGCCGCAGACAATCTACATTATCATGTACATCCACGTCCATCACTAACATTTTTTATGCAAAGTGGAACAGTATCAGCTCTGCCTGAAAGCATATGTCTAATATCTGATATGCTTGACTTTTTTCTCCTCGTACCATCTCCCCAGGGGACAAAAAATAGCTGCATAATGTTTTTACATTTGGTTTGTTTCTTGTTTGCTTTTTTTAATAACATCTATGTGCATATTCTTGTACTGTTGTAATAGAAATGATAAGGTCAAAGAAATGTGCCACATTCTGGAAACCATAAGCAATGAGGCTTGAGGTTACCCTTGGTTCCTAGGTGAATTCGTTCTATGGTTTTTGGTATAGATTCCCCCTGACTCAGCTCCCCACCTCCATTTCCCTTTTCTCTTGCTCAGTGGCATGATGCCCAAAGGCAATTGCACAGTTAGAAGACTTTTCCGTAGCTGCTCATGTCCATGAGGCACCAGCCATTTTCTGACACAAGCAGCAAAGTCGCTGTTTAATTAGTTAGAGCTAAAGAGCCTTGGAGGACTACATAGCTTTTTTGTATATGAATGGTGTAAACATAGAATCCCCCTTAGAGTTATTAGAATGGGCATGTTGTTTCTGCTCTGGGAATTATTAGAGATGCTGTGAGCACGAGTAATTAATGGGATCCGTTTATAAAACACAGGGAACCTTTTTCATTACTGTTGAGATCTGTGTTGAATCCTCTCTTAATTATGCAATACAGTGA
This sequence comes from Larus michahellis, assembly GCF_964199755.1. Lineage (NCBI taxonomy): Eukaryota > Metazoa > Chordata > Aves > Charadriiformes > Laridae > Larus > Larus michahellis. The sequence goes on from NC_133898.1 coordinate 117,754,592, forward strand.
CCAGCATTAAGAAGCCAATATGGGCTAAAATTTATTATGGAGAAATATTTGAATATAATACTGTTCTTCCCTCTGCTGAACACAGCTCCGGTTTAAGCAATGTTGATTCATGTGCTTAACTTGAAAGCACATGATTAAACCAACAACTTCTGGGCGTTACTGAGGTTATTGATGTAAGGTCACTTAGTTTCTTTGCTAGACTGGTAGGGTTCTCAAATAGTGGAAGACTGTTTAATGGAAACATCTGTCTTTCTGTGGTTATGTTTATAGGCCATTTTCTTATTTAACTGTCACTTGATATGGGACTGTAACTTGTACCATAAATACTGTAGCAATTCATTATATTGGACATTACACAGAAACAACAGCAAAAAAAAAAAAAAAGACTTAAAATGCTTACTCATTTTCACTGCATAAAAAACAACATGGCCAGCAGTTCAAGGGAGGTGATTCTCCCCTCTACTTCATCCAGTTCTGGGGTCCCCAGTACAAGAAAGAAATGGACCATTGGATTGGGAACAGAGGGCAACAAAAGTCATCAGAGGGCTGGAAGTCCTCCCCTGTGAGGACAGGATGAGAGAACTGGGGTTGTTCAGCCTGGAGAAGAGAAGGCTCCGGGGAGACCTTATTGCAGAGTTTCAACATATAGAGGGGGCTTATAAGAAAGACTGAGAGAAAATTTTTACTGGGGCCTGTAGAGACAGGACAAAGGGCACTGGTTTTAACCTGAAAGAGGGTAGACTTAGGTTAGACATAAGGAAGAATTTTTGGTGAGACGCTGGAACAGGGTGCCCAGAGAAGTTGTGGATGCCCCATCATCGGAAGTGTGATTTATGATTATGATGTTTTATGATTATGATAATTTAGACTCTCCATATGCCCCTTCAGCAATATGAGAATTCATCATCTTTATGAAATTACTGAGGTTTGTGGTTCAGTTTTAAAGTTAACTTTCCCACTTTGGTTTAAAGGATGTAGAAGATCAATTATATTGAAAGCAGAAGATGTGTACAACCAGTACTGGAGGAATCAAGTACGTCCACATTCTGCTAATGTATAAAGGACAACAGCGTATACAATCTGTCCCCCACCTGGTCATGCTCACACTGAACGACTCAGGAGGGGGGTTAAGGCTTAACCGCAAGCTCGACAGTCTGTCTTTCATTCTCTCACTTTCGTTATGACCTTTTAAAATCCTTTTCAAGAAACAAAGCTAATAAAAAGTTACCCATCTAACTAGTCAGTGTCTTCTCTACTGCTTCCCTGTAGACATAAGACAAAACAGAACAATCAGATGATATACAACTCCAGCCTCTCCAACCTCTTAGTTAAAAACACAGGAAAACAGTTGAACTGTATCAAATGTCCACACATCTGCACTACTGCAGATAGAGGGGAGTCTGCTCCAGAGTCAAGGACTCTGCAGCAAGAAACCTAAACTCCACTAGGGAGTCTTATTAAAGCAGTATGAAAAGAAAACAAAAAGTGAGGCTGCTGAATGATAGACAGCAGTCTATTTCAATACTGCTTCTTAGTCTTCCAAAATTCTGTCCCTCTTATCGGAGAAAAGGAAAAAAATCACTCTTCTAGGGCATGAGAAACTGCAGAAAGAACCCCAACGAAATACAAAAATAACAAGGCTAAGTAGGAGAAAGTCTAGATATTTAGAAACTCTTGAATCAGATCAATAGCTTGGGGTGGGTGATTCATCATCCCATACATAGAATTATTCTAGAAACATTTCTCAGCCTCTTGTCGTGTACTATCTTTTTTTTTTTCTTTTTTTTCAGAAGCCCTCCATGTAAGAAGACTTTTTATGTAAGTGCTCAAAGGCTTGAAGAACTCTAAGTAGAACAGAGAAGATATGTTAAAACCAGCTAAAAAAAACTTTTCTAAGTAATTTTATCCCCAAATTGCTTGGTTTGGCCCAAGTTCTCGGCCATCTATTTTCATCCTGAAAGCAGCTCATCTTCAATGCTGGTGGCAAAACTGTTACAAAGAGGGATTTGCTTAGTGCGCCTAATGTTGAGAGCACCTAATGTTCTGAAAAATTAATTTGGAAAACTTCCCAGATTGCACATCTGCCCCAAAAACGTGCAAATAATGGACTGAATAGGAGAAGGGAGGATTAAGGGAACACATGCTCTCTCCTGCCTTCCCTCACCTAAACCTGTATAGTACCTCTGGGTGACCTTTGTCTTAAACACCCCCTCACAGAATCCTGGCCACCAGCTTATAAAAGCAAAACACCTGTCTGACATCCAGATGTACGGATGTGATACTGCAAATCAGCTGGTTGTATGAGCACCATATGCCAGTGATTGGAAAGAAGGTGCCATTGGAAGAAAACTCACACCATGATTAATCAGTAACGAGAAGTTTTTCCCTTGCTGCTGCTCTTTTTCTTTCTTTTGTGTTAATGCCTCTCATCTTGCCTTGATAATGCAGAAACTTCTCCATGAAGCACTAAACATTCGTTAAATTAAATAAAAGTGGATCACAGAATCACAGCATTTACAGATGAATGGGATTCTGAGATCATCGCCTCCTATTCCTGCTTTATGAGACCCAAGAAGTTAGGACTCAGTTATTTGTCTTCCGGGACAATCCCAAAGCGTAATACATTTCACTGTCAAATAACGCTTTCCTGATAATCAACCCAAACATTCCAGGTTTTTATATTTCTCTCCTTAGCCTTTATAACAGACATAAGATGAAATGATTTATTTAACCTTTCATGTTTAAATTTAGGTATAGAAAAATAAATAATAATTTGAAACAGATCTCTAGAGGACAAACATATCCAATACCTGTTCTAGCTCTACCTAATTATCAAATCTATTGAAACTATAGCTGGTTACCCTTCACTTCCAATTGCAATTCGATGATTCCACTTGCTGATCTCCTTTGTTATCGCTGCTTGCAAGTAGTGAGGGTGAAAGCCTGAATTCTGGATGTCTGCCTCAAGCAGGTATTTATTAATTTATTTTATATTTAAGTTAGAACAATAAGACTGGAGAATGAACAAGAATTACTAGTTTTTAAAGATATGTTGGTACCTCTGATGTGAATTTAAGAACGTAAAATTTATGAGTGGATCGAACATGATGCCCAAAATATTTAACTACAAAAAATGGACCAAATTTTGTATATTAAAAAAAAAATTCTTAGAAATTCCACAGCATCTGCATTGCAAACAGTATCTATCAAAGGTGGTATCCTCTCCCAGCTATGTGTTACCGCTTTAGTGGGTTACTGTCCTGGTGGAAAAGACAGCCTAATCCATTTCACACAAAATCAGCCAGGTAAGTATAAACAGGCAGCGTGACAAATTTGGAAAGCTCAAACAGTCCTTCCGTCAGCAGGTGGAAGAGACCAGTTTTCTCTAGCCATCAAGCAATGCTCCAGGGCAAAAACCTTTTCACCTATTATACTTAAATCTAAAATGGGATGTCTGAATTCGACCTCGATGTCTATATGCTCTGTAGATGTTTTCTGGAGCTTACGCACTATAGTTTCACATGTTTTGTCTGTTTTGTGCATTATCCAGTTCAGAGCTTTGTGCTCTGAACCAGGTTATCTTTATAGCTATATGAGCTCTACTGGTATGACAGTAAGTGACTTGAAAAGTTGGGGCATGCTGCATTGTAGCAGAGTACAGGCATGGGACGATAAAATGGGACCAGGCTCAGAAAGGTGATCCCACAGCTGTAAACAACTTCCCCGTGGTCAGTTAAGGAAATTAAGATCTGCGCCAAACTGTTTTAGAAGTAATAGGCAGAGTAAAAGCAAGTATCTAGCCTGTGTGAAACACACAGTACACGGTAAATTTGGACATCGCATGGACTTGCATTAGAGCAGGGAGGCATCAGAATTCATTGTTTGAGATTTGCTGGAAGCATGAGTATGTAGGAAAGAAGAGAGAGACCGAGGCGTGGACACCCTGGAGGGACTATGACAGGACAAGTAGGCTTTCTGTGAATGGAAGCAGAAAGGACTGTACCTACTAGAGATATTTCCCACTGAAATCTGCAGAGGAAATCAAGATATCTGGGCAGTTTTATGCAGCTTAACATAGGCTTATTTTGTTCATACGTTATGTCACAGTCTTTAATTTACTGTGCTAAAGCAATAGCGATAACAGAGTCTTTGGTGTCATACATGAAGAAAATTTGTTATTTTGATCTCTAGCCTGGACATAGGTGAATGCAGTTTATAGAAAACAAAGCACAGCATAATCTCATCAGAGAGCCTGATTCCTAAAGGAATGTTGATATTACTGTCTCTTATACTTAAAATCAAGAAGTAATTCAGATGTGCAACCAAATTTAAGAATATGCCCACATCTTTAAGTACCTTCATCATTACTGTAATAAAAATAAATGTTCAAATATTTAAGTAAAATAAAAACTTACTTTCAAAGGAAATGGGTACCTAATGGACATTTACAGTTTGTACAAACTCTCCCTGAACATTTTATAGGCTCAATATGTTCTTCAGCCTACCTACTGGGTCCAGTACAGTGCAAATAGCAGATAGACACATTTTTGTTTGTACATGCTAAAATGGGTGCCCTAGTACTACTGATTTTCATTCCTGGAAAAGATGGTTAAAATATTTCACCTAACCATGAAGTTCTATGAATGGCATGTGTCACTTTGTTCTACATGGAAGGTAAATACAGCAGAAATACATAGGACACTAAAGGGAGGGGTAAAATGGATTTTGGATGCTAGTATGATCTCCATTAAACTGTCTGAAATAACTGACAGTCTCTAGCCTCTAGCCTACACCCATTTCTTTTTGCAAATAAGAAATATATCTGTTATCTGATATACATTTTAGGTTCTTAAATGGGATCACTATCCACAGCCCTAGTACATTGAACATTAACCAACAACAATTATTGGAAAGTGCTAGTACATTTTCCTTTTAGCAGAAAATATTAAAAAAATACACAGAATAGAATCATTTTTAAGGTAAGCACTAAGCAGAATTCACTTCTGAAATATTTCACTGCAAGCGAACCTAGTGGCAGAAAAAGTCAAGGTAAGATGAATAAATAAAGATGTTTTTTTCTTACCTTCTAATTTTCTCCCAGGCCAATTTGCTCTTATGGGATTTTTTGATGGTGCTGTTCTTAGCAAAATCTATCATACCTGAAGGACAAAGACATAGCCAGATGTTTGCCTGTAGACATTGCAAATACCTGCACCGGTTTTTATCTTAAGCTCATTCTACTAGTTCGACTGTGTAATTTAATTCAGTGCCTGGCATTGAATTCTTCCTCTTCATCTAATAGCCACGAAACTGCTCTCTTTTCTCTGTTTAAAAGAGAGGAGATATTGACTGCTATCAGATAAGACATTAAAGCAGAATTCAGTTTATATTTGCTAAACTTAGTGTTGTTACGAGTGAATGGTATGCCCAATTGTACTTATAAAATAAAACATCAATTATAATAATTATAATAACTGCTGCTACTTTAAATTTAGAGATATACATTAGCTAATGTAAGACAGAAGCTGTTATGACTAACTACTCAGACAGTCATTACTCTGCACACAGTAATTTTTCCACAGTATAAGCTCTAGATTTTTAAATAAATTTTTCTTTTGTACAACAGCTAGAGACTTAGGAAAGTAAGTGAAGATATCTGAACTGAAAAGCTTCTACTTAAATGGGATCTATTTATCTGTCTATCTATATGTGTGTGTATATATATACACACACACACAAATACGAATAAATAAAGCATTTCATAGGTGTATTAGGATGTGGAATATTTTGGAAGCATTTCCTAGGAATGAGGCATGTTCACTTGTCACACTAAGATATGAGCCAAAACAAGATTACAGCCATAACCAGAGTGCTGTATAGGGAACTACCCTGTGCAATTAGATGAATGCCCATTGCTATACACGTATGGGCATATGCCCGAATGATAGAGATTTATACATGACACCTGTGCATGAAGTCTAAGTGTCAAAACAAAAAAAATAATGCAGTGTTTGCAGTGAGTTTTCACATCAGCTCTTTTGTGAGCTGTAGATAGTTCATCTGCTACAATTTGACCTTTTCTTAAATATATTACAAAGCTACTTATATATAGAAAGTTTATCTTGTGGACAAGAAGGCAAATGGTCTCCTGGGGAACTACTGGAGAGAGTCCAGCAGAGAGCTACACAGATGATCATGGTAATGGAGAATCTCTCTTATGAGGAAAGGATGAGAGATCTGGGTCTGTTTAGCCTGGAGAAGAGAAGGCTGAGAGGGGATCTAATCAATGCTTATAAATATCTAAAGGGCAGGTGTCAAGGGGATGGGGCCAGACTCTTTTCAGTGGTGCCCAGTGACAGGACAAGGGGCAACAGGCACAAACTGGAACACAGGAAATTCCGTCTGAACATGAGGGAAAACTTCTTTCCTTTGAGGGTGGCAGAGCACTGGCACAGGCTGCCCAGAGAGGTGGTGGAGTCTCCTTCTCTGGAGACATTAAAAACCCGCTTGGATGCGTTCCTACCCAACCTGCTCTGGGTGACCCTGCTCTGGCAGGGGGGTTGGACTAGATGATCTCCAGAGGTCCCTTCCAACCCCTACCATTCTATGATTCTGTGATCTGTAAGTTTCGTAGTAAGTTTTAAAATGGAAGGATTTTTAAGGCCAGATTTAAAGAAAGTGACCATGGTAAAATGAGCATTTGTGGTTAAAATTTAGGATATTGTCCAGCTTTATTTTACAGTCCCAATCTGTACAAAGTAGTTCCCATGTGGTTGGCTGACCCTGTGGAGGATGCTGTAATGGGAAAGAAGAGGCTAACCCATGGAGTTTGCCTCATCTCCCGGAATGTCTTTAGGGAAACCTCTCTGCAGAGTCCTTGAGACACCCTAATAATCTCCTGGCCTTTTCTCCTATCTCTTCTGTAGCTATAAATAAGACTCTTACCTTCATCACCTTTCTCAACAGTCCATCCCACTCATATTTACATAGTGTTGGAAATAGCACCCAGCCAAGTTACATCCTTTAGCTACTATAATAATGCAAACACTATAATCTCAATAAATAAATAAAAATAACTCATTCTCAAAAATAACCAGAATAAATAAGCAGAAGAAAAATATAGAAAGTATACAGTTTCTTCCACTGAACTATCAAGTCCTGTGCCAAGGCAGTTGCAATAAAAGTATTTGAAGGCTCAGTTCTTTTGTAAAAACCATTTTTCTTGTTATTTGGATTTACTAAAATAGCTCCTCCAATGAAAAATTTTGTCAGCATTATCCAGACTTTTCATAAAGGTCTCCAAGTAAGCCTTATTTGAACTTCTACTTTTGGTTCACTCTCTCTTCATTCTCATTCTTCCTTCACCTCAAAACATCATTTTGGTCCATTTAATTAAAAAACAAAACATAACAAAACAAAAAAAAAACCCAAACCAAAACGAAAAAATCCCCTCCCAAAAAAAACCACAAAGCCCAAAGCGGTCCATAAAAAAAAATAAAGTACTCCTATTTAAATGTAAACTATGTTTTCTAAAACTTTGAAGACGTTTGTCTAACTGGAACAATTTAACATATAAATTTGCTCACCCTTTGCTACTCTCTATCTTTTCTGGACTTCTTTTTCATTATGTATTGGCACGCTCAAATTGCACTCTTTCCCACATGTACTGTTTTCATTCTTGCATGCTTCCTATCTCAGACATGCTGGTGGCACTTAGCTACTAGTTAGTGAGATTGGCTCCTAAAACTTGCTGGTATTCAGCCCAACAGTGAAGCCAGGCCGTCATTCTGTCCCATCAATAATAGATTTTTAATCAAACAGAAATAGAACAGAGTTGGATCTATCGCTACCTCCTATAATCAGCACTTTTCTGTGCCAGAGCCCCTTTGTTTGACAGGAATTTCAAATATATCGTACACCTGGTATTGACACAAATCCTCTTAAGAAAGAGGACATGTTTTCATGTCAAGTCCATCACTGGCTCAAGCAGACTGCTTTATTTGTGTATCTTCAGAATCACTATGCATTTCACTACCTGTCTTAAAGGCTCCATCGAACTTACATCTGATAACAAAAATACATTAATGTAAACACTCGTAGTGCTGAGTTGGCACTATAACAAACCTACCCCAAAGCCATTCCAAAGACTTAAATATGTCTCCAAGCCATGTTTGAGTGTAGAATAGCTATTTCCTTTTGCTGCCATAGTATCCATTATATCCCCTAGGCACAGCTAGTTTGGGAACAAAGGAAGAGTCTTTCTGTCCTATAGCTTTCTTTGATAAACATGATCTAATGATAAAAAGATCCTTAATGGAAAATACAGCCCATTGGTCAAAAACAATAGCAAAAAAAGAATAAGTTAATGCACTATTAGTCAGTGACAATAGATGTGTTAGGGTGCTGGAGTATTTCTACAATACTTGAAAAAGACTGATTTGTAATAGTCATAACATTTCTTGTTCAGCAGCCAACACACCCAGAGCATTTTATGTGCAATTATCATGAAATAATGCACCAAAATTGACCAACTGTTTGAAATATTCCTAGACAGAGATTTACAATTGAAGTTAATTCATTAAAGATTTTTTTTTTAATAAGTTGATTTCTAAACCATATCTATGTGATTAGTTTATAATTATTAATAGAGACTGTATTAGGACAAAATGTGTTTCTTAATTAATTTTTTTTTTTTAATTTACATTTCCTCTCTCGGGAAATATTTATGCCCAATTTCCACTTCTGGAACCAATCCTGCTGTGAAATTGCAGCCTTCTGAAGCATTTGGCAACTCAGAAACCCAGCTATGAAATTTTGATCATTAAATTTTTCTCCTTTCCAATTTTACACTTAATTATGGACCATTAAATCAGTCCACAGTAAATGTATAAGATTGTCAGTCTTATGCAGAGCAGTTCTTTATTTACCATCAGTGACAGAATGTTGGAACACTAAGAATTAATTCCTTTATACATTTGTTTGTCATACCGCTTACTGTAGAAAATGTAGAAATCCCTAAAATAGCTTTACAGCCACAATGCTTGGCAGTAACACTTAATCCAAATTTGCCAAGTCACCCATATTTGATGCAGGTTTTCTTCAGTCCCGTATAAAGCACCTGTCTTCCCCCTTCCTTCACCCTTCTACCCTCATCTTTTCAATATAAAAAGATCTCTGGACTCATTTTAATAAGTTTCTTTTCTCTTTTTTTTTCAGAAATCTCGCAGATTACTGAGCTTGGGAGCTATGGTTCGTTGCTAGAGCTACAACCCTTATTGTGGTTTCAGTCAAGATGAAAAAGAGATGGATGAAAAACAAAACCATAGGAACAAGATAGGGAAAAAAATCCAATTTGCTGTGCCTATTAAAATACAGGAGAGTTTAAAATAGCTATTCTCTCTAATGTTCTAATAATTCTCAGGAAAACATTTTACTCACACTCCTCTTTTCGGAATGCTATTGTAACCCAGAGACAATGCAGAGAGCCCTAAGCCTGGCAAGCATACTGGGAGCATACCAAATCACACAAATGGCACTAAATCCATCAAGAAACACAGCTCCTTGCCATTACCATTCAGAAACAATATAGAGAGGTACCTGTTTTTGTGAGTAATTCATTCATCAGCATGAGGGAATTCAAATCTACATCCCCTATTTCCCAGGGGAAAGTGAGTCTATACCAGTGAGCTAGAGAGTACTCTGAACAGAAGTGCCTTTCCTCATTCTGTTTAAGTGGTACCAGGACACTAGTAACATGCGAGCTATCATAACAGTGTAACCTTTTAAATTTAGTGGTTAGGATATTCAACAACAGACCAGGGCAAGATATTTGGGCTGGAGTTCCAGTTACCCCATCTCTTTATGCTTTTGAAATGAGGCATTGATTGGATAAAACACAGAAATAATGGCTAAGGGACAGAAATCTAGTTCTGTAATAATGGACTGTGTCTATTTTTTTGTTTCTTTTTTTTTAAGAGAGACAAGCTTATCCTATTTCAGTATCTCAATCAAAATCCATTTATCCTGGCAAGATCAAGGATTCGAACCCAAGTTCAATAATGATTCTGAATACACGTTAATTTTGAGCAGAGCATTACGGTGAAGTTAATGCATACTGAAATGTGGCCAAGACAACATGTACCTTATTTACTTTGGGAATCTGATTCCCTGATTTTAAGAGAGAAAAGCAATTCCTTACTCGATCTTATTTCTATTAACCCAACCACTGTAGTACCCAACAGGTGCAGTAAAGTGGACTTTCTTCCGACTTGATTATCATCAGCGGGACAGGTGCTGTGCCTGGATCACCACTGTAGACCACACCACTGTATGTGCAACACCACTTATAACACAGGAGGTAGACAGTGACACAATATATGAAGACAATGGGATGGCATATGAAGCTTCGCTGTAGTTACAGAGATTTGTTATGTGCTCATAAACAAAGACAAAAGACCAGCTTAGACTTCCAATCATATTAAATGCATCAGGACCAAAGGAAAAAGGAATTAATATTTTTTTTATGAAATTGAGCATAGCGGAGGCTGTTGAGAGAATGTACATCTAAACCACACAGTAGACCTATTCCAAAGACTTGTACAGAATAGTGCTTCAGTTAATGATGCAGAACATATGAAGAAAAAAAAAATGACACATTGTAATAGGACAGTAATGACCTTGCTGCATAATGTGAAGATATTCCTATGGTACAGGGTAGGTAGAATCAATCACCTGAATCACAGTCTCTCTTCCATATTGCTGAGAAAGCACGATATCCATGAGCTCCTAGTGGCTGAGGAGCATGACTGGTAGGGGAAATGGGGAAGGGAAAAAAAAAAGGAAACAGGAAATACAGTGACTGAGGTTTTTTGTATTTCACAGCTACCATACCACTGAACCAGAAAGCCGATACTACAACAGTGATGGTCACGCTTCAGTTTAGGAAATGGTGCTGCTTGTAATGACTCAAAGCCAGAATTCCCAAAAGCACTTCTCAACCGAGACAGCTAGCGTTTCAGTAACTCAGAGAATGGCAATACTGGATAGTATTGGACAGTGTTGAATCACCATTTTCACTGGGTGATGCTGGGTGGTGTTCCAAACAATTGTTAAGGCAGCACACTTAGTTCCCTACATTCTCTAGTGAGAATGGAGACAACTTGTATAGCAGATGGTGCCAAAAGACAGCTTGTTTTCATTGTCTGTATTTCACACATCCATTCTTTTTTGTCCTTTTCTTCTTTTAAATCTATTGTTTTGTCATACAGGAAAAAAAATTGTCTCCTCAAGAGGACAGCTGAGAGGAGATTGCTTAATTGGTGTTTCCTGTTGTTTCTTTTCTTCTAGTTATGGTATTATCAAACTCCTGCTTCCCACAATTATAGGCTATAGCTGAATTAACTGCTCAACATTTATGATTAGTTGCTCAAAAGAATAACTATATATCACTGTTTATTAAAATTCTCAGACAATTAAGCTGGTTAGTTTTCTTCAGTCCTCCGGTTTCTTTTTCATATTACATTTTTATGAAAAATAATCCTATTTTACATGTTTTTGATTAGCACTAAAATCCTCGTAAAATTAAAAAAATATTTCTTCCACAACTACAAACTCTTTTAATGTTACACACTGGAACATAAATCAATAAATGTCAAGCTACAGTACTGCACAAAGCAAAAAAAATTTTTTCAAGAATTGAAAGAATGTACCAGGAAACACTGGCCAAATATTAATGGTGCGAGGAAGCAGGTAACAAGGGTCTGTATTAGCACTGATGCCATATTTAATACTTGACTAAAAAACTGTAACTTCTTCTCTCTCTTTTCAATGCAGATAAAAGATTTACAGATAATGTCTAACCTTACTTTAGAAATACTATTTGAAATAAATGCAATTTGCTTTAGCATTTTTTTATTTTTCCAGGAAAGGCTTTGTCCTCTCCTTCACGTTCCCCTGCTCCCCATCTCCCCCAAAAGAAGATACGTAAAGTACTGAAGCACACTTCTAATGTAGGAACAGCTGATCAGCAAACGATAGCATAAAACATCAGAGCGTTTCTAAGTTAAATATACTGATTAGTGTAAAGAAAGGACAATTTTTTCCCAAAATAAGAATCACAAGTATAACGTTCCTGGCTCTTTTTATCCCTAGCGAGTATCTTTTTACAGAGGAACTGGATAGCTATCTATCAGCACATCACGCTATTCCAAAGTGCTTTAAAGTTAAGTGCCACATGCACTAGTTTTCTAACTGACCAAATACAACCTGTGCTATTAAATAAATGCTCTTTCTACCTTACTTCTGCTCAGTGGCTCCCAATGTTTTGTTTTCTCAGAGGTCTCATGAGAAAGCAAAGATGTTTACAGATGCCTGTGTCCTGAGCTGTAATGTTAAATGGTTCTTACTATTTTTTCTAATATATCAGTGCTGCAATACGTCCCCAGGGAAGCTGCAGAGTAGCATTCAATCCATGTAAGCAGTTGCTTGTGATGTGACTTCTAGCAGCTAAACAATTTTTTGTGTATCTTTGGAAAACAAAACCAAGAACAAACCCAAAATCTTACAGCCACAAAAACTCCAGGTTAAAGAAATCTGAAACAAACAAACAAAAAAACCCCAACCCAAAACTCTGCAGAGAAGGAATTAATGGATGAGAAACAAGACTAACGTTGTTATACAATTTTTTGAACCAGATTGATGGCACATGCAATTCTGAAGATTTGGTATCTTCTGAAAAAATTATTCTTGGGAGAAAAATTCTCCAGCTTCCTCCTAGCATGACGTAACTCTACCTCATGACATAACCTTTACCTTGTTTTAGCTCAGATCAGAAGTGAGCTTTTTCAAGCTAATCTCCAGATTGTCCCCACTTAATTGTTCAGGCAAACTTCAGTCTTCACAGATGAAACAAAACTGGAAGGTGCATTTCAGGAACACTGACTCTGCTCCTGTGGTTGAGAGACGTACAGTCCCCGGATCAGATAAGAGCTCATCAAAGCTAAAGTCCCCAGAGTGGGGAATGAGTACTTAGCACCTGATGTTTCACTGTCCAGGTCCTCTCCTATACTCACCAGCCAGTCTTCTGCCCACCTTACAGTCCATACACTCAATCTGTATCTCACAAATTTGTCTGTAAAGATGCCATGGGAGGCCACATCAAAAGAACTTAATCAGAAATCAATGACATTAGTCGGACAAATTTGTCCATGGTGAAGATATGCTGACCATTTCCAAACATCCTCTTGGGCCATCAGGGACCATCACTGTAGCATTAAATTAAAAATAAATATAAAAAATAAACATATTAAAATGCAAAATAATTCAACTGGTTCCATTAGGTATAGAAAATGCAAATTACAGTGTCTGAGCAGGTATAAATACTATGTTCAGAATACCTTGGTAGAAACAACTGGAAACATCTGGAGGATAACTGAAGAGGTACAAGAAATTAATTGTAAACTGGAAAGGAGAATGGACTTATTCTAGCCAAAGAAAAAGTTATCCACATTTTTCAATACAGGAAACTTGTTAGCATTTTCTTAGAAAGCCCTTAATAACAAAAGTCACCAACAATAAAACTCCATAATTAATATGAAGACAAGAGTGGTGCATAATGACCCTCTTTGTAATGCTGGTATTCTGGTGACAATGGATTCTACATAAATAATCTTAACACTGTACTAAAGAACGCCAGAAAGAAACAGCATATGTGTGACTATAATCAGATCTCTGGGACTGGGCTGTAGCTAAGAACTGGGTAGAAAGAGACTGAATAGACAAACTGAGATTCTATTCAAGGTCAGGATAGCTACCGAGGGATTTAGGTATAGCTGAAATATCTAAGCACCCATTATAGATGAGGAATATCTGGTCAATCAAGCCTGGGTGCCAAAAGAGCACTTGGCTGATCAGCGAATGGGCAGGTACTGGAGGACAAGCTGGTAGCTTTCAGCCCAGAGGGTGAGCTGCCATGAGGTGGCACTGATGCAGCACAACTGCGTGGCATTGGCTCGGCCTTACTAAGAAAAAATTTTACTAAGAAAAAATTGTTGCAAAGGTGAGAGTATGTGAACTGGAATTCTGCAAGGCAGGATAAGTGAAAACACAGAGGGTAATTCCTGAGATGGTAAAAGCTGTTTTAGAATCCAAGTGGAAAAATACGTTCCTGGAGGAATAAAAAAAGGCAGAGATGAGGAAGGCAACCAAGCAGCATCAACCAAGGAGCCTCTTCCAAGGAGCCAAGCAGACCCACCTCTCCCCACCTAGCTGATGAGTGCCCAACCAACAAAGACGCTCTGGGCGCTTTGGGTGGCAATCACACTCCTGCTCAGTCTGGTACACCATGAGTCCCAGATACATGTTGCCTGTGTTAGCAAATAAATAACCGACTCATGTTCCTGTCTATGTTCTGCTTCCAAAGTGATTTTTGCGCGTGCCAAAAGGCACCCGAACACCAGTAACACAATGAGGGAAGGTTAGCAGCTCAATGACTACTAGAGGAACTTAAATATTCTGTGCATGTCAACCCTTGAGCAAGATTGAGTTGCCTCAGCATGGTCATCTGTTTTCATTTTAAGACATAGTTACCTGGCCTGGCCTCCAGCTGCTAGTTCAGAGGCCTGACTGCATTTGGGTTTTAGTGTAGTAGGACATACCTTTCTCTCCTGATGCCTTCAGTACAACCTCTTGCATGTAAAGACCAGGCTGCTCTGGAAGTGAGCTGCTTTCATTTGACAAGATAACAAAATGGTAAAACTGTGAAAATTCTGTTTTGCATTTTCCTGTCTTAAGCCTTTCGTTCTCCCTGGCTGCTCTTTATCAACTTAAAATAAACTTTTTCTTAACTTTGTCAGATAAGTTGGTTACTGTGTTGTCCTTTTCCCTTCTTCCAATGGAAAGGGACTTTACAGAGGTATGACCCTCTCCCCATGTGTTTGTAACAAAAAAGACCTACTTTTTCTTATTTTCCTCTCATGAAAGCTTATTTTCTTATTCCCTGTGCTTGTGCATCATAATACAATACAGTAAGGCAAGGGACAATCCAGAAAGTTTTATTCCTCTGTTTAAGAAACTAGTCTGTGTCTTTACTAGCACCATTCCTGGCCTCTCCCTGCTCACTGTAGCCTACTAAAGATGCAAAAGTAAAAGTTCATTTTGAGAAGCTATTTTTAGATTAATAGCTACCCTTTTTCTGTGATCATCCATATATTGACAAAATCTGATGCCATGGAAAGTGAAATTAGAGGTAAACTTATTTTAATTTCCCACTGTCTGTAACAACTTGCTTTTAGGAAACACCTGCCAGAGGATGCAGTCATGCCTCCTTCATGGGCTTAGCTTGCTGCATTTATCATCGACATAGATCAACAGTCCTTACCACTACCGCCATCCTGCTTTTTTGTTCAGACACCTGCTAGTCTTTCAGGGTATTACACTTGTTGCCCGTGAAATGACTGGAAAATGCAATGACTTACTGTGATAACATCATCTTGGCATTTAGATTTTTGTAAATTGTGAAAAGTGAAAGTTTACAAATGTTGAAGACTGTACTGGTTTTGGCTGAGGCAGAGTTAAATTTCTTCATAGTAGCTGGTATGGGGCTATGTTTTGGATTTGTGACCGAAACAGTGTTGATAACACAGGGGTTTTTTTAGTTACTGCCGAGCAGTGCTTACACAGAGTCAAGGCCTTTTCTTTTTCTCACTACCACCCCACCATCGAGTAGGCTGGGGCTGCACAGGGAGCTGGGAGGGGACACAGCTAGCACAGCTGACCCCAGCTGACCAAAGGTATATTCCATACCATATGACATCATGCTGAGCAATAAAAGCTGTGGGAAGAAGGAGGAAGGGGGGACATTTGGAGTGATGGCGTTTGTCTTCCCAAGTAACTGTTACGTTTGATGGAGCCCTGCTTTCCTGGAGATGCCTGAATCCCTGCCTGCTGACGAGAAGCAGTGAATGACTTTCTTGGTTTGCTTTACTTGCATGTGCAGCTTTTGCTTTACCTACTAAACTGTCTATATCTCAAGCCACGAGTTTTCTTACTTTTACTCTTCCAATTCTCTCCCCCATAACAGCTGGGGGTAGTGAGCAAGCAGCTGTGTGGTACTTGGTTGCTGGCTGGGTTTAAACCACAGCAAAGACTTAAGTGACGCGTGCACTTTCTTAAAGAACAAAACAACATGTTTTCCACATTTTTCTACCTGTTGCTCAAATTTAAGATGTCTGTTTCAGATTGCTAAAATTAGAAACATTAAATGTGAGCAAATTTTTTAGACAAAATTATCGGACTCATAGCATATCTTCTGAAATTTCTGTCATTTTCTGGGAAGGGCAGACTTCAGGCAGAGATCAGAAATCAGGAAAGCATTTCTTTGGCTGACATCTAAGCCAAATAACTACAGTACTTTCTTAGGTTTGAGCAGGTTTCTACTGACAGCAGAAATATTCCTGGCAGCCAAAAAAAATGATAGTTTCCTCTAAACTGCCTGGCCCAAAATAGACCAAATTATTGTAATAAAAAGAAAATTAAATGATTGATCCATTAAATAAGTTTGGCTCATGAGCAGAGTCTTGAACTAAGTAATTCTGAATTGGCATTTATAGAAATATATTAGTAAATTGATTTGCTTGAGAAGCAAGCAGGAAGATGGATTGTGAGGATAATAGTGTAACTATATATAAAATAATTGCTGGCAGCATCTAATGTGAAGAAAAGGCAGAATTAGGAGGAACAAGGTTACCTTATTCACTGCCAGCATCTAAGTTCAAGATGACTGCATTTCAGATAAAGTATATGTCAATGAAAAAGCAGTCAGAAAAAGAAGAGTTACTGATTTGAATCTGTTTGAAGCAACTTCGTCTTAAAAAACAGATGTGAAGGAGCACACTGATAAAGTCTGAACGCTTGTACGAAGAGGAATTTGAATAGGTCGTTAACAGTTATTACTGATTATATGGTGTGCAGAAATAAACCAGCCTACAAAAAATAAAAGAAAAAAGAAAAAAATCCGTCCTTGAAAACTGGAAACCCAGCACATTTTGTAATGCAGGATAAAGTAGTATCTCCAACCGGTAAAGTTAGATGAAATGCAACAAGACTCCTGACAAAATCCTATGTCTATTCAGCTCATCTTTCTAAATATGGCTAGAAAAGCAGTGAGCTGAATCTCATAAGGTTCCTGACTGAGCCACTCTTCAAAAGCATCTTTAAACATTTCCTTAGCTTCATACACATCTACAGATTTCATTACATTGTGTCACTTAAGCATGTGCTTAAGAGTCTGAATAATGATTGCTTTAAATATGTGCTGTGTTTGGCTAAATTGGACTGTAAATATATCTGGTGCTTTCCCCAGTAGGAAATAGAGAACTTGGCAAGATTGTTAATTAAGGTCTAAATCAACCTAGTTATCTATGTTTCCTCATCAATGAGGAGATGATTGCTCTCCAGAGGTGATTTTTTTTTCTCTGCACAGAACTGTTACGTCCAGATGACAATTTTAGACAGATACATAAAATTTAGATGGCTCCCATGAAGACAGTGCAGAGACAAGCCTGCTTTAAATGGGCTACCTCAAGGTCCAGCTGGAGACTGGCAATACCCACATGGCTTATGTCCCTGCTTCTCATGTCACACTGTTCCTGCTTCTTCAGAAAGACTGGGAATGTCTTCCATCTCCTTGCACACACTAAAATCCGAGCAGAATATCATCACTTCTTCTGAAAACACTTGTTCTAAGTTGCTTTTTTTAGCATAGACTGATTCTCTGAAATATGTTTTAAAACAGAAGAGATTGGGTAGCAGTTCATGACTGGAAAGAAGCTGGAAAGAGGCAATGACCAAGGCATCTGAATGCAAAAAGGGGCAAGATTTGGGACTCATCTTCATCCTCAGCAGGCTGCCTGCTCAGTCTGCCACTTTTTGTGGAACCCAGTCTGAAACATAAATTTTCTTCCCATTTGTTGTTCAGGAAACCAAATAGTTCGATCCAGGTGTGGATCACAGTGCTGAAAGAAGCAACCTAAAAGTTAGCCACAGCAGACCCTAAGTGAGATGTCAGTGATGAAGGACTTATGACAGTGGCAGGGCCCAGAACCAGTGAGTAGCAGACTATCTCACAGGTGATACTAACTTTCTATCTTTTGACTGAATCCTGAGTTAGATAAACATCAAAACCTACCTTATAGTTCTTCAGAATAGAGAGACAGATAAAGACATTTCTAGATTAGAAGATTGGGATTTTGTGAAAGCATATAAACTGTTATGTGGAAACTGGAGCTTACAGTGAGAAAGACAATATGCTTTCCCTTCTACTGAGCACTGGTGATGCCAGACCTGCAATACTGCATCCAGTTATGGACTGCCCAAGAGAGACATGGACACAGTGGTGAGAGTCCCGTGAAGGGGATGCGAAAGTGATTAAGGGACTAAAGCATCTCTCCTATAAGAAAAGGCTGACAGAACTGCAACCATTTCTTCCGCCTGGAGAAGAGAAGAGAATATTCAGTGGGACCTCATCAGTGTATATAAATACCTGAAGTAAGAATGCAAAGATAGAGCCAGGCTCTTCTCAGTGGTACCCAGTGACAGGACAAGAGGCAATGGGCACAAATTGAAACACAGGAGGGACCATCTGAATATCAGGAAACATTTTTCCCCTGTAAGGGTGACCAAGGACTGGGACAGGTTGCCCAGGGACATGGTGGAGTCTCCCTCCTTGGATATATACAAAAGCCACCTGGACACAGTCCTGGGCAATTGATTTTAGGTGACCCTGCTTGAGCAGAGGTTTGGGCAAGATGACTTTCAGAGGTGCCTTCAAACCTCAACCATTCTGTGACTCTCTTGTGCAGTTTGTACATTAAAGAGTTCGTGGTTGTCTGCCAGTCTGAGCAGCGACCTCAACTATATCTACAGAAGTAAATAAAATGTGTGATGGTTGGTTTGTTCATCATGAGACCAAGCAGTGCAGTTTAGTTACTTCTATAGAGCTCTACTCCCTTTTTGCTCACATAAGGTGCCTTCACCCATACTGTCTTTTAGGAATGGTCCCTGACTTATATTAACCCCAAAAATGGCATTGTTTGGGCTAGTGCTAATCAGCAAAAACTAAAATTGTGCCAAGGAGCGCACTAATGATTAAGCAGTATGACCAACCCCATGCCAATGCTGGGCCAATGTTCTGACCTTGTTCAGCTTAATTGTATAGATGTAGCTTTTATATTTATAACAAAATAAAGGAATATATAAAATATAGCTTTAATTTCACTGTATTAATGTTGAGTATTAATTTCCTTAGCAACACCGTTTTTGGCTCTAAAGCCTCTAGTGAGGCCCTGGGTTTGGTACCTAACCAATATTTTCATTTATTATATAAGATTTTTATGGATTTAAGACTTTTATGGATTTTTTTTCATACATTACATTTAAGGATTTAAAAGCTTTCTGCTGTGCTTTTGAGGCCCACTATAAAAAACTGAAAATACTATTAATGAAGCTATAACTATTTTTCCTTGAATTCTATGGACATTTATATTGTCAAAGCCTGAACATTTTGTTTTGTAGGAAGATGTTTTGTATGTATTTCAATAAACATGCCTGAGAAGCACATTTATGAGCCTGACAAAATAAATTATGCATCACTGATTAAAGGGAAATACGCATTATAATTAGGTATAAGCAATATCAGTAATGCTGGGCAAAGAACAAAGACAGAAAGCTTTGTATAGTTTAAGGCAGAGATTTGTCATTCACACATTCGCCAAAGGAAATTAGTCAGCTCAACTTTATGTTTAAGTCCGCAAATGTATTACGATTCTTTGCTTTCCTTCTGACTGCACTGCTATGAAGTTTAAAGATCTATATTCTTACAATATTAGTCATGGTTTTGACAAATCTAGTCTCTTGTTTCTCAGTGTCAAGCAATGGTACAAGTTCTTCAAATACTCCAATACATGGATAATTACAACTTCTTAAAATATGATTTTATACGTGCAGTTCTTGTTTTGTAATACAGTCAATGTTGGCTATAAAACTGTAATTCAAACACTTTAAATTCAGATAGTCTCTTAGAAAAACTGATGCCTCATTCTTTGAAGTCCCTCTGTTTTTCTAGGAACTAATGCACATGAGCCTTTTCTCAGATGCAGCAAATTGTCCTTGAAGACAATAATCATGCTAATGGAAAAGGATATCTTCACTTCAGCTGTAGAATAAGTATTATTTTGTTGTTATTTCTTTTGTTGCATCCTGATTAATTTATTTAAGTTGATGCTGAGCAAATTAATTATGGCTTGGCTTTTGTGTGAGCAGGAATTTGTATTTGAAACTATACAGGGTAGCTACAAATTGTTCTTCTTAAGAACTACTTGTTACATTTGACAGGTTTTTGCCTTTAAACCAGGAAAGAACATCAAATTACAATTAATAGATTTTACCCTGGAATTCTTCTTCAAATCCAAGCCTCTGTTCCCCCCTTCTTCCTCTGCCTTCAGTTGTTCAGTACAAATACTGAATTTGCAAGGAATATAAAATTTCATCGTATTTGTACAGTCTACATGTCTCTGAAAATAACGAGCCGTAGTCCAAGGTATAGGTCACTGGAGTGGAAAGCTGGATTCTCATCCCAGCCTTGTCTTGACAGTTTGTGAAATCTGTGTAGGATTCACTGCAGCTTATTTTGTGCAGGTATAAAAGGAAGAAAAATAACACCTATTATTTTCTCAAGTGCTTTCGGGATTTAGAAATGTGAAATGGAACGTTAGACTGTGACATCCACAAAAATATTCTTGATGTTTCTGTAATCTCTAAGATACGCTTAATCTGAAGTTAGTTGTTATGAACAAGTATCAACAGACGAGGAAAAACCTTATATTATATGAATATATCTTAACAAAGCCAATAATATTTCCTCCTGATAACTATTGAGACCATTTAAAAATTGGAGTTATCTTTGAACTGGAACTCTTCCACTAACCAGAAAGTTTGAAGTTGTTTATTCACTAATTGAAATGAAAAAAAACCCAACATTGTCTTTCCAGATTTTAGCTCACTGTGATGCTTTCATTCTGGTATAGACTTCTTGATTACACACCAGACCACTTCAGGGTGGTAGACATCATGTCATAAGTCACCTTTTTCATTCTAGTACATTCATTACACAGATAATTATCTCAAATGCTCACGTCAAACTCCAGAACTGTTATTTTTTAAAACACAGGAAAAGAAATGTAATGCTCCTGAAAAATTCACTCCCTGATCTGGGTTCTGTGTAGCTCAAACAGTCCTTCTGATTCTCGTAAGATGTAACAGCTGGCATTTAGATAGACCATCTTTCCATAAGAATATTTCGAAGTGGGAGGTGATTCTTCTCCATACTGTGAGAAATCCCAAGAAAACTCCACCCAACTCTCATTTTTGCTCTTTTTGATGTCTCTCTCTCCCTTGATCACTCCATTCACTGGAAGTTCTCTACCCTGTGACTGCCCCAGCAAGAGCCCAGTACTTACCTACAGCCAACAGGCACTAGGAGCAAGGATGTGAGTAGGGACAAAAGCAGCTCTCATTCATCACCAGCTCCTCCATCCATCCTCTGCCATGGTCAGATGACAAGACATCAGAAAGGTTATTTCTCCTTTTCTGGTGGAACCAATTCAGGGTCACTGATTAGAGGAAAACAGTTTTGGGTCAAGATTGCAAGAGGGCGCAGGAATTAAGGGAATTGCTGGAAATAGGGCTGCAGAGGAGGTGTACAGAGGCAACAGTTGGATCAAAGTGCTAGTCCTCCCTGAACCTGGACTGGATGCACCATGAAAGAAGTCTGGGTGGGAGAGCAGGGTGTAACCTGGAAATATTGGAAGTTGAACCATGATATTTGTAAGGGGAGTGTACTGCACTGAGGCCAGCGCCAGCTTTGCCAGATGTCAGGCCCAGGTCAGTTCTGGAAAGGAACAGGGAGCAGTGGATGTCACTCCGGAGGAGGCTGGATGTGTCGGGACAGCAGTGGTGCCAGGGGCTCAGGGAGGAGCAGCAGCAGCAGGGAGGATGACCCAGGTAACAACACAACAAAGGGGGCCAACAATAACATTTGAGAACAATAGCTCCTAGAGATGCTAAGTTACAGCTGAAGCTACCCTGTCTGAAAGATTCATTAATATCCATTACAAATTATTCATTTAGCCCTGAATTTAATCAGTAACCTTTTACTTTGCCATAATGTGGATATAGTACATTGTTTCAATTCTGCTATTAAGTCATATTCTGGTGTGGTCCTAACCAAAATACATTGGATATTTAGGAATACGACTGAGTAAATAATGCAGATATTTTAAGATACACATCTTTAACAGCTTATGCTAGTTAAATATATATATGGTTAGCTTTTGAAAGAAATAAAAGCATCAAAGAAAGTATTGATTTCATATTCATTCAAAAGGCTTGTGAACAGGTGTTGTTGTACTTCTTGTCCAAAGTTTGTTAGGTACTAAGATAGCACTTTCAAGACATAAAGCTTCATCTCTCTCTGTCATATAATCAAATCTTTACCTCCTCCTTCTTCTGGTTTATAATGGGAAGTCATAGGCTCCTGTTTATAACATCATAAAGGCAGTTACATGCTAAAAATTGCAGCCACTAGTAATCACACCGTTTGTTATGAAATTGTAAAACATTCAAGTGTATGTGGAATTGACTTTAATTAAATCTTGTCAAAAGAATAAATTTTCAAAGCACAAAGCCCACAGCATGCAGGACAATGCAGTTGTACTCTTCTAAACAAAGGCACTTCATGTCAAATTAATTTCCTCTTAAATAGATTAATAACTCTCCCTACTCTACTTCATTATATTCTCCAAACCAAGACCAGAAAAAAAGGAGGAGGGAGAAGAAATAAGAAAAAAAAAAAAAAAAAAAAAGGAGAGAACAAGATTAACCAACTACTCTCATAAAAATTAATGATTATAAAAGCTGAACAAAACGCCCATTGTGCTACAAGATGGATATAATATCAAGAGATTAATGGGACATGAACCCTTTCTCTCTGAAATCTCTGTTTCAGAGTTAGACCATCTCAAAAGGAACTAAAAATCTTTATTAAAGACATCTGATTACTTATGTGAGTTGGGTTGAAGTCTCAGTTTGATCCCTAATGGACTTGTAACCCATGCAGAAAATATGTGTGAAAAATCAAGTGGAATTTTCTCTCAACCAAAAGCACATCTCACGTCTTTCTAAGCTTGTACGTTTTAAACAGATCCTCTTCTTCCATCAGTAACTTACTATATTTAATTTCATTTTTCTACATAGTTATGGGTGAGGTGTGTCAAACCCAAAGCTAGATTGTTTATTAGACGCATAAATATTTATCTTATGATTCACACAAAGTCCACAATTTGCTTCTTTATACTGTTCTTTTACACTGCATGTAAGACAGGAAAAAAAATCAAGCCCCAGAGCTATGCAACCTAAAGGCAAAGAAATACAAGACATAAACATGTAAGTATGGTGAAGACTTTCTGTATCCCAGGTACAGTATACAGGTTGGTTTTTTTCTGGGAATAGGGTAAATAAGCAAAGAAGCAGGAAAGAAAAACATGTTTCACTTTGGGGAATAACTACACAAGAAGTCACAGCTGTCAAAGGTAACCCATAAATCTCTTGTACATTAATATGTCCCCTGTACAGTTACTTTTTTTGCTTATTACTCTTGTTTACATAACTAAAATTAATTTTCATGAAAATAAATTGTTTGGGTTCTCAGGTGAGTAAAATGCAAATGTCAGATTTGTATTAGCCTGCACAATCTCAATTTTTTCTTTTTACATTTCTTTTTTTTTCATTGAGGGAAGTTGGCATTCTGTGGGGAAAAAAAAAAGCAACATAAGTGTATATTTAGAGTCAACTACACACTGTATATACACAGAGCTTCTGACTTGAAACTGGGAAACGGACAAATAGATATGTTCGTTTTCTAATTTTTCACTATTTGACTGTACAACTTACACATGGCAAGGAGGTTGTTAACAATATTATTTACAACTTATCTGTCCCAAGGAAGTTGTTAACCTAGAGGTTAAGAGAGAGGTTAAGAGGTAAAGAGAGGATGTGGTTCTGGTTCCAGGTATAATGAGCAGAACCTGATGCAGTTTCGATCGTTCATCGTTCCCATACAATGGGCAGAAGAGAAGTTGCACCTGTGTATGAACTTCAGGAACAGATTCAAGAAGGCAGACTGGCCTGCCTGGTTTTCACCTTGTCCCCTCCAAACTCAGCCCCACAACAGCTGTTCTGACAAGTTCCAGTACAGTAATTTTTGTTACTACTGTTTTTGCAGTGGTGTATTTCAGGCGTATAAATGTTCTCTTTGCTTCACTATTGTTTCATTAGACTGCTAAATCTTTCCTAGGAAACGCAACTGAGGATGGAAACCCCAATTTTTAAAGGTGCACAAGCAATGAATATACATATGACAAAAGGTATAGAATAAAGCTCGAGCCCTTTCTCCCTTACAAATGTCAAAAGTTCAAATAACCACTCAACAGATGAGAGGTACTAGAGAGTCATCAAAATATATCTAGAAATATAAATAAAAATGCACAGAAACCCAATGTAAATTGTTAAATAAACTATAAATAGAAGTAAGTATTAAATGTCCTTGTTTCTGCTCCAAAGATTCAAATTAGATTAAACTTCAAAACAGAGATCAGTTTTATTATGAAACTCGGGTTGTCTGCCTTACATAATGATTGATTGCATTGCTTGTGGTGAGGTGCTGAGCAGCCGTATCTTCCATAGATAGCAAAAAAAAACCACCCTGATCACCATCTACAAAAGCTTTATGAACATGTAAAGGATGTGTAAAGGCATAGAAGATAACCAGGACTGAGAGTCTTCACCCAAAGTTGGGTCAACGTCTTTCTTCATTATGGACACATAAAGAAAGAAAACATACCAAAAACATCCCCGTTCTTTTTAACAAAAACTCCCACAACATCCTGTTGTAACCTACACAACATCCTGTTGTAACCTATACCTAGTTCAAGTAGGCAGACATATAGTCTGTTACTCACAGTCTTGGTTGCAACAGGTAACAGCAGTATCCTGTGCTGGAACCATGTAGCCATGCTGAGGATCAGTAGAAAGAGCTAATAAGGATATATCCGTGAGCAAATGAGCATACGTGAAGTGTTCTACAAAATGCGCTTAGACTCTTTAACAGATAGATCCTTCTTATCCCATCAAACATGTGCCATGTATCATTTATATTTTTAATTTTGAGCTGTATTTCTTCCATCCTGCGTTCTTCATATTTCATTTAGTTTACTCCCTGTGCTAGTGAAGCAGTAAAAATTTTTCTTAAGTCAAAAAAAGACTAACAGAAACATTTACTTTCTCTGAAGATACTGTTAAGCCATCGGTTATTTCCAGCCTACAAGGAGCTGATAAAAAATACTGTATTAGGGAAGATATCAGGATATAAGCAATGACCCTGGAATATAAAGTGTAGGAAGAGACTGGTAACAAGTCAACCACATGCTACCTTGTATGCAACAAATGAGCATTTTCAAAACCTGGCTGGTAATTCCGCTAATGTGAATCATTGGCTTGGGCCAAGAAACATATTCTAATTAGGAACTATCACATGGGATTTTACAGCCACTGTAAATTTTTTTTTTTCAATATTACTCATAAAATCAATAGATTAAAAAAAAAAATTAAACATTTTTTGAAGAAAGAGCATACCCACAGCTATTGCTATTTTGCCTTTTCTATGGGCAAATATGGAGTGAAAATTGGCCAATGCCAAAAGTTACGTTCCGGCAGTAATGAAGCCACACAACTCGCACATATTCAGCAAATATTCAAGTTATGCTTCCCACTGAAAACACAATCCACTAAATTCACATACTTTAGTAAAAATGGTGCAAAAATGGACCTCAAAAACTATTCTAAGCTGACAGGTTTCAGATGTTTTCTCTTATTAAAGATATTCAGTGGCAGGGAATCTACAATGTTTCCAGGAGATTTCTTCCAGCACTACATTATGCTTACAGTTCAAATATTTTTCCAAATGTGAAAACTGAATTTTTCTTGCTGCAACTCAAGCAGATTACTTCTTGTCTTATCTGCCCTGAACCTGTGGGAAAGGTCACCTCTTCTTCTTTATGACAAAATTGTCTAACTCTGGGCAGTAATCACGTTCCTATTTAATATCTCTTAAGTCCAGTAAACATTCACAGTCTCAATCATTTTTATTATATGTCATGTTGTCTCAACCATCTCCTGTTGGGCTGTATCTTTCCTGAAGTTCATTCAGTGCCCAGCAGAGAACACAGCACTCCTCTGAAAAGCTTTCCAGTGCTAGACAGTGCAGGCATATTACTTCACAGATGCATATCTTTAGAATGTGTTGTTCCCATTAAATTACAGTACCTTGTGTCGTCTTGAAGAGCTTTGTATTATTTTCATATCATATCTCTGATCTGTTAAGACATGCTGAATTCTAATCCTTCCTCCAAAATAATTTAATTCTCTCCTAGTTTCAGATAGTCTGAAACAGCAATAATTCAAGTGGTTAATAAAAGTTTTTAATAACACAAGATCCAGATACCTTATGTTTCCATTTTGAAAAAAATCAGTGAAAACTACTCTCTCTGTATATTTGTGCAACCACTTTGCACCCATGCTATAGTGCTTTTCTCAGGAACGTGTCTCAATAGCTTGTTTATAAGTAAACTGGGTGAACCAGTGCCGAAAATCTTTCTGAAGCTAAGATATATGACATCTACAATTTATTTCTGTAAAGAGGTCTCTTACCTTCCAGAATTATTGAGGAAACTGAAGATAAGTGTCTGGTTTATAAACCCCATCTCCTTTTTCTTTTCCTACCTCTTCAAAGATGGACATCATATTTGCCTTTTTTCTTAGCCTTCTGGTATTTCATATATTTTTTCAGAAATTCAGTGAGAAATTTTCTGAAATTGCCTCAGATAATGCTTTACAAACCCCAAGATGAAAGAGATCTCCAAGGTCCTAATTATTTTGTTATGGTCAATATGAGAAATTACAGTTTATATTAAAAAAAAAAATCTATGCCCCCAGTTGTATATCACTACATTCCAGGACAGACGAGCTTAATTTCTGCTTTGTGGCAGAGTTGGGTACCGATCACAGTAGCATCTCAGGACCACAGTGACTTGTTTAGAACTGTCTAGATTCAATTTGGGCTACACAGAAAATATGACGGAAAACAGGAAAAAATTAGGGGGAAAAATGTATTAAATGAAATGTTGCATTCATAAAATTGTATCCTGGTCTATTCCAAACCTGATAGCAGGACTGAATAAGCATATTTTTAAACCATGTTGTTGTTTCAATTTCAACATTTCATTTTCTGTTCATCTGAATCGCAGACTTTGCTTTATAAAACAAATAGTTCCATGATCACAGAAGGTGATGAAATCTGGTTTGTCTGGATTTATGCCTGTTGTTGACTGATGCTGTGATTGCATCTTTTCTCAAAATTGGGAATAACTTAAAAAGGCTGTCTTGCATGTGACTTCTCTGCTGCCCACCATCAAAGAAACCCACACTCCAGCCTCTGTCGAGGACAAGATTCTCTTGCATTTGTCCTCCTCCTGTCCATAGTTTTCACATTATTTTTATGACTTCAGGAATTCTTTTCCTCCTAAAAGTCTAAATTAGATCATCTTGCTCCCAGTAACTAAAAAGAGAACCCAGAGAGAGTAAATCCTGCAATAAAACCTCTTAAGTCAGGTGAGATGATCCCGCCCTTAGAATACACTTATAATGGACCAGGATAGTTTAATATTTTTCTGAACTACCCTTAGTTTTTCTCCCGTAATCATCAAGTGTAGTTTAATAGGAAAAGTCTTACTGACATAAACCTTGAAGATGACTAAAAAGTAAAAATATCACATCTTAGCAGAGATAATTTTTTTTCTTGCCCTAGCTTTCACCTTCAGTGTCAGGAAACACAGAGAGAGAAAGAAAAGACGTGGACACCTGAAGACTCGTCAGCTCAAAGTCTTCAAACTAAATTTGATCAGTTCCTTCTGTGAGTTAATAACATGGACTGCGGGAAATACCAGGAACAAAGTTTTGCAGACAGAGGTAACCCTGGGATAACACAGCAGTCAGTTAACACAGCAAGACAAGACATTCAGCAGATTTTGTTAGTGAGTACAAGATTCAGAAATGCGAGACAGAAGGTTAAAAATATCAGCCAGCAGCTCAAAAACATTTGCATCATGTGAGGAAGGAAAACTCAGATTTTTGTTCATGGGAAATAGGATCTCTGGTTGATAATCCCAGAAACAGAAACTCAGCAGAAAAATACACGCGTAATTAGAACGGAACTGACTTGGAGTCCATTTTTTGCTGAATTAAAAAAAAATAAAGAAAGAAAGAAAGAAATTTAAAAAAAAAAGGAAAAAAACAAGAACATTCACAATTAAGTAGTGAAACAGAATTTTTGCTGCCTATAAAATGAATCCAAAGTGGTTATGGATTATCACTGCTGATTGGAACTTCCTATCAAAACATCCTAGTTAAAAAGTAAATTATCTTATTCTTTTTAACTGGCTAATAAAACATCCTTTTTACATTTAAGAAAGTTCTTCTTAGCTTTTACCTAGTAAGGGCGTATCTTCACCCAGCAGTTCTTTTGCAGCAATTTGGAATGTGATTTTTACAGCAGAGTCTCTACACTGCACTACTACCTCCTGCAAACAACTCCAATGCCTAAAAGTCTTTTTATGAAATACATTAGTTCACTTTAAAAGTGGAGGAATCTTGCTTATATGTAGCATAGAGTGAGAAGGTACATGTACAGAAGGAAATAAGAAGTAAGCCTCCATTCTTATGCTCTGAGAGTGGCAGGGCAGAGATGAACTTCTTCCCACCCAAATGAGGGTTCCATGGGATTTGCCCCTCACCTCTGCAAACTGCTAACTTGTGACCACACATTGTTTGGGACATTTCGGATTGACACTGGCCAAAACCATACTAGGGACCATGAAAACCGTTTACCAATATAATCACACAACAGTGCTCAAGGTCTTGTCCCCCTGATGGTTTACTGTGATAGAGCCAGGCAGAGCTCGATGGGGAGTTAATGCAGACTGCACAGCCTACCTTACTGCACACTAATTTCTCTTTTAAACAAACCTCAGCCAGGGAAAGAGACCCAAAATCTGTTTTACAGGAGATAAGTAACACCGGTGAATTTTCTGACAGAGAATCTATGATAAAATTGACTAATGACAGAACAAAACCTGAGTCCTACATTCAAAACTGACAAAGCTTGAAATCAAAACCTTGCTTTGACATGTCTTTGTTCTGACTAGGTCTGAAGGCTTTAATAATTCACTCATGTAAAATGGCTTTATTAATATTTAAGCTCAAAGATGGGTAGGCATGTAGAAAATAACATTAAAACCATGGGATATATTTTTTTTCCTTTATTTCCTCTTTAGTC
Organism: Larus michahellis; assembly: GCF_964199755.1. Classification (NCBI taxonomy): domain Eukaryota; kingdom Metazoa; phylum Chordata; class Aves; order Charadriiformes; family Laridae; genus Larus; species Larus michahellis. Next base: position 117,784,092 of record NC_133898.1, read on the forward strand.
ATGTTTTACAGCTGCAAATACAGATAGAGACATTACGTGTTATATTGATATCCTGCCTGGCATACTGGAGAAAACGTAAATGACATCATCTACATGCTGTATCATATAAACCACTTTTGGTTACTCTTAAAATGTGACTGCTCAAATCCGTGTACACACATGCACAGACACAGGATTGATATTACCTTATCACACACGTATTAGCTTTCTCTGTATGTTATATCAACAGAAATTCTACAAATTACTTAATATATGAAATGAGATCTGTTTATTCTTTAGTTTCATTATAACCAAAAGAAAGATTTATTTTTTTTTTTCCTCGAGAGGTAATTTAAAAACAAAAACATTCATAAGAGCTAATTAGTGTTTCTTTCACTGATTTCCATCTCTTTGTTCAGGCACACATGCAATTCCCAATCACAGGCACTCACTTTGCATCAGCCTCTGCAGGACTGGCTTTCAATCACACAGACAGCTAGGCAACAGAGCTAGATTAATTTGTTGTTTTTCAAAGTCTAATTCAGAAACATACCGAGCTGTCCTTTTCCCTGAGAATATGAAGGCGGCAGTCACACTGAACCAAAAAGCACCTGTTAGCTGAAGTCATTCTGAAGTGGACAAAGATAGCTCTTAAGTAATGTTAGAAATATGTTGCTTCTGCAGACTGGCTGGTAACAGGTTGGTTGGGTTTTGCAGAGGGCGGAAGAGTTGTGGGGTATTTTTGTTTGGTTGTTGTTTTTTTTCTCCATAAAATACAAAGGAGGAAGACAAATTATGTTGAAAAAATAATATTACTGAAATGTTTATGTGTTTGATCCTTAATCTAGGACTGAATCATAATAATTTCTCTTACATGAAATCTTAAAATGAAAAGGCAATATTTGGGGTGAGACGAGTGCGATCATCCAAATTAGCCATATCTATTCCAGGAAATAAAAGGGTGAGGGCACAGGCCCAAGCACTGGCATGCAATTGCCCATAGCGTTTGACATTTAGCAAGCTCTGCATCGCACCGTTAGTGCAGGCTCCCCCCAGTGCCTGGGCACAGCTTGGGGGTTAGCTGAGCCCCAACAGACATGTTTTATGCAACCATCCTGTTTTGGGGGGCGTAAGAGAATTCAGCTGGAGGGATATGATCTGTGTCGTGCCAGTTGGTCTTAGGCGAGAGAACAGCCCCTGTTATCATTTTATTTATCAGTCTGGCTATAGCCATTAGTTGATAGAGGAAAACACATGAGACAATGTGATTGAGAGTGGGATTCCTCCACATTTCTTCCTTAGGACATAGAAAAGGTTTGATTTCCTCAACAGAGGTAAAGAAACCTAGATGTAGACCTAAGAGAAGTTTCTTTAGGACAGTCAGGACCATTGAGCCATCTGCTTTACGTGTTAGACCACATCACAGAACTAAAGTTTTCCTTTAAGATCATCACATCCCAGATGCATTACCTCAAGAGCGCTTTGTCTTTCTTCACACTCAGGAAAGAGCTATGAAACTGTGTTTAATCTTAAATCGGTTGAACGTTACCTTGAAAGTTTCTTTCCTGAGACAGTCTGACAAATCCAAAGAAATTCAAATGTTCATACCACTCCAGAAGGCAGGGAGAGGCTGAAGTCTTTCTTCTGAGCCACTCAGCTCGCAAGGATACAAAGGCAATTTGCTGTATTCTGTAAAAACGACAAGCCATTACTATAGCAGCAACACTGTAGAACTACTAACAGCCCTCGCAAAGGCAAAAGAACAGCTGCTCTACCCACGAACGAGGTATCAAAACAATTGGCATTTGAAGGAGGAAGTGCCGCTGAAGGGAAGAGCTCTGCACCCACCACCCTGGGCCCGGCGGTGGCCGGGCACACGGAGTTGTCCTGCTGCCACCTGCAGATAAGCAGACAGCACGACAAAGGCTGCAATTCCGGAGCTATATCCACGGGACCGGGACTTACTGACATGTGAACGACCCCAGCATTTTCTCGGCGGAGGAAAAGCACAGGCGATAAAGAGCAGAAGTGTCAAGAATCAGTTGGATCTGGAGATTCATTTTCAGATATATAGGCTTTCATGTCAAGGTCACCAGCTCAAATCCAGCTAATAGCGTGTCTACAGCGGCTCTTGTAGGTACTAGTGGAGGTGAGGCTTCCCCAGTTTCGACCGGTAAAACACCTAATATTGATATTCTCAAAGTGGAACACACTTTGCCATCGCCTTACAGACCCCGTGGGCTTTGAGGGTGACATCACGAAGTACACATTTGTTTCTAAACGCATTGGAGACTTTTTTTTACATAGCTGACATCAGAGATTTTGTACACTCAATTCACCTGAGAAACAAAAACTAGGGAAGCTCAAGTAAAGCCCATGCTGGGCAACAGTAACTTGGAAGCTGAGCACAGGCAGTTTAAACCGCCATAGCAAAGCTCCGTGATAGAAGTCCAAAAGGAAATAGCAGATATGCAAACACGGCAGTGTGTGCACTGTTGCGGAAGATGGGAATTACACAGCCTTAAGCTGCATGTGAAATTTGTCCTGGACTGCAGAAGGGCCCTTTTATTAACTTGCACAGTGAAATGTTTAATAACATTTGTAATTTTCTTAGAATATCTTCTTCTTCTTCTATATGCAAGGCTAGGTCAAACATTACGGGTGGATAAAGCGGATGCAACTGTGACTAAATCAGTGTAGAGTAAGCCATAGGAGTGTAGTAAATTACAGAAAAAAAATGCCCCCAAGTTTTCTTTAATCTTTAAACCTAAAACTGTGTTGGTGATGTTTTTTATTCTGATTTGTTTCACATTGTACATACCGTAATAGAAGATATATCTCTCTTCTTATGAAACACAGCTGTATTTTTGGACAGCAAATTATTATAGGCCTAAAAATTAGAAATAGAAATGCTTGGGAAATAAATGTTGGAATGGGAAAAAGGTATATTGTATTTATGTAATATCATTTATTTATAATTTAAATTAAGATCTTCTATTGAATTTCTAGTGAAGAATGCACAAAAATTATTATTAGATTTAAATTTTAGAATAGATGGCCAAGGAACCAATGCCACTAAAAGGCAGACCCAAAACCCAGAGCTCCAACAATTCAAGTTTTTGTTAGTTCGAGTTAGTATGGTCTTCATTATGCGTGAGTGAAGGTTCATTCACTCCTGAATTACCTGGTAGAAAAACAAAAGTAAAGACATTCAAAAGTACCAGACAGAGGGGAAGCTCCTTCTCTATCATCTCCATCAAAGTGATACAATTTTTTAAAGATCATTTCCTAACTAAGTATCCAGCTGCAACTTAACACATTTTACCATAAATAACTGTGGGAATCTGCACCATCAATTAACATGTTTCTATGTGCTACAGCCATCCTTATTTCAGATACGTATCTTCATCATCTCTCCTCTTCAGGCATGTTGGTCTACATTGAGAAAAAAAAAAAAAAAATCCTAAAAACAAATGAAAGCCTGGTGTCTGAAATTTCTGCCTTTATACAGAAGATTTTTTGTCAGGGAATAGTGAAATTAACAGTCCAAAATGATAAAAAGATAATAAAAATACAATAGCCCTCTTAAGAACTGATGGGTACTTGTTGTTCTGTTTTATATATTCATGTACCTGTTTTTATATTAATTAAAAAAATAAATTAGAAGTTTTTCTAACATCTGAAGCACTGATAAAAGCAAGAAAAAAATTCTATTTCTTTAAATCTTGTTTATAGTTAGTAAACATTTGGCTAAGAAGTCACTTAACCTCCAATGATAAATTCACTAAGTTTCTGTTGGAATTAACAAGTATAATAGTTTAAAAACAAATTCATATTGGAAAATATATGATTTCTCATAAGATAAAGCGTTTATTTTAATGTCACTTTTTAACTTTTATGTGGCAAAACCATTAATGATCTATAATTTTTATTATTATTATTATTTAGATAGAAAATCAAGGTTATGGTATTTCATCTGGAAAATGATCCTGATACTGTTTTCTTTTCCTATCGTTTGCTTATAAATTGGAATTATCCTTTTTTAAAGCTGTCTCTACCTCTATTTCTCTTTGCTTCACAATTTACTCGTATTCCATTTTTCATTGCTATAACTGAGATAAAACATGAAACTAAGTTTATGGAAAACATTGTTTTTTAAAGTCAGAATATGGAAAGTTTTGTCATCAGTATATTTTTACAGGATTATCATAAACCTCGTTTTGTTACTCCATTTACAATATTTTTCTCTACCTTGGCACCACTGGCTGACTGCAAAATCCAAATTATCATCACCAAAGTCTGTCTTTTATTTCTCTTCTGAGCTGCACAGGAGTGTTTAGCCATACAAACTTCAGGTTTGTATGTATGTATTTATGTATGTATTCCTTACAGGAGCTACAGCATGTGATGCTACAGATCCAGAGAAAAACTGTAACAAAGACTGACCAGGATGAAAGTCAAACAGTACCATTTTATGCCCTCGGCAGCACAACTACTTAACACTGTAGCAAAAGGAGGGAGGCACATATCCCGTTTCAGTCAAAATATTTGGATTATAAAACGGCATGCTGCATGAAGATTTATATTTCTCAGATTTGGCAGAATTACAATTTCAAAGTCACATGTTTAAAGAATGTCAATGCTACACACTTTGTATTTATATTTTAAAATTACCTGACTGTATTTGAAAGCGCTTCTCGTTTGTTATAGAACGCGATACAAGAAGTGAAACCATTTGGTTATGAAATCAAGTATATATCTATTTTATGACTCTATGTGACAAGACCAAACCATGCTTATTTTTCTCCATTTAATCTTTCTGGCATTCTGCTTTCTCCTTCCCCTCACATTCTCCCACGTTCAGCTTTTATAACTTCAGTTTTCATGGCCGTGTACTCTCTGGCTGGTTAGCCATCCACTTCACCACCATTTACCTTCACATTTGATTATAGATCTGGGAACTGATCTCCCATATACCAAAACAACAGACAGCATGAGCACTTTCTTTAGCATAGCATCTGCATCACTTACCTCTCTGTTGTGTTCTTTCTTTGGAGGGGAAGGACAGGACCAGGCAAGAAGACTTAATTCAGCACAGGAGATGGCAAAAAAAAGGAGTCAGTAGACAGCAGTGGACTGATGACTGGTGGACTTTGACAAATGAAGTCAAAATATGTATTAGAACAGGCCATAGTCCTGTTTTGAGGTAAATTTACCGTCCCATAACATTTCAAAACCTTAATCCTAGGCTACAGTTCCTCCTAGCCTAGATTCTGAAATTCCTGAATAACCCTAAATTAAAGATCAAAACATGTCTTAAACCACCTCTAATACACAGCTTAAATGTAAGGTAATGTGTTTCACAATAAGAGTGGCTGGGTGCCGGGATACGATTCCCGTAAAGGTTGTAAAATTAAACAGTGTTCCTGTAAATATTCATATGTCACCTGGAGAAGGCTCCAAACAAGCTGGTGCAGTTTTGGGAGTGGCTCTGCTTTGAGAGTGGGTTAAACTAAATGATCTCTGAAGGCATCTTCCGACCTAAATTACGTTATAATTCTTTTATACGTGAGAGATGCTTAGGGAACTGACCATAGGCACGTCTTTATTCTTACCTGTTTCTGCTCAGAGACAGAGCAAGAAAGATTGAATGAATAATGCAAGGTCATGGATTCTAAGCATCCAGCTTCTATACGGATTGAGGACTACTTGTACTTCATCTGCGAAGAGGCAGGACAATACGTAATGTGAGACGTTGGAGCATGGAAGTGTCTTCATTCCGGGAACAGCAGTAAACCTAAACCAGAAACGCCAAACTCGGTTACTTTTATCACAGATGGCTTTAGTCCCTGAGGACTATAGGGATTTGGCAGCTTTTCTGTCTGAGACGGAACACGTGAACTCTGAAGAGCCCAAAACAAGTTAAACGCAACACCTCTTACCAAAATATGCAATTAGTTTCATGAAGGCCTAGTTTATAGCAGATTAAGACAAAGTCTACATGGTCTGAAAAACTGAAACTCTCTGACCCGTAGCTGTACTAGTTTGTGCATTTAGTTGTTGAAGCCAACCAAGGGATCACAGTTAAGATCAATTGGGTTTTTTGCTTACTTGAAAGTGTACATAAGATGGTCAATTATAAAAGAAAAAATATCATCTTCTCCAAAGAGTTTTGGTCTTACTCTTGTAAAGTTTCATTTGTAGAAGCCTATATTCAAACATTCCTCAAGAAAAAAGATAGTGAAGCAAAGTATACTAACTCTGAAATGTCACCTGAGGAATTAGATTATCAGAGCCTGCTTATTGAGATATCTTTTGTGATTAAGGTTTATGCTGACAGTTTTAAATTAGAGGGTGCAGTTGATTGAAATGAGCTAATTCAATTTATAACTGTAGACTGCAGCAAAGAAATAGCTTATTTCGGGTCCAAAATGCATTTTATTCAACCTTAATTAGGAGAATATGTAAAGAAAATGTGGGGAAAATAGCTTCCAATTTACTGTAAAAAGTAAAACCAGTAGTTTATAAGATCAGCCTTTAAAGCAAGAAATTGACAATTTGCGTGTATTGTTCATTATTCCATACACGTTTCTATACACATCATGCAAATTTTCTGAAATTAGACTCAGAAGGCTGATCGTTTTCAACTTCTTGAGCAGCAAAAAAAAAAAAGCAAAATTAAGGCCACTGACAAGGGCAGGAATGACTTCTTTACAGTTTAATATTGATCTTCCAGGCAAATATTAATCCTCATGGCAAAAACCAGACTGGCGGATTATTTCTCAGCAAGTAGCAAAAATCTTGCAGAGAAAAGAAACATTAGATCCTCTTAAATACTAGTAAATGACATTGTTTATGGGCTGATTGCCTACTTCACTGACATAAGAGTCTTTGAAAGGAGAGAACATGAGCAGTCTGAGCTAACAAATCAGGCTGTACATGCAGAACATGCAAAAGATTTATATCCTCTGTGATGGGAAGAAGAAGGACTATATGTATACTAACTTGTGAATTACACCCAGTCCTTGCCACAACTGTTGTAATAGATTCAACCTCCATCGGCATATCCATGACCAGAAGATCCACGTAAGCTAACAGAAATAAAGCAGATGATGGCTAGAAACAGCAGACTGTGTTCTAGAAGCAACATGGAGTTAGACTGTATCATATTTTCAATTTCTTTCTGTTGTGGTTTAACCCCAGCCAGCAGCTAGAACCATGCAGCCACTTGCTCGCTTCCCCCAGATGCGGTGGGGGAGAGAATCATAAGAGTTAAAGCGAGGAAAAACTTGTGCCTTGACATAAAGACAGTTTAATAGGTAAAGCAAAAGCCATGTACGCAAGCAAAGCAAAACAAAGAATTCAAAGAAAAATAAAGCAATACTAAATGGTGTCATGTTCCACTGCGGGTGTTTTGGTTTTGGAAACAGTTCCTTTCCTTTTCTGTTGCCTCAATTTACTCTTGGATATTTTCAGCCAAAGTGTATTTATTTTTTGTTCTTTTAGTCAAATTGATTTGCCTTAATAATCTATAGCATAGTGTCTTTAAAAGGTACAAAACTAATGAAGCCTACTGTTGATTGCTAAATATAAAATTTAGCAGCATTTAAAGTTTTTAATTTCCAGGAGGTTTTTTTCAGAATTTGTCTGACAGACTCCATGTTTAGTTAGCATCTCTGAAAGCTTCTGAAGAACAAGAGGGAAGATGATGTAACCAGTTTGCTAGTGTAAAATGAAAATAGTTATGTTGTTGTGGTTTGGGCCGGATTGGCCAATGATGAGATGACAGATGCTTTCCCTCACCTCTAGCTCTGAGGAGAGGAGGAGAGATAAAGAGATTTATGAGTTTAGAAGGAACTAAACTACTTTAATTAACATATTAATAATAAAATAAAAGGAAATAATGAAATAGATACAACATATAAAAAACTGTATCAAGCTCACAGGATGAAGATAACATCACCAGCAGGCACAGAGAAAGTCCCAGACTAGACTCATCAATGGACGGGAACTGGACTCCAGATCTGGAGTCAGGAATGCACGGATCAGGATCAAAGGTAGACAAACAGAGTCCTCCTCGGACATTGGCCATTGAAGAAAGAGCTGACCCTTTGATCCCTCAGCTTTTATACTGAGCATGGGAAAGATGGGATGGGATACCCCTGTTGGACAGTTTTGGGTCATCTCTCCTGTCCACTCCTGACCCTCCAATGGGGCAAATAACAAAGCTAGCTGACCTTGGTTGTTATAGCATTAAGTATAAGCAAGAGCCTCTCTGCATACCATTCCTTGGTATTAACTATAAACATAGGTCTAATCACGCCGAGAACAGTTTTCTGCACCATATGTTGTTAATTTCAGAGAGTTAGAAGAGGCTTAGCTAAAAGTAAAATTGCTGAACAGAAAGTTAGTTCTGTTTTACCTCAAACCAGGACAGATGTGCATTCAGAAAAAAAAAAACAAAACACCCGCCAAACAAAAAAACAACACAACAGACTGTGCTTCAGAGCTTATAAACTAAACAAACTCAGACATCATAACCTATCAATTGAAAGATCCCTATATGCACAACAGAGAAAACAATCTCAGTGGCCTTAACAGAGTTTCTCTGTCCTCTACGCATAGAATAAAAATCTCTACAGTGCCAGCACAAGAGGACAGAGTTATGACTTGAGTATGGGTGTAGCGATCTGCAAACATTCTAAACTGCTTTTTGAGGGAACTCTTACCACCCTGATGAGCTATTGAGGCCTCAGGCTGCATCAGGAGCTGGGTTAGGCTGAGCCTCCAACCCAGGAAGGAGTGCACTATTCACCTTCATCAGCCCAGTGTAGGTGGTACATAGTATTAAACTGTAAAACAGATCTCCCAAAATAAAAAGCTCTATGATGTGAAATTAAGTCTTTGAAGAGGATTAAGAAATGGCAGTGACCCTGAATTGCCATAGTCAAGCATCACTATTTAAACCATGCTGCCCTTTCTCCAGTGAGCTGAGTCACCTTTACTGGTTTGGTTGCCTTTGGCCTGATGCTGCTAGAAGTGAGGAACAGCCAAGCTGAGGTTCATGAGAGCAACTGGATAAATGCAAACCCCATAGATTCTGGAAATACTCGGCTCTTTCTACCAGAGTTCATACTGAAAACCATCTTTTCTACTGGTATTACCAATGGCTTTGTGATTTCCTTTGAAGTGGTGTTTGTGATTTGGTTATGGCCTTTGGGGGCCAGAGGCAAGTGGAAGTCTATAGCCAAATGAAAGAAAAAATAGAACTGTTCTATGTAATTTCTAAGTTGTCTCCAGCAGATTTTTTTTTAATTGAATATTAATTTTTGTTCAAAGCAATAGCAGGGATGCATATCCTGTATGTGTGCATACATCTCATTAACAAAGGAAATAGCTTGTTCTTCAAGCCCAAAACTTTCTCAATCACATAGAAACTAAGACAGTAAAATGATTTTTTTTAAATAATATGACAAGCAATTACCATAGCTACTAAATAATTAATATAGGCAGATGATAGCCATGAGAATAAGGAAACATTCCAATTATTCTAGTTTCTCATAGGAAAAATAAAAACCTCAGAAGTAATACAGAGTATGCTAGATTAAAAATTATGTTGCCTGTCTGACATTATAATCAAGGAGTGCAAAGTCTATAGCATTCTCCAACAGCCAGAGGTTACTAGAAGCCTGCGAAATTATAAAAACCCTCTGGAATTCACATCTTCTCCCTTTGTCTTAGAGAAAACGCATACCATGCCTTCCAGGGCAAGAGGTAAGGCTGCTCTTCTTTCCCCAGGGAGGGAAGCTGAAGAGGTGCCAGAGTGAACAGAGCATGAGAAAGTTAATTTTGCACATTCTGGGAGTTTGTAAATGCCAATATATGTTCTTATGAATATGTATTTCAAAAATGCTGCTAGGTCTGCTTTATAACACAGTAAAAGTGGGAGCAAAGCCAGCCAATAGCAGTGCCTGAATGAAGCAAGCACATGACATATGGAGGCCTGAGAAGGAGGTAGACAGAGCTGAGATGCATTGCAGAAACTTGTGCTCATGGCTTGGTAAAGGTGAGGATGGAGTGCAGCTTGCTGGGGCTCTGCAGGGCCTCTCTGGAAGTATGGGATTTGGTTGTATTGCTTTGTGCTCACGGTTTCCAAAAATCCTGTTTTCGCACACAGTGCAGTCCATGGCTGTTACATGAGTGGATATATTTGTCATCATGTCTGAGGAGCACAGTTAAATGTGGCATTCTCCATTATGTTGTCATCTTTAGGTAGGTTCAGGTCAACTAACACAATTGCAACCCACAGTTTTGTGGGGGAAGACAAAAGTGTACTGTGAGACCACCAAACCGCAAAAAAACCAAGAATAAGGAACTATCATTTTCAAACACTTTTGGCAGCTATGAATCATTAGTTTTGCCGCATAATGACATTAAAAAAAAAAAAAAAACAAAACAAAAAACTCCTGGTTGGGAAGGTGCATGAATTGGCAGTCATAGATTGCACCAAGCCCCAACGTCATGGCTTCCTTGCTCCTCTTCCAGGGAAACGGTGGTGTATTGGCAGAGGGAGAATAGATTCAAGCATCTGGGGAAGTTCAACAACATTGCTCTGGAGTGTGCTTTTACAGCAGTTGCAGACTTCTACTGTGGTAATCATCTGTCCCATTTTATTTGTTTTATATCCTTCCATTTAAAATTAAAGTCCAAAATAAACCTACCAAATTAGCCTGAAACAGGTAAGGTTATGGCATAGCTTTCTTTGTCCATGGCTCTTTAACATATCCTCACATTATCAGCGAGTTTAGGTTTATTCTTTGATAATATTCTTGCTACAACAAGAATAGAACCAAAATAGAAATAAGCATTGTAATGGATACATGAGACCAGAAGATAGCCACTATTCTGCCACCACCTTGTTTCCCTTGGAATTAAATCCTTAATGATCTGTGTGTACAAGCTATAATGAAGAATTATGTTAATGCAAGATCACCTAGTATAACGCAGGTTTCAATTTGTACAAGTCCTGCCATCACAGAATGATGCCATTATTTGCAGTATAAATTATTTACTTCTTAAATGCTCAGCATAAAATACTTCAGATTCCTGGCTAGTTAATGTTTTGGGAAAATGCTAATATTTTCTAGTTTTGCTGGCCGTCTTCCTTTGTATTAGTAATTTATGACAGTATTAGAGGTTTAAGATTTCTGCCTTTTCTTTTTCAGCTGATTCAGCTATGAGGATCTAGATTTGCTGCATTTTGCAGATGAAGTGGAACCCCTTTCATTCTAAAAAAGTGTAAAAACTCCCCAGGAGTTTTCAGTGGAATATGTTCTGAAAATAAAAACTCACAACAGTATTAGGACTGTGTGCTTAACAGATCAAAATTCAGTTTAGGCAACCAGGCAAAGGGAAACTGCAATTATAACACTCTGAGTACTGGCTCCTATTAAAAAGATAAACAAATTATTGGCTTAATTTTTTCATATCCCTGCATCATTGGTATTGATTTGATATGCTAACCTAGCTAATATCTGTAGCAAGGGCAAGTTTGTAGGAAGAGAACGTTCGAGAAAGTAATTTCATTTCAAAAAAAAAAAAAGAAAAGGAAAAGTAAAATATCTAGTAAGATTCCAAATATTTATGTCATACTAAGAATAAAAAAGCTCACCACTGCCTGCAGAATCAATAAAAACATTTTTTCAGAAATTTGCAGATTAAGAATTATTAACAGAAATTATTGAATACTCATTTGCAAGCAATTTGAAATTAGCTGCAAAGTGGAATTGGCTACAGTATTTAACAAGTAGTTTTTCATGTCTATCCTGCACAAAAGTTGAAAGATGAAATGTAAATAATTATAGTAAAAATACTTAGATCTTACAGTGCTTCTCTTCCACAGTTCTTAAAGTATTTGAAAAAGATGCTTTTTAACAGGTTCATTTTACCAAGCTACTTGCTAGAACCAAGACCTGGAATTTAATCTGTAAATAATGCCTGCACATATATGCTATCACACATTTGATATATACTATATTGTTTATTATTGATCCACAAAATTGAATATAGTCATTTTACCAGGGAGCCAATATCATTGTTATTAATTATATGGAACACAACAGTGCAAGACAAGGAAAGGGAAGGAGGACACCAACTGCTTTTCCTTCCAAATTCTAACCTCCTCTGGTGCTGCATTTTAAACAGCATATCCTCTGTCGTTTTTCAAATACTGCCAAAAATAATTTCTTTAGCATGAAAACACTTTGCTTGGATCCAAATAACATCGTAATAGTCCCACTCACCGGCTTTACTGAAGTGCTTTTCATACAGAAAAAGGACATTTTGCTTTATTTTCAGGAGGATCATGCAGATCCGGTTAAGCACATATGCAATGGATAATACAATTTCCTTCCAGCAACAGAATAAGCTTCCACAAGCAGAATCCTCATGTTTTTCTTTCTTATTTTTCTTTAATGCTTCTAAGGTTTTTAAAAGCATAACACCAGTTTTGAAGGTTCTGTGAAGACGTTTCTCACCTCAGAAATGAACGAATTGCACACACAAGTAACAAAAATCCATCACACAACTAGTTAACATTAGAGGTTAAAACACATACTAAGAAGATCAAAGGCTTATCTATTCTGGTGGGTCTATATCCATCCTCTGCATGAACTCCAACCACTTCCTACATCTGCTACATGAAGCAGAGCATAGCACCATGATCGGGTTAAAACACCCCATGAAGCATTTGACACGTTACCAAAGGAACCGCACCATGAAGAAATTATCAAAATACTTGCGCACTGAATCTGAAAGGGAGTCTGGCCAGCCTGCTGTATGGGCTGGCCAATTCAACGTCTGCATCTGGTGAGAATGCATGTGCCTGCAGATATGACTATGCCAGTATTGCTGTTGGTAGCTATACAATAGATGAAAGGTGTCAGCAAGAGGACAGAAAATGTTTGTACATACCTAGGTGTCATCACCAAATCACAGAATGGTTGAGATTGAAAGTGACCTCTGGAGGTCATCTTGCCCAGCCCTCCTGCTCAAGCAGGGTCACCCAAAGCCAGTTGCCTAGGACCATGTCCAGGTGGCTTTTAAATATATTCAAGGAGGGAGACTCCATCACCTCCCTGGGCAACCTGTCCCAGCCGTCAGTCACCCTTCACAGCGAAAAAGTGTTTCCTGATGTTCAGATGGACCCTCCTGTGTTTCTGTCCTGGTTTCAGCTGGGATAGAGTTAATTTTCTTCCTGATAGCTGCTGTGCTTTGGATTTAGTATGAGAATATTGTTGATAACACATATTGTTTTAGCTGTTGCTAAGTAATTCTTATATTAAGTCAAGGACTTTTTCATGTTCCCATAGAAGCTGAGAGGGAGCATAGACAGGACAGGCTGGCCAAAGGAATATTCCATACCATAGACATCATGCTCAGTATATAAATGGGGGTTGGCCAGGGGGCAGGAATCTGCAATTACTGCTCGACATGGGGGTGGACAACCCATCATTGTGTGGTGAGCAATTGTATTGCATCACAATTTTGTATGTTCTTTTACCGCTATTATTATTATTATTTTCTCTTCTGTTACTGTTCTATTAAACTGTCTTTACCTCAACCCACGAGGGTTGGTTTTTTTTCCTTTTTCTCCCTCTTCTCCCTGTCCTACTGCGGGGAGGGGTGTAGTGCGTCAACTGCTCCATGGTCCTAGTTGCTGGCTGGGGTCACACTATGGCAGTTTCAGTTTGTGCCTGTTGGTTCTTGTTCTGTCACTGGGCACCACCGAAAAGAGCCTGGCTCCATCTTCTTTGCAGTCTTACTTCGGGTGTTTATACACATGGAAAAGATGCCCTTGAGCCCTCTCTTTGCTGCCTGTCATCAGACTCTATCCAGTATGTCCTTATCTCTCTTGTACCAGGAAGCCCATAACTGGACACAGTGCTTCAGGTGTGGCCTCACCAGTGCTGAGTAGAGGGGAAGGGTCACCTCCCTCCACCTGCAGGCAGCGCTCCTCCTAACGCAGCCCAGGACACCATTTGGCCTCTTTGCTGTGAGGGCACATTGTGACCCGTGTTCAACCTGGTGTCCACCAGGACCTCCAGGTCCTTTTCTGCAAAGTTGCTTTCCAGATGGTCATCTTCCATGTTGGCATGCAGCGAGTGGCATCAATTCCCGGTTCTCATTTCTCGGAGTTCCTACTTAAAAATAAATGAACAGAAAAGAAGGGGATTATGTGTACATGCTGTCTTCTGAATTTTGCAAACAAGTATTTAAATATTCAGGAAAGGCTAAGGAGACAAAATGGCAACACAACACCACAGCACACTGGAAATCCAAAATAATTCAAAAGGCAAAGATAATTAATGGCACAATATTGACCACTTCAGACCAAGTCCACCTCTTATTCCTGGTGTGTTTACTGACATAACAATGTGGATTTCCCCGACGCAGTTTGTTATGATAAAAAGGATGACCCTACCCCAGCCTAAATAATCATGACGTTGATGCTTGGTCAGGGGGCTGAACCAGAAGCGTTCGAGGTTTCAGACCCTGATGCGGTCGGCTCTGCTGCTGCGCTCTGTCAGCCATCTTGGTTTCAGGTTTCAGTCTGCTGTGCCTCCTCGCACAGAAGTTTTAATTCTTTTATAAAGCATAAAATTACCTGCAACACACACACACTGAATGCCACAAAAATCAGCTTTCTAGACTCCTTCTCTTTCTTTTGAAACAATCTTTATCTTTCTTGCCTGTGTGCTCTTCCCCCTAAGGCCCCTGCCTTGCTAGGCAGGCAGGTTTAAGCAAACTAGCTGGGTTTTAAAAGCTTTTCCCAACATGTTTATAACTCTTTACAGCTCTCACACCTTTACAACACAGCTACCTTTAACAGAAATACAGCCAAATGTTATAAACCAGACATATCTTCTCACTCCCGCTCAGGCGCCACTATAGTGCTTCTAACCCCCGTGCCTCTGCCCCTGCAGAGGTCTCAGGAGCAGCGTTCCTCCTCTGTCGGGTTTCAGAGCAGGTGAACCATTTAATCTCTCCTTGCAATCACATCTTTCTTCTCCTTTCTCTTGTCTACTTAACCTCTGGATCAACGATTGCTTTTTGTGACTTACAAGACACGCGTTACACAATGTGTCTGGACCTCCAGTGTATGAAAGGGAAGGAGCCAGGGCTTTCATTATTCCTCCCTGCTCACTTTCTCGGGGATGACTTATGATGCTTACAACTCTGCTCTCCCGTTACGGTCAGAGTTTTTCCTCCAGGACAGTCTTACTGGGTGACTGAAGGGTCACAGCTGTGAAGAGCAAAATAGAATTCAGCCACAAGGGACAGAAAAGCCTTTTCTAAATAGCTCTCTGATACAGGGGGGGTCTCTATTGCCAGACATAATGGCATTAGTTTGATGCTACGGGGTTGTTGCAGTACCAAAGAAAAGGGCTATTTCTACTAAATATTAACAAATACATGTCTTGAAGTTCTGTGTCTTAGCTTTCATCCCAAAGTAAATCTTACATTCTGGACCTCTATGAGTTATAAAACTGCAATACCACAGGCTGATTTTAGTGAGCGGTGAAATCTCCAAATGGAAACAAGTATGTAAAATAAATTGCATGAGTACAGGTAATATAACCTGAAAGCATGATAGTTTTTATTTCAGCTGATAAAATCATAGCAAGTAGACAAAATAATTCAAAAAGTAGTTCTGAAAACTGCTCATATAAAGTAAGAAAGGAGATATATTGTGCTTGAACAATGAACATCTACATGACTTTACATGTAAGTAACAGAGCCTGGTAGTGTAGGATGATGTCTACATGCCTAGATCTACACCTACGCACAGAAAGTCACTGAGTCTACGATGGCATTAAATTAGATTTAGGATCTAGAGGAAAGAATTTTGGAGAGTAGCTCATCTGACAAGATGTTACTGGTTATTCCTTGCATTTACTGCAGAAACTTGTATCTGAGTTTTACTAAAGGTTTGTTAGCTAAGAGAGAGAAGACAGATAAAAATATTAAAAGGGTAGAGAAATCATCTTTTTCTAAATATTGGTTCAAGTGGTTAATTATATCTACTGTTAAAAAAGAAATCTCTGTGACTAAGCCAAACTCTTTAAAGTATTGATATTTCAACCTTTCTCTGCAAAAATAAAAACTCTTCAGCACTCCCGGTTCTCTACTTAGAAGAATCCTATCCCCAACAACTAAATCACCTCATAATCTTTTTTTACAGAGCCTTCAGATGCTTAAATCTTTCACTATAAGACATTTTTATAGTCATAAATCAGTTCTACATTCTCACAAATTTTATTGTATTTCTGAAGACCTAAGTGATAAATCCATTGAGTCAGCAATGCCAGAAAAAATTCTTATCCTACTCGCTACTAAGCTCATCCAGCATCCAAGGATCGTTAACCTTTTCCACCACAGCACATTGCACTGCAAGGTTCTGCCAATATACTAACTGCTGTCCCTTCATCAGCACTGCTTTCTAAGAACACCATCTTTCAGAGTAACCTTATAAGTGGGATTCACCTCTAGCTTATGACACCCAAACACTGCTCTCTACATAAATATTTATATATGCAAGCTAGAATCATGATTCAGTTAAAGATTAACTGTTGTGGTGTGAGCTGGACTGGCCTCTAAAATGAACGATAGATGTTCTGTTTAACCTCTCTCCCTTCAGAGACGGGAGAGCATCTCCTCTCAGAGGAAAGGAGTGAAAATGAGAGAGAGAGATTTATGAGTTGAAAAAGAAACTAAACTACTTTAGTTATATATTAATAATAAAATACAAAAAAGAAAAGAGAATCATGTTAATAAGAAAATTATGAAATATATACAATTTATACAAAACCATATGGAGTTCCCAGGATGACGATCACATCACTGACAGGTATGGAGAAAGTCCCAAACTGGACTGAGCAACAGATGGGAGCTGGATTCCAGATCTGGATTCAAGAATGCACGGATTGGGATCAAAGGCAGACAAACAGACAGAGGCCTCCTCAGCTGATGGCCATTGAAGAAAGGGGGCTGACCCTTTGATCCCTCAGCTTTTATACTGAGCATGGCACAGATGGAATGGAATACCCTCATGGCCAATTTTGGGTCACCTGCTCCTCCCTGCAGGTAGGACCTCCTCTACACTTTTCATCTTCCAACCCTCCAACAGGGCAAATAACAAAGTTAGCTGACCTTGATTGTTATAGCAATAAGTATAAGCAAGAGCCTCTGTGCATACCGTTCCTTGGTATTAACTATAAACATCAGGCCTTATCACTCTGGAGGCAGACACTGTCTGGAGAATATGCTGTTAATTTCAGAGAGTTATTTAGTTAGAAGAGGCTTAACTGAAAAGTAAAATTACTGAAAAGAAAATTGGTTCTGTTTTACCTCAAACCAGGACACTAAGACAGCTACATTTAGATGCCAGCACACAGACGTGCACAACAGCACTAGAAAGTTGATTCACGCTTACTGATATACGTAAGTCAGATTCTCAGAAGGCTTTTAAAATTTGAGAAAATTTTGTCTGAAAATAGATATGCAGCTCTGGATTTACTTGAAAAATCCCTCCAAACAAATGATTGATGATGGAGATGACTTGCCTCTAAACCTTCTTTTAAAGATACTATTCAAAGTAGTCTGTGGCAAAACTTTTTTCACAGCCTGGAAAGAGGAAGGTGTTGATTCCAGCAGGTGCCTCAACCAGTCAGAGTACTGTCAGCACTTCACTGTTCGATGAAGGCTGGGGAGAAACTCTCTTTTGTGAATCAAATGTTTCATTTCAATTGTTGCTCTTAGAAGTGCCTGAGGAAAACTGGAAACACTTCAGCTAGTGAAAAATTGAACATTTCACATGACAAAGCATGTTACTAGAAACTTGAAAAATGGAAGACTTCTAAATATATTTCAGGTTTGTTATATGCATAGCAAATATTTATTCTAACTACATAGAAGAAAACTGCTGCCTTGCTTTACTTTATTGCATGTAATCAACTCCTTAGCCCTGGAAGCGGGAACTTCCAGCCAAATGATTCTTTGTTCAACTCATTCATGGAAGGCTGAGTTTGTCTAACAAGTAAGTGACTTTGTCTCCTTTCATGCTGCTATTTTAAAACACTTGTGGCTGTCCCAGATAGTTGCTAGCTGACAGAATTAGTGCCCTCAAGAGAAAATGAACAATTACAATTTTACAACCATTTTCGGCTGAAGCACCAGACCAGGGCACTGCTTTTTTTTTTTTTTTTTTTTTCCCTTCAGAAACAAGACTTATAGTTTTAAATCATTCACATAACCACTGGCTTAGCTCCAGGTTTTTCTTTTATTCACCTTCTTTGATTTGTGAGAAAGAATGGATCACCAAGAGGATCCCTGGGTACCTGGATATTCCTTTTGCAAGATCCCTGAAGTCATGTAATTAGTTCCAGCATAAGATATTTTTTTCTTGCTACAGATGGCAACTTGAGCTTACAAAGGTCCCTTGCACAATTTCATTTGCTCTACACTTAAGACAAATGTGCAATACAACAGTAAATCAGATTCTTCCTACATACCTCCACTGGGTTCTCTTCATAGGGAATAGACTTTCTGTTCTTGCTCTTCCAAGAGAATCTTAACCTAGATATGTCTGTGCCTTGTCCACCTTACAGAAATATCAGGGATGCTTTTTAGGCATACTCAACAGTAGTTTGGAATGGTGTCAGAGGTTTGGGGTTTTTAATTATTAAGCATCTATTGGGCATTCAAAATATGAACAGTGCAAAATTTACTATCTCATACAACATTTGTGATAAAGTAATGCTGGCCTTTTATTGAAGAGCAATGTGCTTAGTGGCAATTAGATCCATTTTAAGTCTTGAGGGCCAGATTAAGTCACTGAATCTTATTATACTTTAAATGGGCCCATTCCCACCCTGAGTGTGTTGAGGTTGTTTCACCCTGCTCCTTCTGACTTCGTTTAGCAGCCAAGCACACCGGGTGCTATTGCTAGTAAATACAAATA
This sequence comes from Larus michahellis, assembly GCF_964199755.1. Lineage (NCBI taxonomy): Eukaryota > Metazoa > Chordata > Aves > Charadriiformes > Laridae > Larus > Larus michahellis. The sequence continues at coordinate 117,803,092 of NC_133898.1, forward strand.
AGGAGTAAGTTTTGCACGTGCAGTGCATATCTCCAATTGCATTTTTTTTTTTCTCCTGCAAATGAATTCTTGGGACTGACTTCCCTTCTCTGTCTACCTGCCTACCTTGAATTATTTCCTCGTGGCACAGACACCGGTAGATGATGTATTTGTGCATAAAGCCAATATAATGGACCTTCAGGCTCCACTGGGATCTCCTACCACAGCGAAGTCAGGTAATTAATAAGAAGTCGCTGTAAGCCTGTCTTATGTGGTAGAACTAAACAGGAGGTTTGGGGCAGCACAACCTCATTTACAGGTAGCTTATGCTTCATTTTAAAAGAAGAAATCTGATTTTCTTAGACCTTTCTGAATTGGTAAATTTAAACTGCTGACAGCAAAAGTAATTGCTATATGTAGATTAAACCCAACTGTTTGTAAAGTGCAACTCCATTTCCCTGCTCCATTTTCCGCAACGTAAGCATTCCTGCAGATCTGCATTTTGTTGCACAGATGGTCTCTCCAAAAAACAGAACAACAAAAACTACTCATTGTTATACGTTTCTGGTGCCAAGACATACAGAAGGTTTATATGCCACTCTGGAAAGGTAAGACTCTGAAGTAAGGCTGTTTCTTAGGTAATAAAATAGTCTTTTATTTCATCTTCTCTTTCACAAGGGTAGCGGTTACCTGGATCTCACTAGGTGTTCAATGGACAATAAAAATGAACTTTCTTTCCAGAAGCATCAGCACTTCTAAATAGTTTGTTAAACTGAACACGTTTCTCATGACCATTCTTGACTTTCCTAACAACCTGTTCGAATTCACGTAAATCACAGCCACAGCAATCTGATGAGAAACGTAACTGCTAGCTCTGCACTCAGAAGAGCCAAGAGAGGTTATTCCCCTGCATGGGACATAGCCCTGTGCTCGGGGACAGGCAGGCTCTAGTCTCAGATATTAAAAGCTCTGGTTTTAATTTTAAAAGCACTCCTGTCAAGACAGCATACACTTTTATAAATCTAATCCTCATCCAAGTCTGAAATCAAGATAAGCATCCCCTGCTTAAAGCAGCACTCCGTTCTATTGGGACAGATGAGTTGTCCCAGTAAGTCTGAAGAGCTTTCGTGAATAGGAATGAACTTGTGTTATAACCAAGACTGGGAAGAGGTTTCAGAGACCACTTTCTGTGCTGTCGTAGCTAAGTCATTCAAAACTCTTATTTCTACCAGGACAGCCTCTGTAAGTGTGGACGTTCACTACGCAGCTATCCTCTTCGTTAATATTTGCGCACCTGCTGAAAGTTTTTGAAAGTGCTTACCGAAGGGGTGCAAAGCCAAACTAGCTGTTGTGCTGAGCTGCCCAGTTGACAGGAGAGAAAATCCGGATCATGTCACTTCAAGGTGACAGATAGCTATGGCCAGCTGAAGTCACTGCCTCCTTGCCCCAGCTGTGCACACATCACTACCTGCCTCTCAGCATGCGGCTCAGCATTTTCTTCCTATTTCACCAAACCAATTAACTTGTAACTGCTTTTGTTCCTCTCGCATCACACATATGGTTCTACAACTATTCTGCAACTCTCAGCGAGTCCCTGGGGTTTTCTTTAGTTTGTTTGATGGTTTTGTCAGGGCCTGCCTGTGACGAGACCCATCAGCACGTTGGCCACGCGATCTCTCCATATTGCGTGAAGCGTGAGCATTGCATACAGAGCATCATTCCCCCCATTGGCAGATGAGGCCGACGCTCTGTACACACAGCAGGTGGCACTTATGGCAGCATAATAATAATAAAATTTAAAAAAAAATAGCCACAGAAAACTTTGTAGTACAAATGAGTTCAGAGTGCAGGCAGAGGTGCAGTGGCACCAAATATTCACAAGGATCCCCAAAGATGTCAGTGGCTTTTTTTAGCTGCTTTCATCTCTAATGTCAGGACCAAAGTCCTTCTTCATTTTTGTATTCTTCCACTCATAAACATTAAAAAAAAGTAAATCTGTAGAAGTATGTTGATATAAAGCAGTAGTGTGACTATGTCAGAGCCTACTTTGTCAGCTTACAACTATTATTTCTCTCATTTCCAGCAGAAGGCCTGAATTCTGCAAGTACTGTTGATAGGATCCCTTTCCATTTAACAACAAAATTCACCACTACGAAGTCAAGTGCTGACCTGCAGCAGACTGATGTTGCAGGGGGCAGCAGGGGCGAAGGTGGTGTTTATGCATGGTTGATCCACACCCCTCTTCTCTGTCTTCTGTGACTCTTTCCAATTTGATGTCAGACAAAACAAAACCAAAACCAAGGCATGTCCCTCCCTGAAATATCTGCTAATCTAATGTTTATGGGTTTTGAGGATGCAAAAGGGGATATTCAACACACGTACCCTTTTTTTCTTGCAAGTGCTGAACTTTTGAATCTGTGTTTACCACGTTGTGCAAAGTTGCCCCGATAGATAAACCATCATAATCCACATTGGAATATATACACAAATCACTACTCTCCACAACTTAGTAAGGGGTTCAGTTTAGCCTCAAAAAGGTTCACTAATATTAGCTAAATGGTTTTCAATACAATCCAGCTGTACTATTCTGTACTGGGCTGGAAATAAAGGCAATAGACTAAAACTTGCACAGCTTCTCCCTTGTGAAGCAAAAATTAGAATTAATTTTAAAATAATTAATTACTTCTCCAGGTCTTTTGTCCACTCTACTGGAGGATCCTTTAAAGAAAAAAGATGTTGCTGAAGCAGAGAAAGTTCTAGCAGATGCAAGCTGACGCTGTTCAGCCCTATTGCCAGAAGGGAAACACATCACACACTACATCTTTCTGAAAACAAAATTAATTTCAGTGAATAAATATTGACTCAAAAAGCAGCCAGATAGATCCATCCAGTCAGAATAGCACACGGCTCTGACTTTCCGCTCAAAATGGAGTTCACAGGAATAGCGAGGCCATCCCAAGAAACACAGATTCAGCAAGGTATATCTGTGCCGTAAAAAACATGCTTTCTCCCCTCCGGCCTGTGGTCACTTCTCCTTGGGCAACGGCCATTTGTCGTTACCTGCACCCTCTGAACCACGCTGTGCTCACATCCTCAGCCTGGCTACAGCTGTCCAACCTGACCAACCTGTTCAGCCTTCCGTAAAAACCACACACCAAACCTACCGAGACACTCTCTTTTGCAGCGAACGCCTCCCACCCAAGATCAATGGCAGGCTTTTGTAGTAGTCTCAGAACACCAACAAAACTGTGACTTGTCAAAAATTGTGCTTATGGACCTCTAATTCTATTGTAAGTGTGTATATAGTTACATATACGAAACAAAGAATAAAGATTCACAATCATTTATATATCTCAGTTGTATACCCAAGACCTAGAAAAGTCCTACATTGGCCATATGTAGTAGACAGTTTTCAGGTTTTCTTCTTTATTTCCCCTCCATGAAAAAGTTATAGGATACCTGCAGTAAGACTTGTTCAGAACATTTTTCTTTTTCTGTTGGGTTACACAGATACACCCAAGGATTCACTTGAAGAGGTTGTGACTACAAACCTGTGTCTGTGGCGCAGGAAATACGCACCAAAAACAGTAAAAAACACATGGTAGAGTGTGCTTGAGGTGTCAAACCTTTTTACAGGTCACCAGGCAACATGAGAGGGGAATCAAGCTGGGCTTGCAGATCCCAGGTTGTTTTGTGGGTTAGGAGAGAGCAGTAACGTTTTTGTCTATTTGCTTAGTGAAATCTTCTGGGTCGGAAACTGGAGAGACATTTGCACTTGCACCTTTCCAGCATCTGTAAAAATTGAGTGATGCTGAAGCTGTTAACACCACCTACATTTCAGCCAGTTCCAGCCTTTTGTTTCAATGTTTGCAGGAATACAGAAATAATTATACGTTACTATAAATAGCATCCAACAACACATTGAATGTTCAGAAACGCCAGAGCTTACCTCCGCAGAAGTCTGTGGATGCAAAGGGTTTTTTCAACTGAAAGCCCAAGACGTGATGAATATAAAATTAAATGCATGGGTAATATTAGAGAACAATTTTTAATGATTTTATCTGACCTAATAAAAAACACTTTACTGTGCTAAAAGCCATTAAGAATCTCACTAAAACAGGAAGGGAAGAATTCTTAATTCAAAATCAAGTCTTCATTCCAGCAGGTGGAAAAGAGCGAACTGGAAAATACCAAAAACTTTACCAAGTGTTACCTTCACATTAAGAATGATGGAAACGGGTCCTTCAGAGTCTCTCACTTTTTTTTTTTTTCTTTAGAGTACACAGAATATATTTTCTTCATGTAAAATACGAATTAAATCCATCTATTTTACAGTTTATTAGAATAAAACCCAAATACCTGTACCTACAAATTCATAAACATATCCAAAACCAGGAGACTGTTGTTCTGCCCTATATCAAATTATTTTGTGAAGCTGTGCAGAAACAAATTCTAACCAAAACAAAACAATAACTGTAATAAAGTTGTTTGTATCATTGATAATATCTCATTTGGATAATTCTTATAATTTAATGTTGACATAAAAATAGCCGAAGTAATTCATTTTGTGAAGTCTTTTTGAAATAAAGCTTATACGTATTTTTTAAACTACTTTAAAAGATTTTTTGAAAGAATCATCAAAGCAGCCCTTTTCAGGGAATTAATTAGTACTTATACTAAGGTAAAAATGTGGTTCAGCTAGCCAGCTTTACCTGACATCTGTCTAGATTTCAAAAAAGTTCTACCAAGCCATCTTAAAATTCCCAGTTTCGCAGACTGTTCCTCTCTGTTGCTTTCTCTTACAACTTGATTCTTCAAAGTTTGACATCAGGGTTTTTACAGTGTGGGTTTTTTTTTCCTTTTTGCTTGACCGGTAAAAATATTCCTCTTTTAGCTACAACTTATCTTGTATGTTACTGGTACTTCAAATTGTGTGTGCATTTGTACTTCTGTTTAGCCACATAATTTTATATATATAATTTTATGAGATTAAAAGATTTTAGTTATAAATAAAATAGAATAGGTTATTTATGTTTTTCATAGTGTCAGCATTTATTTAGTTTTGTGGGAATAATGACACAAATAAGCTTGGCCAAATTGAAGGCACTGTCGTTAAAATACCATGGCTTTTACAGGCAAGAATACCACAGATGTTAATCCACTAGACTTTTACCACTAGAAACTAGGCAGGACCTAAGCAAAAGAAGATTGATTTTCTCCTTGAATCCTCACTGATCGTTTCTCTTCATTAGATATTCAGATCCCACTGTGATGAGGGGCATAAAACTAAGACATTTGCAGACAGGAAGATCACTGTATTATTTCAATACAATCTCTGGTCAAACCCATCTCAAAGTAATATGGGCGTTACTTTCAGGGACATGATGGAGGTATTTTTGTGAAGGTACTTAAGAGGTTTGACAGCCCAGCTTCTACTTGTCTACGGTAAGTTGTTTAAACACATTATTTAAAGGAATGCAGTTATTTTTCAGGTTTACTGAAGGATAGAGGAAGAACCAGAGAAATCTAAATATGCCTAGATAATAAGAAATAATTGGACTGAGTATGAGTTATCAACTTAAGCACGTAATTACAATGATAACAAGAAAGCACAACTAATGAGATTACTAAGTAGTCATAGCTGACTTACGTCCTCATCCCAGTCAAAGGGACTGGACTTGCAACCAGACAAGCAGTTTCAAAGTAATTAAACGCTTGTGATACCAGCTGCGAGGTTGCTTCTCCAAACCAACAGCGCTTTTACTAGCATCCAGCAAACCGCTAATAAGAATCAGGAATGAAACAGCTGGGGGCTGCAGAATCGTGTTGCCATGGAAACCACTGCAGGTGCGTGGTCCAAGGAATAATAAACCCAGGACTTTTAGAGTTTATAAAAAAAAATAAGGAAGAAAGGAAAAGAAGACAGAGAGTGAAATAAATATCACAAACCAAGGGCATTGCAAACACTTTTGAAAGGAGGACAGGATAGGATTGTTAAATGTGATCTGTCAGGAAGAACATTGCAGGGGACAAAGGGATTTAGCTGAAAGATATCTCAGTGTATAAGTATGCCAGAAAAAAAGAAGAAGAAAACAGAACTAAACAAAAGAATAATACAAACACCAGAGGGCACTGAAACAGAAATAAATTCTATTACAGGTCACTGAGTTCAGAAGAAACAACAGAAGAAAAAGAACAGTTCAGAAATTGATGTGGGAATCAGGACCTCTTGGATTGCCTAACATGGTTCTAGTTCTCTTGTGCCAGAAATCATTTGAACATCAAGCCTCCACTCATATAACACATGGACCAGCCTTTCCCAGAGTAAGAGCTCGTTCATCTATGTACAGCACTATATAAGTGTGATGGATTCGATTTTCAAAGGTATTTAGAGTCCTGAAACTATAGCTGGTGGGATTTGTTCAGCTCCCAAACAGGCTGAGAACTTTATTCACATTCATGTCAGTGGAACTGAGGTACTTTACGCTGACCTTGCCTGTCTGAGGACTACCAGCACCCTAAACTTTCCCTACAGTCAAGTGAGAGGGATGTGTAGCTCTAAGATTGACTGGATCAACCCAGATTTGAATGGTTTTTTCCTCTCTTAAGTAACTCTATAGGACACATTATCAATGACATTTGTATTAAGACTATACTTACCCATGCAGCTTCCTCTTTGTAGAGTTTATGAGTAAAAGGAAGATTGCTGTCCAGAGATGATATAAAGCGATCTCACTCCAGACTCACAATACTCATGCAAGTTTCAGAAGGATCATGAGGTTTGTGATTCTATACAAGGTGATGGCTTCTCCACACGATGGCCAGGTGCTGCCCTGCAATACATTTACCTTCACAGTGCAAGGAGAGGTAGGTTATAGAGGTGGAAGATTCATTTATCAAGAATCATAATGCAAAGCTGAAAAATTAGATGAAGTCATTAAAAACTGTGTACCTTCAAATAAAGCTTAGAACAGAGGATGACAAAACTCAAACAGGAAAATATTTTGACCAGACTTGAACAAAGAGAGTACCCTTTAAACAGCACCTGAAAATTTGGGAAACTGGATGAAGTATACACATACAACTACACAGAGATTAGAAAACTTTAAAAAAACAAAACAAAACAAAACGTCAAAACCCACAAAAACAATCCCCCCCCCAAACACCCAAACCCCAAATCAAAACAACCCACCACCACCACAAAAACCAAACCCACAGCTGTATTAGCCAACATGCTTGGTTTTCATACACGCACTCATTTAATCAAGATATTAAAAAGACATAGCCTCTTCTCCCCCAAATCCCTTATGAAGTGGTTAATCTCAAAAGGGACACTGCATAAAAATACGGAAGATTGTTATATATTAAAATTTTGCAGTGACAACAGAGATGATTGTTTAAATACACCATCTTAAAGGTTGAAAAGATAACCAACTGTTCCCCACACAAACTAAAACTAGTTTAGACAGAGGTGAAGCATAGGGTTAGGGAAGCTGCTAGAAATAAGATGGTGTTTAGAGTCACGTCCAAATGAGGAAGTAGAAAAGAGGAAACTCTGGAAGAAAAATTAAGGAAATAAAAAAATGCAGAGGAAAACGTTCATTAAGGCATAAAAACAAGTAGTAATTATTCGTTCAAAGAAGAAGTGGAAAGCCAGCAGAAAGCCTGATAAGAATGTCTCTAGGTGATCAGTGTAAAAGAAATACTCAGAAAATATACAGTCATAGCAGAAAAGATACACAAGTTCCTTGTAACTGTGCTCATCAGGGCAAAGAAATCAGAGAGGAGACAGAGGTCTCAAAGAAAAACTGACCAGTAAGGCTAGTGTTTGTATCACAAATAGCACAACTGAAACAGTTAAAAATAATGTAGTTAAACAGACATACAGATAAATACCAAGTATTGGGAAAGATTACCATTTCTGAATAAACACCAGAGTTTTACTTATGTCATTAAATTGAATTATGCCCGGAGAGAATTTATTTTCCTCTGTGGAAGAACAGGATGGTTTCTTCAGAGGTAGCTATCTGTGCAGTAGATGTCTAATGTTTGGTGCCACGAATATGCCACGAAGAGAGGCCGTGCCTCAAAAATCTGTTAAAGTTCCTTGCAAGAGTCAAAAAATGTATGGACACAGAGACTTGATTCCACAAAAGAATAAGTTGTCTCATCAATTAGACAGTGAAAGGGGAGGTAAATAAATAAATAAATAAAAATAAAGGGCATAAGTAAGTTGTCAGTTTTCTCAGTATAGGGTCTGACCTTTGCAGTCTAGGAACTTATGCCAGGATCTTTATTGCATACTGAATGATCCAGGCAAGATCGTCATCACACAGCAGAATTTTCAGAGTACTAAAAATCCTGAATGGGAAAAGCTGCAGGAGAATCCTGTAATAGTGAGCAACTGGTGATATAATGGCAAGTAAAACTGAATTCCAAGAAATACATATCCATTCATAGTGATGGACTGTGAATTAGATATTACTAATCAGAAAGAAGCAGCATTCATTGGCAAAGGAAAGTAAATAGCAGATGATGAGAAGAACTGAAATATTCATTGCCTTTAAGAAAAATTAAGTGCAACTAGCCATTCAACACAATTATCATTTGTAACTGGCAATAGTAAGACAAGCCAAAACAATGAAAGACTTTGTTAAAGATAAGTGAGATACAGTCAAGGCAGCTAAGCCTCATGAAAATTCACGCTATGTATTTAAGAAACAAGCCAAGGCAACCCCCAATATGCGATTATCTTCAAGACCTCAAGGAAGGTAAGAGATATTCCAGGGTAAAAAGTACCTACCTTTAAATGAAAAGAAGTAAAAATACGTCAATCACAATAATTATTTTGTAAGCTAGTAGATGATATTAACATGACAAGAAATACAAAAATGCGTTGTCTAAAATACATGGTGTCATACTAATCAAACTTACTTCCCTGACAAGGCTACCAGACTAGTGGGAAGAAGTTTAACGTATGCATCTTGCCTTTAGTAAAGCTTCTGGCATTTGCTATTTACATAGGAAAATTAAGGATATATCATTTAGGTGAAACTAATATTAAATGCCTGCACAACCAATTGAAAATAATAAGATGACAACATATTCGTAGAATAGTTATTAATAGTTACTTTTAGCCTGGAAATGTGGGAGATGAAATGGAAGATCTGTCATAGGTTTTGAATTATACTCTGAATTTCCAGGCGTGATATGGTTGATAGAGCAGAAACAATTTGTGGATGCTGCAAATGCTTTAAAGTTTCTCAAGGATGTGGTTAAAGCCTCTTATCAAAGAAATGGCATGAAATATAACCAAAAAGATGGTACACCTGCAAAAGAAGAATTAAAATTATAAATACAAAAAAAAAAAAGGAGAATAACTGTTTACACAATGCCACTGCAGAAATGTAGCTGGGGTTACAGTAAACCACAAACAAAATGAGTTGAGAACATGATTACAGAGCAAAAGTTAAAAATAAAAGTAGAGGAGCATTGCATGAAGGTCATGAAAAGCAGCTATTCCATTCTGCAAAGTACTGACAAGGCCATAGCTGTGGTACAATATTGGAAACAAATTTTGACAAATCAAGGGGAAACCAAAGGAGGTGTTCTAAAAAAGGCAGGGGGAGGGGGGACACAAAAAGGATAGAAAAAAAAACAAAGGAAGAAGTATATTTGTTTAAACTAGAGAAGATTTTTTTTAAAACCCTTTCAAAATATAAATGGTCATAATAATGAAGGAGGCAACATTGAGATTCTCCAAGATGCTAACAGTTAATTTCAGTAAGGGATATTTTTCTATTATGCTTTGAGGAAAATTAAACAAAACAAAGCTTTTCAACACAATGACAGTTGACTACTAGGACTAATTATCCATGGAGAGTACCTATCACGGCTTCTAATTTGCCCTCTGTTAATGTCAAATCACTGCTTGAAACGAGAGTGGCAGGGTAAATACCCAATAATGCAGAGCCTAGAGTCTGGCTCTTGTCGCTGGGTTGACTTTCTCAATGTTGAAGGTGTTTGACATGGGTTTTTTTAGGCAATGACTGGGAAGAAAAAGGATTGATATCTGCAGGGAATTTATTTGTACCATATATTTGCAGTTGCTTACTCACAAGAGGCTGCGAGAGATAGTTTTAAACTAACAAACTTTAAGGGCAAGGATTGGCTATTTGTTACATGCATCAGACTGAACGCTTCCTATGTTGACTCAGGAAATAGCACAGCAGCAGAGTGGCAGATACGGTGTGCCACTTCCTCCGGAGTCAAAAAGGGCATGGTTTTTCCAAGGTTTTGCATTCTAGATAGCAGATATTATCACCTCATCTAAACATTTTGCACTGTTATGTCAAACAAGATACCAGAATATCCGTGAAAAGTTGGATTTGGAGTCAGACAAAATAACATCTCAAAGTCCAGGAAAGGACCATGAGGAAAAGGCTCATTTAGCAGAGACAGATGCATCTTATAGTTGATGACGCATAAGAATAAAGTGATACTTGATAAAACTTAGAGTGAGCTAGAATTTTTGAAAGGTATTAAATAGGAAAAGGTTTTCCCAACATTTTGCAAAAACAAATGAGGCAAAAAATACGGAACTGCTTTCCACTGGAAATTGAGCTACGCAGTTTCTAGCAAAAGGATGGTGATGACCATGGGAGGGGAGCTAGGACAGCTAACAGGGTTACAGAAATTGAAATGTACAGATCTGATGCAAGGCAAAACCCCAGGGAAATCCCTGCCCACAGGTCAAGGAGCTTCTCATTCTGCATTGCAGAAATGTGCCAGGACTACGTCATGGACTTGTACATTCAATATCAAGGGGTATTAACAAATCTCTCCCATGTAAATCTATTCCCTGTTAGGGATAAACATTTATAATAGCTACCTACAAAAAGAGAACTGCTAATAACTAACTAACTAACTAATCATGCATGTCCATTTTGGGTTCCACAGAGTACAGGACTATATAATATTTTATAGTGGGGCACAAGCTGACACTGGATGCCCTTTCTGCCTGCATTTTGGGAAACCAACCAGGTTGGAAGATGTCTAATCATAATAATGTGGGGCTAAGCTTAAAAGGACATTAACCAATAAGCCACATCAGTAGCCCAAAAGAAAAATCTAAACCTAGGGCACAGGTGGATCCTCTGTTCAAGGACCTCCAACACTGGCCCAGTTGAAAAACCTCAGGGGAGAAGTCTCACATCAGTTGACGTGCCACTTAAAAGCCCTCTGGAGCCCCATTGTAACCAGAGCTCCAGGCTTCATCTCTCTCCAAACCCTGCTCTTGACCACCAGTGCACCCAAGGGCCTGCCTGAGCCTCAGCCATGGATCCTCAAGTGGTCCAAATGAAAATGTTCTCCAGGAATATCTCTTTCCATTGCTTACCTCTTTCACTGGGGACTCATTTCACGAGTCTCTCCTTGGCTGCCCTCCAGCCACAGCTCCAAGCTTAAGGTGAGAGAGGGGGAAATGGGGCATTTCAGTGCTGCGCTGCTGGGCTCGACGCTTTGGGACCTGAACCTCTGTCCCTCCTGCTGAGGCTCAGCTCTCTGCCTAGGACCTTTCAGACCTGGAACTTCAAACTTATAGAAATCACCAGACCTAGGTGGGAAAGTACAAGTCAGGACAGTGTTTTGTTGACCTCTACCTTTGCACAGGAACATCAGAAACTGTCCAGAAACCTAAGAGAAAGAGCTTTAACTCATCTTTTCTCACACTGGCACCTACACACAGAAGGCTGGACAAGCCCTGTGACTTCGAACAGGTTAAGAAAAAAGCACCATATGGAGTTAGTTTTAGACCAGACAGAAATCATTGCCAAATCAAAGCACAGAGCTAATGCGTCTGTGTAACATCATCTAATTATTGGCAGATAGATTATTGCACAGTATTCCCCCAGGCCGAGTCATAAACAATTCACAAACGTGCTTTGGGATACAAGCCATGAATTCACAGCACTGGGGTCTGAAGCTCTTTTCAAGTCATTTTATTCTAAACATCTGTAAAGGAGATTTTTGCTGTTATACACAGGGCTATTTATGTAATTTACATATCTCAGATTCTGATGCACTTCTATCACCATCTTGTCTTCCTCTTACATAAAATTAAAAGACCTTTAGATAAGTAATCCAGGAGCAAAACAACAGCACATGTTGGGCTTTTAAATCCTGTTAGCCAAACAATTAGATGAATTTAAAATACTAGAAGCTCAGAAAAGTAACAGGTTTTTGTAAGCAGTCTGGAGTATAAAACTCGTGTAAAAATAGCCACTGACATATTTGAAATCAGAAAAATCAGTAAAAATCTAAGCTTGCCTGCAAGTAATTCAAACAGAAAAACCAGGCTACATTCGTTCATTTAATTTTCCATCACTAATGGCTGGAATAGCTCTAAAAAGAGCAACCTCCTTCCAGTCTTTCAGGCCCAGGTTCGAAGCCGTCAGATGGTTTACACTGATGTTAAATGGCAAAGGAGAAAAACTGGGATAGGCACCCACAAACAAAGTAGCCACATGACCACTTATAAAATAAAGGTATTATTTACAGAAAAATAATTTACCTGTATCTAGTCCATCTTCTCTTCACTTTGTTCTCTAACTTCTTAAAAAGAGGTAAGAGGTGGTCTGACTGGAGGTACGTTTCCTAGGGGCTGCTCTAAAAGAGGGGATCAGGCTGGCCAAGCAGCAAAAGTCTCTGGACACTTCTGGACAACCACCTTCTTTTCACTCATCAACTCTACAAATAGGAAGCTGCGTACAGTGTAGTCCTTGTAAAAATGACATCAATAAGGCATCCTATAGAGTCACTCGAAAGAGAAAACATGATTCTGGCTTCAAACTGGAAGGGGGTAGATTTAGATTAGATATCAAAAATAAATTTTTCACTATGAAGGTGGTGAGGCACTGGAGCAGGTTGCCCAGGGAAGCTGTGGATGCCCCATCCCTGGAGGTGTTCAAGGCCAGGCTGGATGGGGCTTTGAGCAGCCTGGTCTAGTGGGAGGTGTCCCTGCCCATGGCAGAGGGTTGGAACTAGATGATCTTTAAGGTCCCTTCCAACTCCAACCATTCTACGATTCTGTGATTCTGTGATTCAGATTTTGGTTGGTTCAGTCAATCTTAGAGCTACATATCCTCTTCACTAAGCGGTAGGATGAAGCCTCTCCTAAGAGGATGTTTCTAAAAGTGACTACCAAAAATACGTTGATAAACTTACAGTTACAGTTTTGATACAAAGACTTTGTCTCACTTCAGATTGCTTAATTTTTGGTAATGTCTCCCTTGTGCTATGGGAGTAGTAACAAGTGTTAAAATTCTACAGGCCAATAAGGAAAAATCTTGTCAGACTACAAGAGAACAAGCAACCACAAAGTCCTTCTTCCTCTGCCCCAGTGAACTTTTTATAGCTCACCATGCAAACCACTAACTGCAAAGAACAGGCACGGCAAATTTCATCCCGTAAGGTCAACATCTCAAGGTTACAAATGTATTAAGCAATGCAAACTGATCTGCAGCTCTTAGGAGCTGGAAAAGCTGCCAGCTCCAAGAACTGAAAGATAAGGCTCTTGACAACAAACACCCACTAAATGCTATTTTCCACAGCAATGCTAAATACTAGTCTTTAATAGAGGGGAGAGCTCTCAGGCCTAGGGTTAAGCCAATCTCATCAGTAAAGTAGGGCTCTGAGATGTTGGCTGTCAACCACCACTTCCCACGCACGGTTGTGTGATGCTTCTCAGTAATCTTCAGTGGCAGCTCTGTAAACACTGGAGGTTGTGTTATTCAAACTTACCCTAGGGATGCCAGGAATGATACCATGCTTTTCCCCACAATTAGGATGCTGCTTCATCTGTCCATATTCCTCTGGTTAAGCCTTCGTAGATTTGAAATATGGTGAAGCATAGAGGTGTTTTAGGATTATAAAATCCAGCTTGCTGATTTCTGTTCATCTGCAGATTTAATCCTTAATTATTGAACTGTGACTAAAACCAGAAGCTGAAACTAGCAGCTGCAATAAATAACACGGTAATGAAAGGAGGTTTTCCCAAATAAGTTAGTTATTGGTACCAATTGGCTTTCTCTTGGGACAGATTACAGCCATAGGACAATAGATTGGACTGGCATTGCAAGCCAGGAAGAATATTTACGCCATGGTCTCAGAGGCCTCTCCCAACAGCACCGAACAGCATTACATTCTTGCTAAATGTCACAAAACGTCATTAAAAAACAAACAAGAAACATGCAGAACATTGCCAGTGTCTTCAGTCACAGCAATAGCAGGGAATTTAACGTAGAGAGGTAATTCTGCTCTCCGTTTTGTTTCACTGACGATAATCCTAAGGACCTTAACACTTTTCCAATAGGTGCTGGAGATCGAGATCAGTGAGCACCTGAGTGAACGAGGAAACGCTCTGGAAGGTGCTCCCTGCATTTCAGGTCTGAAGTTTAACAGACTGAGCTGTGGCTACTTGTACTTTTCTGCCTATGTAAGAGTTTTCAGGGGTGTTACTCTACAATAAAGCCAAAACTGAGACATTGGCATAAACACTACCTCTGCTGTCTTCCCTTTCTTCTCTGACTTTTCAGCTTACAGGATGGAAAAAAACAACTTTTTAAGTCAATAATACTCACTACATTTCAAGCAGAATCTTGCAGTACAGAGAAGTTATCAAAAATACCAGCTATTTTTAGAGGCCTCATGTGGGCAACTGAAAAGTATTTTATTGGTATTTCATGAAATTAAATGTAAATGTGTTAAAAAGCTCCTACAGCTAGTAAAGTGCTAAGTGCAAAAGTTATTCTTCCTTTACCCCTTTTTTTTTTTTTTTTTAATACTGCCAATTTTATACATAAAGATGATTATTGAATGATAAGAAGGAACTACTCTTTCTGGCTTCAGAGATGACTGATGTACTATGACTTCTACAAACTAATCTTGAGTCAACACCAAGTCTTTTCCTCTGTTTTCACTCCTAAAATATCGCTCTTCTGTTCGAGCCAAGAATCATCAGATAAAGGTGGTGAAAGAAACAAACCAAATTTGGTGAACAAAATGAAAAAGGCATCTTCAGCCTGGTATGGTTCATGTTGGTAAGGCCAAGCAAACGTTGAGAAGAATCTATGCAAAAATCATGTTACTGCCACATCTTCACTGCTTATTTTCTCTAAGCGCATCATCTTTAACATGTAATGTAAATATTTTGTTGCATACAGGTGCAGTACTTTCACAGTATGAATCTTTACTGGGGCCTCCAGGGAATACCACTAGAATAAATACTGCCCTCTAAAAGCAAAATGATCGGAAAGAATCATCAGCTAATTTAAAAAAAAGCAAACAAACAAACTAGAGCTCTAATTACAAACGGTGTCTTGTAGTCCCTTTTATTAATTTATTCATTCCTCATTTCTATAAGCAAGGTATACTACTTTCATTTCCCTCCAGACCAAGACCCTCAAACTCCTGAATTGTACGTGTTAAATACAATATTTTACATAATCTCACTATTAGTACAAGCTGTTTGGTGTGGTCATGCCAATTGTTTTTCCATCATTATAAACAAGAAAAGTAACGTAATCACACCACTTAAATATTTACCTAGGAGTTTCCTTCCTCTGGAGATCTATCAAGTCATTGAAGAGATATAGGTTATAACTGGAACTTAACTCTTTAAATATCTTGAATCTTGAACCACCTCAAACTGAATCTTACTTCGTATGGGAAGCGGTATCTCACAATCACTCTTAGTTTTTCATCCACTTGCGTCCAACAATTTTGAACAGTTTAAGAAAGAGCCAAAGATTGAAAAAAATCACATCTCAGGAACACCTTGCTACAGAACAGCTGCAGCATTTATAGCTCCGTAGTCCAATTTGGCCTAGGCTGGTTTTTGCTCCATTTTTCTCTGCAATGTCTTTATCAGAAATAACATTTAAAGCAGCATGTGACAAACACTCATTAAGAGCTTAAGTGAGTGGAAGAGGTCACAAAAGAAACACTTCCAGGACTGGACCTTAAATTGCACTACCATTCCCTTTTTGAGATTATACAGGATCCTGCCTATATGTAGTTCACACACTTACTAATGAAAGTTGCATTCAGATACTGTTGTGTCTTTTTTCCTCTATAACCCAAACCAGCGCAGATGGTACTACCAGATTAATTAAAATCACCCCCCCCGGTTGCGTTCGCAGTTTGCGTTCTGTATTGTTCTCCCATTTAGACTAAACTCCTTCTGCTTCTTTGTTTTCAAGTGTTACTTTTTATATTTAAACAGCATACATCTGCTTTGCTCATTAGAATAAATATTTTACATGCACATTGTGCAGATAAAGATTCTCACAGAAAAAGGCCGTCACGCAGCTTTCGGTACCTGGGTTGGGAAGGACGTTGGACTGTGAATCAGCGCTCTGTGTGAAGCTGGTTTCCCCGTTACCGTGCCTTGCAAGCGAGGGAAGGCTGGGAGGGCAGGCGAAGGGGACATTCAGTGACAGGGTGTCAGCACAGCTTGGCAGGAGATGCCGGTTTCAGATGGAGAGGAATACACGATAAGTAGACAATTCATTTTTAACGGCAATTACATTTTTTATGTTAAGGTTTATATATACTGACTTTCACCAGTAAGTCTTATTTCCCTTGGAGATTACCACTAACGCATTGTTTCCCTCTTATTTCCTCATAAACGCCGCACCAGGTCTAGTATTTTATTACCTTTGTGCCTTGAGAAAAGAGGCCGACTTGCACCAACTGCTGTCAGGAAACCTTTTAGCATTTCATATCTTCAGAAGAATAAATCTTGGTTTAATACTCAGCTTTGCGGGAATTAGGGATGCTGACCAGAGACTAAATCAGATATTTCAGCTTCTGCAGCTATTGCAGGAACAACCACATAGAAATTGATTATACATAAAAAAAATTCTACTAACTGTCATGTATCTGGCATCGACAAGCGATACTGGGAGCCGCGGTTTGGTAATGACATGGCCGTGCGCGGCCACTGGGGTGTCTGCCACCTGCTCCCAGGCAGCTTCAGAAAGCACAGTCTCTATTTTTAGGTAGAAATGCTGACCAGGCTGTCAGATCTGGCTATGACTGAGCTGGACATAGCCTCAGACTTTATCTTCTGTTTGCACAGCTTAGCGTATCCTACGAAGGTTCAGTCAACATGATAAAATACCCCGCTTTGTTCAAATAGCATAGTCATTAGCATGAGCGCTGAGCCATCCCCTTTGTTAGCCAATCCCAAAGCCAGTGAAGAAAAATGACAGACGAAATTTATCACTATGAGGAGAAATCAAAGTAAATAAGATTTTCACATTTCTGAATGTCACAGTAGTCAGAGAGGTTGAGAGAGGGATTTTTATTTTTTTTTCTATGAAGTCTTTGCTGTTATAATTACCTAAGGAAAATACAGTTGTAGTTAAAAAACAACTCTCCTAAGCACTAAGGAAAGATTTGGTTCTGTAACCATGTTGCTCAAGTCTTCCTGCTCTATGATGGGATGCTCATTCACTCTGGAAACTCAGTTCTCCATCTCCATATAGCGCAACAGAGCATCACTGAGGACAAAGCTAGGCAAGTTTAAGGCACTGAGCTCTTCTGGAGAATGGAACCATCTCAGCAGCTGATTTAACCAAGCTAAAAGAAAAGACGCCGTTTCTGACCATCCATAGGGCCTTTACCTACTCTTCTGCTTTTATATATGTGCCTCATCTTCAGCAAAATGACCTAGCTGTTTTCAAGTGCGGGCAGTTGCTAAAGAGACTCAAGTTTACTATTTTCTGTGTCTAAAAAATGGGACAATAGTAAAGGTGTCAGAGTACTGATGAAGACAAGCTTTTGAGTAAGAACGAGGGTTGGATGAAAAACTGTTCAAAGTCTTTGTGAAATGTACTGAGTGATCAACTGGTAAAAGAACTTTGATCTTTAATAACCATGATGTACATGGCAAAAAAAGTCTTAAAAAAAACCTGTAAACACATATAAAGTAATATAACGCCAGATGAGTGCTACCAACATGGAAAGAGAGCTCAGGGTCAACCCAAATAATCCTACGTAAACACTACCTCAAGTTCTCAGTGATGGTTAAATAATCAAATTGGAAAACATTTTTATGCTACTAGATGAACCTTTGGCATGTCTACAAATTTCATACAAGGCATGGCTCTGCTCCTGCCTTCCATGTCTCAGAAAATACACAGAAAAAGACAGAGGTAAATAAAGCACACCAGAACTCAACAGGCTGGAAAAACACAACTGAGACTGAGCGTATTAGATGCCCACAAAAACAGGAAGAGTGAACAGAGATTTAGTTTTTTATTTCTTTTCTGACATAAGGAGTGGGGACATGGTTTGAAACAAATCAAAGATGAAAACACATAAATAATGGAGGTGGCTCATCTGGTTGATAGACAAGTTTATGACAAGTTGGGGAAGACACATCAAGTCCCACAACCTTGGAAGTGAGACAAGTCGCAGGGCTTGTCTCTTGTTTGAAGTGTACTCTTTTTTAAAAAACACTAGACTTTAGGAACCTGGAAATTTGTAAGTAGAAAACGTGGCAGACATGGTGGGCAATGCTACAATAATAAATCCATTTTGAAGGTGGAACACTTCTAGTTTTGTGTTCATTCCCTTCCTTCAGAATCCCTCAGTCTATCATCAATCAGTACGATAAGCCAGCAAGGTGTTAGATGTTACTCGCTGCGTGTTTTGCAGTGAAATATAACCCAAACAAAATCCTTGCCTCGGCCCCGTTTTTCACTTGCTTCAATTGCTGTGGCTGTTTCAGTGTTGTCCTGCCCTTGGTTTGCTCCCCAGCCAGAGCTTTCCCCTTCGGTACTCATCTGCTGACTGACGAAAGCAGGTAAAAAAAAATCTTCATTTCCTACGTGGCCTGCTGTCATCCTCTGCTTCTGCATAGGGAACATGTTCTTATTGAGAAGAGCTGGCTGGATGGTCACCCACCGTCGCTCTCAGGAGTAAACGGCCCACAGTTTCACCCCTGTTTTTGTGGGTAACACAGACACGGTTACTGTCTGCAAACTGTGCCGTGAAATCTGACCTTGCACAGAATACCTGCCCAGAGGCTGGGTTTTGAAGGGAAAGCAGAGGTAAATAAAACAAGCTTGAAAAGCGATTGTGTTTTCGCAAGCGTAGGAGTTTTACCCCCCCCCCCCCCCCCCCATGAAGGTATCCATATTCTATGGCCATCCTCTCAAAGTGTGTTTTCACAGTACAGAATGTCAAACACAATAAATCACAGAAAGAATTATTATACAAGGAAACTATCTGAATCGTATGTGGCCACCCCCCTCGCTGAATTGCACTGCTTTGTTTATAAATACAGAAATGTCTACTCTACATCTGTTGCAATGACATACTGCCTCTGCTTACGATTTCCAGCAGAGAAAGAAACTGTGAGTTATGATCTTTCTTCCCTAATCTCTGGTTCAACTTATCCAAAAGAAAGGTGATATATTTTGCTGCTTTGGTACACCTCCCAGGCAGCAAAATGCTCCTCAAAGATGCAAACACCATCATCGCTTTTCAAGCAGAAGAGGATTAATTGCCCTAGGAAGCGTTGCTCCTGCAGACACAACTGAACTCTTCATTCACCTGCTCTAGGGAGCACAAGCATCTCCAGAGGATGGACTTGTTTTGGGTAAAAAAACCCCTCAGCTCATGCTGTATTCTGAATAGAGCCCAACTGCAAAGCAAACAAACTGACAAAACCAAACTGTCTCAAGTGCCAGTTCAGCACTTTGTGATTTATATTTTTTTTTGGTCCTAAGTAATCCAAGGTGAGTTTCTTAGCCTTAAGACCAATACAAAACAAAACAAAAAAACCCAAACCCAACACAATAACATTTGCTAGTGTGTCTTCCTCGCTCCCAGAGCCTCAAATGTTATTCCACCATACAGAAAATACTAAAAGGCTGGCATTGGGATACACATATACTTGTTACGTGCATCATCTTTCACTTTTTTTTTTCCTTAAATTTTATTTTATTTGGAACATACATTTTGGATATATATACTGAAGCTGTTCCTTATAGATAAAAGTTTTGAATAAAGCATAAATCAGGAGTAGTCCCGGCTGCAAGGAAAACATTTATCATGGATTTGTAATGCCAGCAAACCAGAAAATGGACAGAAGATCAATAACACTCATTAGAGCTTTATCTACAGCTCAGCTCTAAAGTGACACTAAACACAAACTTTTCAAGATCCTGAATGAGAATGGTCAGAAAAATCAAGCACTGAACTTATTAACCTGAGAGCAAAACATGCAGACAGACCAAAAAGCTCCATCGTAAAGTATGGAAATATCTTTTATATAATAATCCAAGGTTTTCTTGCAGGAGGTACGCCTTTGTGGTTTGCCTGCATCTACTGTTTTCCAGTTATGTTACCTTTTTTAAATTTTTCCTTTCTTTTCTCCGCAATTCCCATATACTTCGCTTTACTAGTCTGAGGCTTAAGCTAACATAAGAGAACAGTATTAAGGCAATATAGCTGAATGATATAAATTTGATAGGTATGTCAGATATATGGATGAGATAACCTTCCATACAACACTGCAGGACAGCTGCGACCAGCATGTACAAAAAAATAAATTAACAATCTGAAGAATTAAAGCATTGTTTAGAAATCTTGTTAAGAATCCTACGTAAGGTGGGAGGTAAGGCTAACACCTGAACAATTTTCAGAGTCGGTAAAAGCTGATACAACAAAGCAGATCCCAAGTCGAAGACGATGCTAGTAAAGAGTCAGTTTTGGTTCCACAAACATCATCATCAGTTTCTAAACCCTGAAGTCTAGGAAAGAACTCAGGAATACAAATTTATAATGAAATAGCTACTTCAAGCTTTTAACGCATTCATCTTCATTCTTTATGGTTTAGGCTCACATTTAGGAAAAAGGGGGATTTTAGAAACTACTGTCTCAATAATAGTCAATATGTTACTATATTGCATAATGAAGGGGCTGGCTATGCCAATTAGCAGAAAGCTGAGATAAGAGTGTTATTACTGAAGCAGAGAGCAACCACGCCTGAACTGGATCCCTCCGTTGCCAAATTTTGACTGAGTACTACCAGCGTTAATGGGATCCATCACCAGGGTCTGTACTGTGGGCATGGTACAGACAGCTAAATCACCTATATGAGCCGCAATCACTGCGCTAGAATGTTTTTCTTGTGTTTCATTTCTTTTGAGGAGAGGAGACTGTAGGGGGACCCCCAATACCCACACAAGAAAGTTCTCCAGATGACGGAGCCAGGCTCTTCACAGCACGTATGGTGGGAGGATGAGAGATGACGGGCAGAAGCTGCAATGAGACAGGTTCAAAAAAGAGGATATACTTAAAAAGCTTTTCAACATTGGGACAGCCAAGCAATGGGACATCCACCCTTGGAGGTTTTCAAGAGCCAACTGAATACAGCCCTGGGCAACCCACTCAACCATTAAAGGAACCCTGCCCTGAGGAGGAGGCTGGACTACATTACCTCTACAGATCGCTTAAAACCTGTATTATCCTATGATCATATCATGTGTACTGTTCCTGCACATTATTTAATCAAAATTGGATCTCAACACAAGATTAGACAAAAGATTTACAGATTAATTTCAACAACAAATTCCTATAAAAACGTGGAAACATCCAAAACCTTCTGGTAACGTAGTATAATAAACAGCCAGTCCCCTTGTTAAAAAACCTCAGAAAACAATCAGAAATACTTTGCCTTAGTAAGACAGAAAGGCATTTGAAAATAAACACACCTACTTAATTTTTCAGAACTCAGGAAAAATAGAAGTAAAATACTTTGGAAGTGCATTCACACGTTTTGTATTTGAGATGGGGCTTCCCAAATTGCAGAGGAATGTACCTCAAAGACTAGAACTGTCTCCAAGTATAGAAGAGTTCAGCTTGTCTTTATGAATAAACATCAGTGAAGAGAGACAAGAATTTCAGAAAAAGTGGCTGAAGAAAGAAAATATTTTTCTTATCTGTCTAAAAGGGGGGGAAAAGAGACTACAGTAAATGTAAAATATTTTATTCATTGCAAACAAAAGCTGTGGTAACAACATTGCACAATACCAAATTTTAAGGTTTTGAAATTCTCGGAAATTAGTCTTTGTTGTGATTGATTTTTTTCCTCCATATATCTTTATATTTTTACATTAGTTTTACATTACAACAAGAGAAAATTACTTACAGAAATTAAGACAAATTGTATATAACCTGCCATCTTACTAGTATTTCATTTATATGTCATAGAGTGTAATCATTTAACACTTTGATCTGAAAAGGATTATTAGATTCAATGCTTTTCTAGTCATATAACAGAATGATATGGTCCGCACCAATAATTTCTTTCAAACTATTAGAAGTATATGGGAATTCACCGTTTAAGCGTGCTGTTTGTATTTTCTACAAAACATAGGTAAATAACTTTGTTGCTTCACTAGAACAACAATTTCTCCCTTTTGTGTGAGATCTCCAGCAAAAAAAGCAGACAAATGCACAAACGCAACGCTTCTAGATCCAATGCTGAACAGCCTGGAGGGCAGCAGTGAAAGTCCTGAGTGCAGGATGAGTCCCTCGATGAGACATCAGGAGGGACCCGGCCTCTGCATTGAACCCCGCTTCTTTCAGTTGTTTTGCTATTTCCTCTACATCCCAGCCTCCTTCTCCCTGGTCGGCCAGTAAGTGGTCGATCAGGCGAGGATAGAAGGCGGTAGGTACGCACTTCACCACTAACTTGGCATTGAGGAGCAAGGAAAGTATTTCAGCATCACAACTGGAATCATCAACCTACGAAGAAAGAAAAATCCAAAGTAATTAAAAATGAATTACCAGATACGTCCATCAACTAGAACATGTCACGACTGTTCTAACTGCACAGAGCGACCTTGAAAGCAAGATGAGTATTCTGTACGGCTTAACAACCCGGATACACACTTTGCCGATATCAGAATATGTAAAGCTGTATCTTTAACAGTCTCTATCACATTAATATAAATATTTGACCTGCAGTTAACAACCTGGCTAGGATTCCATGAACAGCTTTACAGACTTTTCACAGGGTTTCATCCCCAGTGCAGAACAGACCACACCACCTACCTCCATATCAAGAATGACAACCTGAGGAAGGACAGAGCAGAATATATTAAATTTTGGTCACTTTCATTAGTATATGTTACCTTTCACCTATTAATGCAATACACAACATTCTCAGAGTCAACCAGATTTCCCAAAATTTCATCACTCACAGCAAGGATGAGATTTTCAGAAGACTACAACTTGTATTTTAAAAGATTTGGAGCACAGATCTCCTACCTCTGTGAGACATCCTGGATGCCTTAGAAAAATATGGTTACTTGATACATGAAAGCAGATATCCTCTTGAAAATCTCATCTATAGCTTTACAAATAACACTACAGAATACTTTAAATCCTATTTCAGTTAATTTTGACCTGTCTTTCCTAGGTTGCTTGAAATGCAGCGTTGTTTTAATCAGCTTAGGTGTCTTACCACTTCACGAAGTGCAAAAAACCAAATACATACAACAATAACACCAGCCAAAGGAAGGGTAGACAACAGTCAGTCTTCAATGAATGCATTCTATCGAGTTACAAATAAACTAATCAAAATTGTGCTACATTTACAAAACAACTTCTCAGTTTAAAAAAAAAAAATTACCTGTTTAGCCTCTGTTTCATTTTCCATAAAAAATGAGGTACCAACAAGTAATAAAGATCCTGTGATCCAGTGATTTGGTACCCGTGAAGACCAATTCAACTACTACTGTTGTGTGACCACATGACGTGACTACTGTATATCCAGATTTGGCACTGACACTTGAAATCTTGAAACGAAGCAATTTTAAATCTAATTATTGTAACAAACCATTTAACCCCGACTCTTTTCAGGACACCATTTAAAGCTTCCTTGTCTCTCTGTTTTCGTTCAAGCTAAAACTGTGCAGAGCTTCTCTTCCTCACATTCATGGACAATGGGCTGCATCCACTCCTTGCCCCCACCGCTGTCACCATGAGCACATTGCAACAGGCACTTCTTGCTTATAACCCAATTCTCTGTCCCATAAAGTTTCCACAACCATTTCTTAGTAACAGGTAACAGTGTCTGTTTGCAGGTTGTTGTTGTTTTCTTGTTTTTTAATTATGATTTTTCCCAGAAAGATTAAACATAAACAACCAAACGTACTAGTAAAAATCTTATCTACTCAGACACATACACTGTGAGAGACCGTGCACACAATTTAACATGGACCACCTAATGTAGGAGACTACTCTCTCCATATTTCCCATACACGTAGTCAAACCAGAAACACAATCCTCAAAACATAAATCAGAAGAGGTACATAATTTTCTCTTGAATGCACGGCATTGCAAGACTACCAAGGTTTGGCACCTTATTTCACAGAATCATAGAATCGCCTAGGTTGGAAGGGACCTTTCAGATCATCTAGTCCAACCATTGTCCATCAATCAAACTCTGACAAAAAACACCACTAAACCATATCTCGGAGCACCACGTCTACCTGTCCTTTAAATACCTCCAGGGATGGCGACTCAACCACTTCCCTGGGCAGCCTGTTCCAGTGCTTAATAACCCTTTCGGTGTAAAAATTTTTCCTAATATCCAGTTTAAACCTCCCCTGGTGCAACTTGAGGCCGTTTCCTCTTGTCCTATCACTCGTTACTTGGGAGGAATCAATATTACATTTGCACGTAGAGGAACACAGAATTCGTAAGGAACTACCAGGTAGCTCCTTGAATTGAAGTAGATGAGAAATCTGCCACTAGCTTCAGGAGAAAGAACTTCCTTTGAAATTACAAATTATTTTAGGAGAAAGGTCTTTACTGTACATAAATAATATTAGAATTACGAACATAAGTTTCTCTCCTGTGAAAGAGCTGAAAAGTCATCATGATGACTGAAAGCTCGTATGTGATAAGCAACAGAAACAGAATAATTTGTTGCTCTATTTTAGAAGATGCACTCTATGAAATATAAAATATAATTAAAAAAGGAAAAGGACAGAACATGAAATATTGTAGCATGATAAGTTGCTATGCTTTATCAAGTATGAATCCTTAGATAGTAGACTCCAGGTGAAGCTACTGTCCAAATAAGTCTTTTTATTGCCTTCAATTTACCATTAATAATACATGATCATTGCTTTCAATTTACTCTTTTCACTTGCTTTGGAACTTCAGAAGCTTTCCAGAAAAACAGAATGGCTTCATCATGTTAACCAGGAAGACTGTTTGCTGTTTCACCATCACGCTACTTCTTCCATTACTTCATTTAGATATTTGTGTTTTTCTTTCCATTGAAAACTTAAAAATAAACTTGATTTCCTCCAAGTCTTCAACGTTTTCATACTTAGTTACACGAACCTCTCACGGATTACAAAGCTAATGCAGTAGTGTAGGGTAGCAGTTCCAGGTCCAGTTTACTAATCGGTTCTAAGAACAGTAGGGATGCCCAGTCTTTAGGCTGGCCATTTTAAGTCTTTAATTATTCAATATTACCTCTAAGTTGTCATATGCTAATTACTGATGTGTTTTCCTGTTGAAGACGGGCTGATGATTAAATAAAATTCCTAGTGTTAGCATCTTGCAGCATACCATGCAGTATGCTAAGCCATTATCCAAACAGCTCTCGTCTTTTCTGAAATGGGAGGCTGGAGGGACATTCTCCCCCGCCTCCAAGCTCCCTGTGCTCTATTCTTGACTGGTATGTAGGACGCAACTTTACACAGGGCTTCAGTGTTTGATTCCACGAACATAAAACGCAAACAGTAATTACAATAATGAGATTAACAACAGATGGGAAGTCTGATTGAAATCAGTTTTCTAGGCTATTATTCAGTTAACGAAAAAGTCCTATAGATTAGTACAATTTCATACGCCAAAAACCTACAACTGGAGAGAGACGAGTCTGAAAGTAAAAGACCTTTTCTAGCATGAAATCATTAAACATCTGAGCTATACTGTGGGGATGAAGATGTCTGCATGCAACACAGAAGCAAAGCAACCTGTCTGTACTCATGCGTAAACGAGCTCCTTGTGTCCTTACACATAACAAAAGAGCACACAAAAGGCTCTTGGGTTGTGTCTGACAGCTCATCCTTAAGCTCAAATAGTCCAGTAGGTTTAAATTGATTAACATTTCCCAGTTTCTGACTTCAAGGCTGTCTGAAGACCTGGTCAGAAAGAGGAAACCTTTGTATCTTTGTAATGTAATTGTCTCTGGATGGAGACACAAGATGGCAACCAGACCCTGTGAACACATTTCAGCAGCTAAGGCCCCTGTCTATTCTGCAACTCTTCCTTAAATCCAAGCAGAGTCTGACAGGTGGGGGAAGAACACAGAGAAGCCAAGGTTTAATGAGAAATCTCTATAAAAATAGGCAGCTGAGAAAGATAGATTAACTGTTTGTTTTTATCAGTTTTGCAATTCTAGATCACGCCAACATTTTGGGTATCAATTGCATATGAAGAAACAGTCATTAATTTAACTAAAACCAAATGCACACGCAGAAATTCCTTACCAGCACCTATGCAGATTGTCAATAATGGGGGCACATCTGGCTGGAGTCCCCATCACCAGTGGTATTCCTCAGGGTTCAATTCTAGGGCTGGTTCTGTTCAATATCTTTATCAACAATCTGCATGTGGGATTTGAATGCACCACTAGCAAGTCTGCTGATGATACCAAACCAGGAGGTGCTGATGAGTCTCTTAAGGGACAAGAGGCCTTGCAGAGAGGTCTCGACAGACTGGAGCACTGGGCAGTCATCAATGGGATGAAACTTAACAAGTCGAAATACCAGATTCTGCAGCTAGGGCAAAGTAATGCCAGGCACAAGTATAAACTGGGAGAGGAGTGGCTGGAGACGAGCCCTGCAGAAAGGGATCTGGGGCTGCTGGTCGACAGCAGGCTCAATAGGAGCCAGCAGTGAGCCCTGGCAGCCAAGAGGGCATCCCGTGTCCTGGGGTGCACTGAACACAGCATAACCAGCCGGTCAAGAGGGGATTATCCCTCTGTATTCAGTGTTGGTGTGGCCTCACCTTGAGCACTGTGCACAGTTCTGGGCCCCACAGTTCAAGAAGAATGTGAACGTCCTTGAATGTGTCCAGAGGAGGGCAACAAAGCTGGCAAAAGGGCTGGAAGGAATGTCCTTTGAGGAGTGGCTAAGGATTTGTCTAGTTTGGAGAACAGAGGGCTGAGGGGTGACCTCACATTGCTCTCTCCAGCTTCCTGAGAAGGGGACGTGGAGAGGGAGGTGCTGATTTCTTCTCCCTGCTATCCAGTCATAGGACACGTGGGAACAGTTCAAAGCTGCACCAGGGGAAGCTTACACTGCACATTAGGAACCATTTCTTTACCAAGAGGGTGGTCAAACACTGGAAGAGGCTTCCTAGAGAGGTGGTCGCTGCCTTGAGCCTGTCAGTGTTTAAGAAGCGCTTGGACAATGCCCTTAGTAACATGCTGTAACTTGGTCAGCCCTGAAGTGATCAGACAGTTGGACAAGAGGATCATTGCAGGGCCCTTCCAACTGAAGCAGTCTACTCTATCCTATTCTAATAAATCAATGCATATTTCAAAACTATTAAGATAGTTTTATTTAAGTATCACTGCTCAGTGTATAAACTGTAAGATTTTTAAAAATTAAATCAATTTAAATTTAAATTAAGGCTAAATCCGTTTAAAATCAATTTTAAATTAGAACAACAAGGATTAACGCAAAAAACTACTAAAACACTAGAAAGGTAAACACACAGCATCTATTTAAAAGTAAAGTACACCACAGAGAGTATAATGATGGCTGTACAAGAAGTGACTCAGCAAAACTAGGACTCGTCAATCTATAAAAAAGGCAGCTTAGAGGGCATAGAGCAGACAGCAACCGCATACCAAATATTAGCCTACAGTAGATACAGACTCTCTAAATGGCGTTATATTTTCTTGTCCAAAATCACTCTTTTGACAAGAGTTGTAAACAAGAGAGTAGAACCCAGTTAAGATCATTACTAAAAAGCAATTTTACCATCCCCATGTTAAAAAGCTGCTGCTTCTGGGCAGACAGCAGTGGTAGGATCTTATTAACGAGTCACTTCTGATCTGCCTGCATACGCAGAGCCCTCACTATCCCAAGATCCTAACTAACTCTAAAAACACTGGTTCCAGCAAAGTTTATCACTGATCCCAGAAACACTGTTCCAGTGATATGGGATGCAGCTGACTGCAGTTTAAGCAAGTCTCAGAGGTGCAGGTATCTTCTGCACAAATGAATATACAACCACTTTCCATATTGTGTGAACATGTGAATAAACTATAAAGCACAATAATGACAAACTCAGAGTACATTATGCCTATCTGGACTTCCATGTTGAGGGTGCTAAATTTTTCATCAGTGTAAAACCTGTTACTTCTGGAAGGCTTAAAGGGGAGAACACTTTTCTTACCCATCTCTCCTTCAGTAGGATCTGACGGTGCAGATTTAGTGTGGTGCCCAGGCACAATGCACACAAGTAAAAGAACTAAGAGGGATAATTATGCTAAGGAGAAGAAATCCTCACTTTTTTTTTTCTTGACTTCCACACCTATTTAGGTATTGGCTGAAATCTACTTTCAAGATGTAGGCACTCAAGTGGTGTCTCTGATGACTAGCTCACTCCTTTAGACTGTGACGATCAATACCTTTCCTTGCTAGAGACACACATAGTCATTTGAGAAGTGAGACAGAACAGAAACAGAACTGCCACAGATGCACTCGTAATTTCCACTGAAGCAGTGCTACAGCACTCTGCTTCAAATGGGGCTTGTGCATTTTATCAAAGGTTTCTTAAACCCAGAATTTATAAATGGATCTGCATGTACAGATTGAAAACCTCATCTCAGCAAGGTTCCCCTCAACAGGTACGGAAGTGAGGACCCACTTGTACTCTGCCTCCGCGAGTCCTGAACTCTTTCTGCACGTCTTCAGCATGTCGGGTAGGAGCCTTATCCCAGACCTGTAAGTGCTGTTCTTGAAGAGGACACGGGATCCAAGCTGTTTCCCCACTGCCCTTGGCAAATGATCCCAGCACGAAGCAGTTGTACAACCTGTATTCACCCCTACACTGACTGCTGTATTTCTGAATCAGAATGACAGTTTGCGTCTTACGCTGAACTCAGCGCCATCAGTGCATAATTAGTAAGGGTTAAGCATGCCTGCCTGAGGCTCTGCCATCAGCACACTCATGTTACGAGCTGCAAATGGGCTCAGGCTTGAGGCACTCACCTCTACCAAGGCAGCAGGTCTCCTGGGAAAGCAGAGACTGGGAGCCTGCAAGTTTTAAGAAAGCTTGTGTGTGAAACAGGTGGGTGAAGGTCAGCTTTGCCATAGGTGGCACCTTCTCTGATGTACTTAGAAGAGGAACTTGAGGCATCTAAAAGGCTTTACTGATAAATCACTGAGGCCTGCACAAATTCATGCAACCATGAACCTAAGAATTTTGTGGATCTGCTCTCCAAAGACCAAGGAGGCATCTTGTATCGACATCCAGTATTTTTTCTGGTTGCTAATATAGCCTACATGGACATTGTACCTGTACTTGCTATGATGCAGTATATCTGAAAAGAAAACAAAAAAAATCTCTCCTAAAGAGCAAATCAGGGTCTGGGCAATTCCCTGGCAGCACTGTTTGTGCAGGTGTCTAGAGGGTCTGGTATTAGCAATAGGCAATATTTCATCCATAACTTATGCATTATGAAATATGGATACTAATGGGAAGATAAGAGCTGCTGCTGATGTAACAGCAGCAAAGAACGGAACCTGCTGTTTCCCACAGTATTAGCTCTCCACTACTACTGGAGGTAACGATGCTTTTCATTTTATTCTTGAATGGAGTCTATATAGGGCAAATAAATAAGGGGGAGAAGAAAACAAAGAGATGTTAAAAAAAAACGCTAGAAAACTAACCCAGAGGGAGATATTTTACCGTAATCACCGTTAGCTTATATACACATAATATAACAGGATTTCTTTTAAAAGGTAAGCCACACCAAGTGAGTAGACATAAATGGCAATGGAGACAACTGGAGATTCCATTATTTTACACATTCTTTTGGATTTTTTTGTACCACATTTTTCAATAAATCATGTTGCAAAGGTAGTCTCAGTACTTCATCACTGAAAGTATATCATGTAAACTGAGCTAAAACACTATTTTAGATTAACTAAAACCATTTTCCAGTTCTAGTTTCTATTAAAGCCTTGGTTGAAGAAGTATTTGCACTGATTATATTAACTCCCATTTGTTGGCTGTTTAAACAATGTAACTACCAACAGGTAATAGAATATTTACTTGCTCTGTCAGAAGTATAAAAATCCATCTTAATCTTCAAAAGATAACCAACTGAACAGACAACACTGAAACCATTCTCAAAACCAATCTGACTCCCAAGGGCAAACGAAGTGCTATTGGCAGTAATAAGCTTATTTAAGTAAACTGATTTTTAAAATTATTCACGCACCACACAACAGAGAGGAAGAACAGTTATTTCTGTTATCCAAAAGAGACAAGTGGCAGATTATAAAAAGATACACAATAAAGAGAGAGGTCTGCAATTTCAAAAAAGCTTACACAAAAGCTTGGTTGTTTTATTACAGGCAAAAGCTATACAATTCCTAGTATCAGCACTTCAGCATCATCCTTAACTGTAAACATCCATAAAGCTGTCAGCAACATACAACAAATGGCTAACTAATACTTGGTATCAGCAAGCAAGTGCTGTATTTTTCTCACAGCCGCGTTTGTGAGCTGTGTTAGCACTATGTCAGGGAATCAATAGCTATGATTTCCCTTTGCCAGATGTTATTCGTCCTTTTCCTGTTTAATGTAAGCAGAAGTGGGCTTCCTATGAAAAATTCATTAAGAATTCTACAAAAAGCATTAACAGCCCAAATACTGTTTTTAAAAAGCAAAAAATACGCATACAAAATTATACTGAATAAACAACATTGACGTAGCTAGGCGATATATGCACTTTTAGTACAACACCAACTAATATGATCATCAGAGATGCATATAAAACAAGCAGCAAATATACTTTCTAAACAATATATGAACAGCTTTTAAGTTCACCATGGCACTCTTCTGTACTAGCTGCTTTTCTAACACTGGCAGTGGAATGTCACATTCAAGGTACTGGATAAACTCTATGCCTGACGTAATGAAGTCAATAGTTAAATTTTCATTGACTTAAAAGAAAACATCAGGCCAAAGCTAAGTGCTTTGAAAATTCTAGGTTATGCAGCACTCTTACAGAACTATGCGCTCAAGTGAATACTGAATTTAGAAGGAAAAGTTAAAAACAGCTTATCAAGCTGCCTCCTGCATAAGAAGGCCAAAAAGAATATTATTTTAGGCATGCACAGGTTTACAAAGTGCTTTTATTAGTAAGAAGATAATATGGCTCCTGGCCCTAAAAGTTCAATATAATGCAATCAACCTAGAGTGTAGAAAATTGAAAGCCATAGCACACTAGAAAGAAAAGGCCAGTTAAGAGAGCAATACAATTAGCAGCCATTCAGAAAGTGCTACTGCACAGCATTGTGCTTTAAAAATAGTTAAACAAAATGTACTCGGACACAAATTCCTGCTGGCAAGCTTTAGAGCTAGTCACTTGCATAGCAGCTTTCATCTGTTCACAAAAAAGTCAATTTTAAAAGGTTAACAAGAACATACAGACGAGAACGTGCACGCATATATCAGATCGCCGGTTGCTTTTCTGTGAGACCGTCTTGTTTAAAAAACAGTCACAAAACCCCCTTGCTTTGCAGACACAAAATCTGAAGTTGCCGTTGTAAAAGAAAACTATCAATATGCTAAAGATCATCTACTATTGTTTTGGCGGTTAATATTTATAAAATTACATTTTTGTGGAAAATTCCAAATATTTGTCGTGTATCTGTATGAAATCAAAAAAGGAATAGGAACACCTTCACAAAAACCTGTTGTTCTTTGTTTAGAATGCCAAACTCAACTAGAAACGCTCCAAATTAATGGATGCTAACTATGACATAGGAATTTTGATACCGGCAGATGTGCATCACGTATCATACGCCCTGCCTCCTTCCATACAACCATTTTAAATGTTCATAGAGGACGGGTTAAAAAAAGCTGGTGCTTTAGCCATTTTGGTAGCTAATTCCTTCTGAAAGAAAGTTAGCAACATTTGAGATGGAGCCTACGCTTCCAGATATTTTGTTTCTCTGACTGGTCTTCACCACTGTGTTCCGGAGTCCTCCGGAAGGGGAAGGGAATAATTCCTTTCACAGGCTATCCAATGGGAATAAAAAGAGAAAGCTTCTGGAATACAACGTGCAGCATTAAGAAGGAAAGACACAGCGCATGAGGAGGAATAAGTGAGGAAGAGAGACTTAAGGGAGAAACCTGACAAAAGCAGGATACAGAACATCTTTTCTAGGGAACACAGAACAGTGTGAAAGTAGGGAACAGCACTGCACAGTTTGTTGCAACCAAGGAATCCGAAAAATTTGTTGCGACTTCTGTAACTAGAGCAGAAGGCCTGTCCTAGAAGGCTCCTGCAGAAACGGGGAATGTTTGCCTACTTTGTGTGTCTCAGAAAAAAAATTATAATTTCAATTTGAATTCTTAGCAATCATATTTTTAAAGCTTTTGTGTTTTGTGGATGCTGATTTTAAAAAGATATACACAGTTCCATTTCTGTTTCCGTATGAGCAGTTTCATTTTTAAGTAGCATATGGGAAATTTACCATCAATTATAATTTATATTGTAATACACAACCAAGAGCTCCCTAAGATACAGTGCAGAATTTGGAAATATTAAGATATGTGGTTTTTCCACTGAAATATTGTCACTCTCAAATGTTCAACCCAGTTAATTCAGTCAGGTAAGAAAGCCGTTCCTTTCATGTAAAGGTCTGAGACAATACTTCCCTTCTCTTTTCTGATCGAGTGCTAGGTCGTAGACCACAGCCACCATAAAATCCAAGAAAGTCAGGTTGTACATGCACAA
Source organism: Larus michahellis (assembly GCF_964199755.1). Taxonomy (NCBI): domain Eukaryota; kingdom Metazoa; phylum Chordata; class Aves; order Charadriiformes; family Laridae; genus Larus; species Larus michahellis. The sequence goes on from NC_133898.1 coordinate 117,836,165, forward strand.
GTTCATTTAAGAGCTTGAAGATGTTTTCAACCCACCTCAGTTTTCAGGAAAGAAAAAAAAAAAGATAAAAGATAATATAATGCTTTTGTCTAGGAGACTAGCTTTCATTTTTTTAGGTGTTCCTTCTTAACTCAAGAGCAAATACACAGGAAAAAGAGTAATGTAATTTTATATTAACAATTGAAAAATTCACAGTAATGTCTTTCAGTTCTTGTCCAAAGAAAAAAGACAGAGTTTTGGTGAGCTTTTTTCCCCCCAGAAACTTCGCTGCAGTATCGAATAAAATCTGTTTAGAATTGCATGAAAGTCCCCAAACATCTTGCATTTTAACCTTTCTACAACAAGACCAGTGATGTAACAGCTCTCCACGTGTACACGAACAAGTATGTCAGAAACAAGCTACCTCATCTGATGTACTATTATCACTTAAAAAAAACAACCCAAAAGAGCTAGAATATGAACCCAGAGATAACAATCTACTTTATATAATAAAATAGCTTCTGTTCCAGCACACTGACTTAAAATAGCATACTACATAATTTAAAGAAAGTGCTATGATGTTTAATCACCTCAAGTATATATAAAAGATCTTACTAGCCCCGCGTTACTGCTCACTGTGGACACAATAGATGTGGAAAACATTAATAATGATAAGGGTCTCAATAGTTTCTGCTTACTACATGAAGATAAAGGAGCTAATTTATTACCTGAAACTCTGAAAGGTGGTTAATTCAATTGCTCATACCTTAGCAACAGCTTTTATTTGCTCCAGTGCCACAGCGTGAAGATCTTGATCTTTGCTTTCTAGCAGCAGTTTCAGTGATGGCAGCAGGAGGGACTGGTTAAGCAGCAGCAAACATAATTCTTTTATGCACTGAAAATAAAAGTAAACTCATTCGGTGAGATCTCTGGAGATACTAGCATCATCATTCACACTAAAATTTATGAAAATTCTATGTCAAATGCAAAATGAAAACAAACTTTTAAAACAAATGAACTCCCAGTTGGAAATAACTCTTCAGAAACTTGAAAGGACAAATTTTTAAAAAATGTGGAATACAGGGTTATAAGTGCAACATTTAATATATTAAGACAAGGCAGGTACTGCATCACCATTACAAACCAGAGTTTTACTGAAAGAACAACAGAGCAATCACAGCTCTCTGTGGGACTAATACATTTGTGCTTCCTGAAATCCTGCAAAGCGCAGGAAGAAACTTAATGGACACCTGTGACATTTCTGTAAGTCAATTATGCAATCATAAAAGTGGAACAAAATAAAGAGGAAATCACAGTACATACCAGAGTTCAACATCATAAAGCTCTGTTGTAAAACATTTTCAAATTTTATACCAATTTTTATATACAATTAAAGCTTGGCAAATTAACTTTCCCTCATTCATCTAATTTCTCATCTTTTATAATACAGCACAAATTTAGCATCATTAATCTTCTGCAGGAAGAAACTGTGCAGAGAAAAAGTTTTTTTGAAAAAAAAAAAAAAAAAAAACACCCCCAGAAAACTCCCAAAACCCACAAACCTAACAAACCTACTGTGTATTTCCAAATCTTTGCCTTGGCCTTTATTTAAAGCAAACAAACAAAACCTCGTACATGAAACTTGTGGCTTCCCCCCCCCCCCGCCTCAACACCACAGTGATTTATTCATTTATACATTAAAAAAATATTTCGACTAACAAATTATGTTATAAATCAAATAATAACTTCCCTTTCCCTTTTGGTCATTTTTCAAGAATTTTGGTCATTGGCCACAACCACTTCCCAATGAGGTCCAGAGATGTCCCATATTCCAGGACAACCTACACTAAGTGCTCTGGGTATTGTGTGATAGTCACCTTGAAGGTGGTACCCAACTCAGAGGCGCTCTCTGTTTCACTCCAACATTTAAAGAGCAATTGTTGAAGGAGCTCATCAGCTAAATACTAAGTTGGGAGAACGCAAGTCTTCCCCCCTCCCCCCCTTTTTTTTTTTTAAACATCTTTTGAAGTTTAATGACAAGTGTTACAATTTAATGACCAAAATCATAGAATGGTTTAGGTTGGAAGGGACCAGCACTGTTTTAGTAGCTGTGAACCTAAAAGCCTAAGAATTATTTGAAGATGAAGAGATGTTAAACGCTCCAATTGTAGCATACTGCAGAGACACCTGGCCTTGCTTGGTAGCACAGGCAGGTATCTGCTGCACGTTGCTCACTCTTTTCTAAATTTATACTTTCAAGAAACACTACCTAGAAGGATATATTCTATCACGCTGAGCTCTGAGTCACTGAGGCTTGTTCTCTTGGCTGGACTCGTTCCTTTAAACTTGTAATCTGTACTGCTACAGATGATGTTTTCAGTGAAGGGTACGATACAGGATCAAGGAATAAGAAGATTAAATACATACGTTAAGCTTTGTCTGATCGGTCGTATGTTATTAAACTTCTGATAATTTCATATTCCATTGTATTTCTTTTGAGCAGTATGGCTGCCATACCAGCAAACTTACTGAACGCAAAGTTAGACAGTCACACTACACGTCTCCTTTTCTTGAAAGGGTGTATCCACGGCAATAAATGCAGCTTATGTTCAGTAACATAAATTCCTAGAGTCAGAACATACATAACCTGAACAAAACAGCAATTTTACCATGCTTGCTTTTTCTGTCTGAAAGCCTCTCAAAACTAAATGGAGAAGCAGTGCTTTAAGAAATAACCCTTCAGTATAAAAAGGCTCTCTAGAAGAGCTCCAAATCATATTTTTCAGTTGTGTGGGGAAGAAAAAGAAACTAAGCAAATTGGAAAATGTAACTAGGTACTGTACATTTTTACAGCAACAGGGCAGGGAGAGAAAATATGCTGATGTTGAATCAGTTTGTTCTCCCAATGAGCTGCTTTAAGATAAAGAAAAATTAAATCTCTCAGCAAGCAAATGCAGTAATATAGATATTAACACTGTTGTTTTCAAAGAAATAGCATTTAACTCAGATGATATGCCGGCATTTTGTTTTCTTCTTAGATACTTCACAATTACACTCTAGTATTGGTTACACATGCCAACGGGACGTGTTCTAACACAATCTGCTTTGCTCATCACAGATGCATAAAGGCCTCCACACAAGAAAACACACGTTTAGCTATCCGATTAACTTCTGTTTACCTTACACTAGCAGATTTTGAAGCCAAAGGGCGTTAGATTTCAGGTAGGTACCAGTCAGATGACTTGAGTTTGTGCCTGACAACGTGTCCAGCAGACATATCCAAGTGTCACCTATAAAACCATCATCTCTCTTGAGGGAGAAGTATACGCTCCAACAGTTAATTTTACTTACTGTCAAAATATCATGCCTTATGCTAAAATTTAACATGTTATAAATTAAACTCAATTGTTTCTTGTTACGCCTTTCTTTGTAATTAAAGCGTTTTATAGCTTCTGTTCCATCTAAAAAATATCTGCAGAATAAAACCAATCACCTCTTGATCTCTGGTAAGCTAACACACCGCACTCCTTCAGTCTTCCACTCTCATCCGTGCACTAATTTTTGCAGGTTTTCTCTTTTGCCTCATTTTTCAGTGTCCTCCCGAAATGTAGCTATACTAACAGAGTGTTTTATTTTAATGCCATTTTTACTAGTGGTTTATGAAGAAGGGTACTTCTTATCCACTCTTCTTCACTTGATGTCTCTTATCAGTAAGACTCCACTGCCTATTTTCCTGGTACACTTACGACACAACATCAGATTAATGACACAGTGATACAAAAAAGTCAGTAACCAAAAGGTAAGAAATGCAAAGTGTTAAATATTTTGTTTCAATTCTTGTTAAAAGATTTCAGGCAAATGAACAATTAACAGTTGACAATAATAATAATGGGTGAGACCAGCATTGAAAATTCAGTCTCAAATAATAATAAAAAAAAAAAACGTATTTCTGGGGCTATAAAAAATTCACCCCAAAACACCTAAAGAAATAGTAAGTCAAGTTAAGGGACATCACCCTTGAGAACACGACAGGTTACACAGGACCGGAAAAGAGAAATACAGTCTGTCTTTCGGACATGGAAGAAAGCAGGCATGCAAGGGGGAAAGTATTATGGACCTATCGGATACTCCCAGTTCATGAAAATCATCAAAACACATAGTGAAAAAAAGACAAACAAAAACATTGTACAGAAATATGTTCCTAAAGACCCCTGCAACAGGTTCTGCGGTTAAGAGTAAGGCCATCACTATGGCATATTTTAAGTTTAGCAACACTTTGAAAACGTGACACAAAACACTGTCAGAGGCACCAGGGAAATGAGTTGTAGGATAGCGTGGTCCAACTTGCAAACCCCTGGAGTAGCCTCCATCCCTTTTCCCACAGGAAGGGACTGGACAACTTGCCAAATAGACTGTCCAAATAGTACAAACACCTTCTCGTACGTCTATTGCTCGTCGTATGGCTGCACTGCTGCTCTGGGCAGCAACTGGAAATCCAACCCTAGGCAGCAAGCCACCACTCACGGTGCTTCTCAGAGCAACACAAGTGCCTTTCTTTTCTGGAATATGCACTTTAAAACACTTGAGTGCCTGCCTGCCGTGAGAGGCTGCACTTAGAGCGGGTATGATGTTACCTGTGAGAGGGACAAGGGAAGTCATAAATCAAAATCTGGATTACCATGATTTAGCTGAAACTTTTGTCTTCTCTCTAGTTATGCAGCTATGAATGGTTCACTGTAACACCAGTGAGACTCATAAAATGGATTTCGTAAGAGTCTGTTTTGGGTCCAATATTATTCAGTATTTTCATGGATGGCTTTAAGGGCTGGATAATGAGTACACACAGTATTGTGTCTGGAGAGGCTGAAAGCAGACCAAAGGGCAGCATTTAAATTCAAAATTATCTGAACAAAACGATCAGAGACAACCGTGAATGAAGAAAAACATACAATGTAAACTCATATATAAAAAATGGGAACAACTAGCTACAGAAATAGAAAAAATGAGACCAACTGGCTGCTATATTATTCCAGGAGATAAACATCTTATAGCCACTAGGACCCCAGGGTGACTACAGGTAAGAGACTAGATGCATCCTCCCATTTAGGTCTCTACATTAACTGACACACGACCCACACTTTAACACTTACTGGGGGGAGAAGGATTTGCCCCTTTCTCAAAAGATTAATCAGGCAGTGCAGGGGATGTCAGACAGTCCAAACACATGTGCATTCCAAGCAAATAAAACAATGCTTATTTCAACTAAGAGGAATGGAAAAAAAAAAAGAAAAATCTATCCACTGCATAATGCAAATAAAAACCACGACAGACACACACACGGATGCAAAGATTAAAGCTGTGCAACTCCTCAAAAAACATTAAAAAAAAGAACTTGCCCCTAAAAAACTAGAAAGACCAGCAGGAGGTGGAATAAAGGAAGAGAGAAACCTTTCTAAATACATCTGAAGAAACAGTCTAACTTCTAGACCATCATGACTTGAAGTTAAATGTTTCTTCCATCACAGCCTCTGGACTTCAGAATGGCAAATGTAATTCATGGTGATAAACTGATCTCTCAGTTTTTAGAATTCCATCATTCTAGGTCTGTCTTCTTAATCAGTTATGTATTGAAATGTGAAGTCATCTAAACAGGTTAATTGTCAGTAATCAGATTTTGATCTTATTCAGCCACACGATCTCAGCTCTCTAATTTTGTACTTAAGTACCGTAGCTGTGCATACAAATAAGTTACTTAAATTATCCATGTCATTCCCCCTCTTCCCAAGCAGAGACTTGAAGCAATATAGCCTGTGTTTGTAGATAACTATACAATTCCACATTTTAGTGCGATTCCTGTTGACATACAGCTTTCTAGTCACAAAAACAGTATTTCACGTTGGTAAAGCCTGAGGACCAGAATGTCTTCATATTATGTATATTCACACCCACACAGAGGGCTCTTCCAACATTAAAAAGGAAGGCACCTCCAAGCAAAGCTGCCAACCAGTATCAGAACTGTGTGTAAATAAAGAATTCAAGAAAAATTTTACTCAATTGAGAGAATCAATCAAACCACGACCCATCCTTGAGCAGAACTCTTGGTAAACTGACTGCTGAATGACAGTGACCTTCAGTGGGATTTGTCTTCGTGGTTCACTGAGGTGAGTTCAAAAATTCTGCTTTGACAGTTTGACTACTCCTACACATGAGTAAGGTCATGAATTTACAAGCTATGATGGGCCATTCAACGCCTTGTAAAGAAAAGCTATATATACATACGCCAGTCCCAGGGATAGGGAGACCTGCCTTCCACTAAATTTTTTGTTGGAATGAATGAATGAAGTGCATTTATCATTTCAGTTTACTGACACCTTCTGGAATCATGTTCTGCATAAATTTTGAACTTGACTTAAATCAGTCTGTTGGACTATTTAAAAAAAACAACCCACAGCCCACCTGTCTGCATTTTAAACAAAATGTTTTGTTTCTATTTTGCTTCTAGTCTTAACATCAGCTGTTTTCTATAACAGACTGATTGCCTGAAGATGATTATAAGGGATTAATCAGCCTACTAAAAATATGCACACAACTACTCTGAAGTTGTGTGAAGTTTATTAAGCATTTCTCAAATCTGTCTTCATTAGTATACAATGTTTACGTACAAAATGCTTCAATAATTTTATACTTAAGAAATGCTTGTATTGAAGTATGCATACATAGTTAAGGAAGACAAAAACATCATGGTTATTACAGAGCAATTACTTGTGTAGTAGGGGTTTTTTTCCCCCATCATCAACACATTTTTTTCAAGGATTCTCCGCTAAATCTTTAAACTAACAGCCTTTGCCACGCTAGCATCAATGACAATGCACTACTAAAGACCTTCCATAAATACTTCAAAGAATAATTTACACTGAAACAGACCTCTAAAGGTCAGCTAATCCAAATAGCGCCCACTCAAAGCAAGCCCAACAAGACCAAACTGCCCATGACATGATCCAGTCAAGTTCTGAATTCCTCCAAGGACAGCGACTCCATATCTCTTCTAGGCATCCACCTATTCCAATGTTTCACCACTTCAATGGTGAAAAACGTTTTCCTTGTATGTACTGAGTTTTTGATGACGTAACTTGTCTCCATTGCCTCTTGTCCTGTCACTAAGCATCTCTGAGAAGAGGCTGGCTCCAACTCCTCTACATGTTTCCTCATCTGCATATTTTAAGACAGCAATATGATCTCCCACAGTCATTTCTTCTTAAGACAGAATAAACCCAATTCTCTCAGGCTCTCTACATTTATTGCGCTCCAGCACCCTAATCATCCTGTTAGCTCTCCATCAGGCTTGATCCAATATGGCAACATCTTTCTTGTACTTGGGACCTCAAAACAGGACTCATACCCACCATATCTGAAGTTAAAACTTACCTTGACAGGGATCATGTGCTTTGTGTCATACAAAGAACGGCAGATTTTCAAAATTTCGTTTCCTGTGTTCTCCTTTTCCTCAGGTGGGCATCGCTGTAGCATAGCAGTCCCCAGTTTCACCCAGGGATTATCATCTGTGCATGATCTGCCCAGAATAAACAGAGTTGTACAGAGAATATAAATATGCATACATACCCCTACCATTTTCTGTAGGGTTTTTTTTTTTTTTTTACTTTTTTTCCTCTCTTTTTTTTTTTTGGTGAAGTAAAGTATAATCTCATGAAAGAGAGAGGACGAAGTTTTGAGACGAGTTACTATCCTGATGCCATCATTCTTCCCATGCAACAAAGAAGCTTAAAGTATTTTGAATTATGATATGTTGTTACAATCCCTGATGGATCACGCACCAGATAAAGATCGATCAAATTGGAATAGCATAGGAACAGCTTCTCCTGGCTTTATACCAGCTAATTTCCCAAGCAGAATGGTATCGAGGGAGGGGTGACAAGAATCCAGCATTTGTAATTTTGTTTGCTTTGATCACATTCTAACAGCATCTGTCTCTCAAGTATCTGTCTCTTGCTTCTGAGTGAAGAAAATATTTCCAAGATTCACATTCTAATTTTCAAGTCCAACAAGTATAAACAAAAATAAACCTTTCTTATAGCCCATCGAAACAGGGTGGGAAAATGGAAGTACATGTATCTGTACTTATCCGTTAGTAGATATGGATGCAGATACGTTTGTTTTACATATGAAGTTCTGTGTGGAATTAAAAGAACATTTTAAGTGTCATGTCACCATTACAAAGTCAGACTTAAGCAGATGGCAGACAGTAGATACAAGTGAATTTAATCACACATGATGGCAAAGGCAATGTTTATGATAAAGTTTTGTTGCTGAAACATTTCTTGGCCCAAAGCCGCTATTTGCTAGATGATGGAGATGCCTGGCTACTTTTGTTAGGGGTAGGTGTGCTTGCTAGGACTGCACGTACTGACAAAAATGGGTAGCAGATTGGAGCTTTTAAAGGAAAGCATGAAGTATAACACCGGACCACATCTACCTGCCATTTTCCTAATGTGAATTAAGTTAATGCATTTCAATTCCCATCTACAATGGGCTAAAATCATGCACGATCACAGCTTAGATCATGATTACATTGAGCCACAGTAACACAAGCACTATGTTCACCTGTGCATAACCTTAGGAAGGCATAAAAGGTGGTTTAAAAATCACCCCATCAATCTCTTCGGCCATTAATTAGCAACCCAAAGTCATGGGAAACTTTTCATTTTAGCTTGAAGGAAAAAAAAAGAAAAATCACAGGAAGACCAAATCTGTCAGGTTCGTCTTCAAATTTAGTGTAAATTAAGATACTCATCCAGCACATGTGGGAAGGAGTAGTAAAGTGTTGTCAAAGCACTGCTTTTCAAAGATATTACTTGGCATTAATTGTTGAAAGTAACACATTAATATCACTATAAACTGAGTCTGTTAGGAGAGTCTGTTGGATTGACATATATCAAGGAATAGGTCCGACAACTCTGGAAAGGACAATGACCAATATCTACTATTTCGTATATAAAAACTCTCTCCTGATCATCCTCCACTTTCAAAAGTAGATACTGTAAACAAATAAAGCAAGCTCCACATGAAGCTGACATTACATCCTAACATGAAAACCAGACAGAGATGCTAGGAATGAGTAACTTTGAATGCAAACCAAACAGAAATCATTATCTTTATTCCTTCTGACAACTTAATTGAGCCTTTCTATCAGTCACAGTCACTGAGCACAGAGCCGCCACAACTCCAGCTGGCAACTGCAGAGCTCCTTCTCTCCTCTCCTCTCCTTCCAACCTGGTGGGTCGAACCCAAAGATGCCGGCTTATTCAACAGGCAGAACATGATGCACTTAATCTATGAACCCCCAGTAAGGTTAGGAGACGAAAAAACAAAACCCTGCAACTTCATCTTTGCCACCAGTTAAATTGATAGCTCCTGCTATGTGATCCATCTCTTGCCTAAAGGCACGGAGAGTCATAATGAATTTCCATTTTTATAGCTGCTGCCTCCAGAGTACATTAAGAAAACCTATAAGAATTTCCCAGTAGAAAAAGAAAACAAAAATCCCACTACAAAAACCAGAAGTCAGAAATAACCAGAAAGATGCAAGGCCACAAGACTTGCCATGTGTGGGTTTATTTTTTTAAGTAAAATATCAAATATATACTTTACATAGATAAATCTTTTCTTAACACAATTCTTTATAATTATTTCGAATACTTGTGTGATCTATTAACAAATATCTGTTATCTGCCATCTCTAAATAAAAACAAGATTCAGTTACCAAAATCTGACACCTACAGGTAAAATTCAGTTTTGTTCTCTCCTGGGTTTTGCTTTAGTTCAACTATGGTCAAAAAAAAAAAGTTATTTCGGAACATGAAAAAAGGAAATATTTCAAAACCTCAGCATGAACACGTTATTTTTTTGCTCAGAATCAAGAGAGGGAATTTTTGGATTAAGCTGAAAAAAAAAAGAAAGGTGAATTGAACTATTAAGTCCCTAAATGCTCAAAATGTTCAAAAACACCTTATCAATTTTTAAAATAAATATAAAAAAATGGCAGCAAGTGCTTTTTGAATGTAGGCAGCAAGTTCCAAAGGACTGCAGAGCTTCAGGTACTGTCAATCTTTTTTTTTTTTTTTAAAAAATCTTTATGAAGTGCTTAAAATGACATCTGAATATGAGACACCTAGACACGAAAGCATGAATGCATAACAAGGATGTGAAAGTAAAATTTTAAAAAGTATATGATTTTGAGTACTGACTGAAAAAAACCGAGCTACCTCCTCTCTGTTTCCTCACAGTCAACATGGGATATTGTGATATGAAGAGAATCATATTTGCAGGTGAATAATGAGCACTATTCTAGCCGGAGTGTTTTAAAATACAAGAACTCAAAAAAACATTAAAAAGCACAGACTTATCATTAACAGAAAGGTCACAAAAGTTCTTTAAAAAAAATAAAAGGCTACTGAAAAAAACCCCAAACTTCAGTTATTTTACTTCTCCTTCCTTTTTGAGCCTTTATAGAATGTAAATTGTATTTTCTAGCTTTATATTCCATTATAAGTATTAGATATTTACTGTTAGGCTGAAAACCAAACCCCTAAGTATTCAAATGACTCAGTCTTAAACTCCCCTGTTCCTGCACATATCGTTACATTGGCACTAAACAATCAGTTAGCAACGGCATCTCTTTTCTGAAGCAGAGCAGGAACAAATAAGTAAAGATTAAACAAAAACCTTAATACGTATGGCTAAACAATTGGCTTAACTGCTCGCAGCTCTCCTACTTGCTGAAGAATTTCTTAATATACCTTCCTTTAAAATGAGATTGTTGAAAACTTTCCTAACAAAACAGTTCCTGCTCCTTACTCCAACCCAGTCATCAAGGTGGCTTTTTCAGAAACACAATTTCAGGAACATATATATTAAAAAAGGCTAGGCTGGTAAGAATAATTGAATGTTGCCTCTGTTGCATATTTCCATGTTAAGAGAAGAGGGAAGAATGAGCAACGCAAGAGGAGGAGAAGACCCCAGAGCAGAGCAGGGCACGCCTGCAGCAGCCTTCCCAAAGGTGCAGAGATGGGTGTACGATGGCGACTGCCAGTGACAATGGGGAAAGAGAGAAGAGAAGGTTCAGATAAAGAAGACAGAAAATACCAGAGATTTTTTTGGATTGCTGTTGGGCCTCATACTTAGAGCACAAACTCTGCTTCCTGGCTGGCATCATGTCAGGATTTACAAAGCAAACTAATTCAAATTAATGCAAGCCAAAATAATTAAAAAGAAATGTAAACTATTCCCAGCACACTATAACAGGAGTTAGTTGAAAAAAATAAAATAAAGTCTAACTATCTACTTGACAGGAGTTTGTGAAATGAATCCTGTCTCATATCAGGGAATACTAAAGAGAGCTGTACCTGACTTTTTTTAAACCAATCATACTTGAGGTGGCGGGATTGAGGGTGGAATAAGGACAGAACTTCATTTCAGGAGCACTATTAGCTGTTAAGACAGATGTTTTGAGTTCACTCAAATTCATTTTAATGACAGCACACTGATTATAAAAGTCAAAATTCAAGTTGAGAACACTTCTGCACATCAAATATATTATTCCTGTAGACAGAAGTACAAAAATACACATTTTAGTTGTATACAGAACTACATAGCCTAGATTTAAATTTAGGTTGAATCCTTATAACAAGGACTTGATGTTTGTCCTTTAGACTTTGTAAAAAAACTGAACGACAAAAAAAAAAATAGCAAAGCATCCCCACAAAAATAAAACCCAAAACAACTCCAAAACATATTTGACTGAGTCAATACAAGTAAGTGGAAGAAATTTACAAAAAAGACTCCCAACTATGATCACATGCTGTCTACTATTAGAACATCATATATGTTTTTTGAAAGCACTAGCAATGAGCTAGAAAGAAGGACTTTCAAGCCACAATGAGTATTCCTGCTGACACAGGATTTATAAAGCATTCGCTCAGTCTAGCAAGTACTGTTAGAAACAACAGTGATAATAAAAGGAAAGCAATGCAAATATAAACACAGAAAGACCCCAGAGTGAAAAATATCCCCACCCCCTTGATATATTTTTTTTATCAGGAAAACTCTTAGTAAGGAAAGGAAAACTGAACCATCATTGACTTACTCATTAAATAAAGGAACAAACAGAACAGGCAACTTTCTTACTGAGAAAACAACCAAGAAATACAAGAGGGAAGGGGGCAGAAGGAGAATTTAATCTCTGTCACTTCTTTCAAGATGCCGCCTCAACTCTTCTCCCCAAACAAAACACTGATATGGCAAGGAAGAGAACAGACTAGATGTTTTTTCCCCACCCTTCAGCCTAGCAGAGAGAACTGAAGGACGAAACAAGGGTGGTAACTATGCTCTGTGCCCAGCCCCCTTTAAAAACAAACAAACAAAAAACCACAACAACAAACCCAAACCAAACAGATCGTTTTCTACATTCCTACACTATGAACTCAATTGCTTGCTCCACTAATTAAATCCGTTTTCATTTTTTAGTTGTCTAGAGTTTCTGTCACTTTAGTGCTGAGTTCAGGAAAACTAGCTGGGAGCCTGCACGGTAGATCACATTTGGGAATCATAAGAGGCAGAGGTTCTCCATGAAACCACTACAGGTGGCTATTACTAATGAAAGAGAAGAGAGCAACTTTCTCCTGAAGGCTTTCCAAAGCCTCCTGGCAAAACCAAAGCAGTGAAAAGAGACATTGAAGTTTTAGTAATAACAAAAATTACTATATAAATAAATAAATCTAATCACAGGATAAAATCTGCAGTTTGTTCTTAGCATAAAGCCTCAAGAACATGAGCTGGTCAGCCTCACCTCAGCTCCTGCGAAGATGAAGCAAATCCCCCTGGAAGCATTTCCAAGCAAATAAAGGACATGAAGTAGACTAAGAGTAGTCAGCAGGGACGTAAAAAGGGGAAATCATGCCTCATCAACCTGATACCCTTCTTTGATGAAATGAATGGCTTGGTGGATGACAGCTGATATTATGTACCTAGAATTCATTCATCAAGGCTTGACACTGCCTCCCACAACACCCTCATTGACAAACTGATGAAGTATGGGCTAGTGAGGCAGACTCAAAATTGGCTGAACTGCCAAGCTCAAATGGTTGTGATCAGTGGCACAAAGTCCAGTTGGAGACCAGTGACCACTGGTGGATCCCAGGGGTCTATACTGAGGCCAACAGTCTAACATCTTCATTAAGTTTGACAGGATGACCATCAGACAGAGTGCACTGTCAGGAAGTTTACAGATGATACAAAACTGGGAGAGAGTGCTGAAACACCAGATGGTTGTGCTGCCATTCAGTGGTACCTTAAGAGGCTGAAGGAATGGGCAGAGATCAATCACATGAAACTCAAAGGGAAATGCAAAGCCCACCCCCTACCTGGGAAGAAATAACCATCAGTACTGGCTGAGAGACAACCAGCTGGAAAGGAGCCTGGACAACAAGGTGACCATGAGTAAGCCATGTGCCCTCACAGCAAAGAAGGACAACAGTATCCTGGTCTGCATCAGGAAGAGTGTTGCCAGTAGGCGGAGGGAGGTGAACCTTCTCCTCTGCTTAGCACTAGTGAGACATCTGGAGTGCTGAGTCCAGTGCTGGGCTGCCCAGTACAAAAGTGACACTGAGATACTGATGTGAGTTCAGTAAAGTGCCACAAAGATGATGAAGGGATTGGAGTATCTGTCCCACGAGCAGAGGCTGAGAGAGATAAGAGAGTTGGGACTAGTTCAGCCTGGAAAAGAGAAGGATTGGTGGGATTTTATCAATTGTATAAATGCCTGATGGGGAAAGTAAAGAGGAAGTGTGACTTTTCTCACTGATGCCCAATGAGGCAAAGAAGCAATGGGCACAAATAGAAACACGGTACATTTTACCAAAATGTAAGAAAAATGTTTTTATCGTAGTTGTTGTGGAGTCTCCAGTCTTGGAGCTATTCAAAACTACATGCCTCGAGCAGGCTACTCTAGCTGACCCTGCTTTGAGCAAGGCGGGGTGGAGTAGACATCTCTACAGATCCCTTCTGACCCCAACTATTGCTAAATACATGAAAATCACAAAATCACATACAAGGTTGTGAATTAATTTACCCTGTTCTCTTGCCTCTTATCTTAGCCCACTTGATTTTTTTAATGTCAAAATTGTGACTACGTAAATGCCTAGGAGCTATACTAACTACTTTAGGCCCTAAATGAGTTATGATACAGGTGATCAAAGTATTTTGTGCAAACTTTCAGATTTCACAGATCTTGGAACTAAGAGGTATCTCACCTCTGAAATTTAAACCACTGTTAGTTTTGACTACAAATCACATTTAATCATTATTTAGTTTTTTCTTCTTCACTTTAGGAGGTCTGCCTGAAGGAACAGAACACTAAATGGGAGATAAAATTAAATCATTTTTAATTTCCTCTGTTACGGAGCAGTAGACAAGAACTATCTATATACCAGAAGAGTTCTCCTTTCACAAAATCTTTAGTCTTTCTTCTCAACTCAAGGAAAAACAATATTGCTAATTGCAGCAATATTTCACTTGACCCTTTGTTCCATACATTTAACTTTTTTTTTTTAATCTAAACACTACCTTAAATTAAGTTTGACAGTACCCACAAAATGTTAGGCACCCAATTTTTAATTGCAACAAAACAAAACTAAAAAGATAAGTTGCAACATCAATTTGTGACAGAACACACAGCAGTCCTTGTACTTAATGCACTGAAGACTATTTTTGGCTCATAAAACTGGTTAATGCTCATCCAGAAATTGCAAACAAGCTGCAGGCTTGAAGGCGAATAACTCTAACAGATTACCTTCTAATGGAACAGTTCTCTACAAGTACAGAAAAGAGTTACTTCTCGTAACAAGATAAGCCTTAACTTTTCTGACAAATCAATACACAAACACTTTGGGGAGCGTAGTCTTCAAGTTAAAACAGGTTGTAAGCAATACCCCAAAGTAATCCAAAGGAAGCATCACTTAATGTCTCTAAGCTAACTACTGTCAGATAAAACATGGCACATTGTACTTGCTAGCCAAAAATTTATTAATATTATTGCTCTCCTTGAAAGATATGTGACTTTTCCCTAATAAGATTATATGAATCCTTATATCTTAGAAGTGATCATCTGTTATAGAATAGAACAGCTAAAATTTTTACCTTTAAATGTGTTCAGAAAGTCACAGACAAAACCCAAAGAACTAGTGAAAAATAATGTAGTCAAAACGTTCCAAATTAACACTTTCAATAAATACCTATTCTGATGGGTGCAATGCTGAATTTTAAAATTATTATTTTTGGTTTGAATTGTTGGCTAGGATATGCCTGCCCTAGTACATATTCTTTACTTTTGGATACTTTATTCAGAGACAGAAAGAATAGGTAGGGAATCTAGAAAAGAGAAGCACCATTGCTTGGTAGCATTACTTTCCTAGATCTCTCCTGCAGGCGGGGGCACATCCACCTGAACATTACCTTTCAAAGGTTTCGACACGGTTCCCCACAGCCTCCTCCTAGAGAAACTGATGCATTACGGTCTAAGACAAATGGTCTGTGCAGTGGGTGGGGAACTGGCTGACAGGCGGCACGCAGAGGGTGATGGTCAATAACTCCTTTTCAATCTGGCAACCTGTCACAAGTGGGGTGCCCCAGGGATCAATACCGGGCCCAATGCTGTTTAATATCTTCGTAAGTGATCTGGATGATGGGATTGAGTGCACCCTGATGAAGTTTGCTGATGATACCAAACTGAGTGGGGAAGTGGACATTTTAGAAGACGTGGATAGGCTGGAAGAGTGGGCTCACAAGAACCTTATGCAGTTCAACAAGGATAACTGTAAGGTCCTGCACCTCAGAAAACATAATCCAGGAGTGCAGCACAGGCTGGGATCTACCCGGCTGGGGAGCAGCTCTGTGGAAAGGGACCTGGGGGTCCTGGTGGACAAGCAGCTCAATATGAGTGAACAGTGTGCTGCTGTGGCAAAGGCAGCCAACACGGTGCCAGGTTACATCAGCAAGGGCATCGAGCAGAGATAAGGAAGTCATTATCCTGCTCTACTCAGGCTACACCAGGAATACTGTGTTCAGTTTTGATCCCCGCTATGCAAAAAAGATATGGACAGGCTGGAGAGGGTCCAGGGAGGGGTCATCAAGATGATCAAAGGGCTGGGAAGCCTGCCACACAAGGAAAGGCTTAGAGAACTGAGTTTGTTCAGCCTTGAGAAAAGAAGGCTTGGGGGAGACCTTATCACCATGTTCCAGTATTTAACTACTGTTTGAAGAAATGCTTACCTGTTGCTCATGTCCACTGGTGGCCAAGCTTGAAGGAGCAAAACCAAGTGCTGAAACTCAGATAGACTGTGACTAGACTCCAGAAGTCCCAGGAAGAGATCATACCTTTTTTCTTCATTTTCAATATCTGTTATCTCTACCTAAAAACAACACAACAAAAAAAGAAAAAAAAAAAAACAAAACAGATTTCTTTTAAGAAATCAAGGATTTAAAAGCAAATCAAGAATCTATGAAGGACATCACTGCTGTAAAATAATGCAGGAACACAGTGAACATATTTTTCCCAGAAACTCATTTTCTTACCTCTGCAAATAAAACAGGAGAGTACACAGATGATGGGGAATGACTTAGGTGTACACTCCTAAAAGAATGTAACCCCCACAAGTACATTCATTGTTCAGAGGATCTTATCTCTGTCTTCTTCAAACAACCAAAAATTCCTTAAATTCCTTTTTCTCAGTACATAGACACATATACACACATATATGTATTTTTAAAGAATGGGTATGTCCAGTGCTTCCCTATTACATATTACTCTCACTCGCCTATGAAAATTCAATAGTTTTACCTGAATTTACAGCATCTAATCTTTTCTCCCACAGGAAAAAGCCTTGAAAGATGATTCTAAATTAATTTACCCAGTGAAGAACATCTGCTGACAAGTACTGTAATATTTCTCTGTATAGGTGTTTGAACCTAAGAAACGAAAACCCACACCCCATCAGCCAGCCACCAGACAACTCTATTTCAGGAAAAGTGTCCATCTAAGTTTAAAACCTGCAGCTTCTGCCAGGACTTGAATTCACTTTAGTTGATGACAGGTTCTTTTACAGATAATTACTGCTTGCAGTTTGTATGGTAAAGAAGTAAAAGGTCTGACTGTTGAAGGAAGGTTGCTATAAATGAGAACCAACTTGCTACTAAATGAGAAGCAGCTTCTGTTTAAAAGTTTGTCTATCACGCTAGGAGGGCTTTCACAAATGCAATAGCTATTCACTACCTACCTGACATACAAAAAGTTCTTGGAAGTTTAAAAATAATTTGTTATAATAACAAGGTAACTTCCTCTGCGTTATTACCACATTCTAACACTGAATTTTTCCTTCAAACTTCCAAAAGTTCCAGGATATCAAACACTTCAGTTTCATCTTATAATTCTGTTGAAGACACACAGCATTAACTGTTAACTTCTCTGTTTCAGCCCAAGTAGTTCTGAGACATCAAACATGGACCAAGTTTTCCTTACTTCTACAGCAACTCTAAAAGATTAAAGATTGCATTCCCATTTTTTCAAAGCGACTCTGATACATCAAGGGCAAATCTTTCAAAAGAGGCTGGAAAACAAAGATTACTGATGCATTTATTGAGTTGCCTACGTAGTTTGTGACTTTAAAATATTTAGTGCAGAAAAACTGTTCGCTTCTCCCTCCAGGGTACATCTGAAAGCACCACATACTAAAACACTTCAGATAGCGAAGAAATGTTTCTGAGATCTGTCCATTTAAAACACTTCACTGTACTGCAAATGTCACATAGCAAACATCAGTTACCCACCTGTAATATCACTAAATTCCGTCTATAGCTACTAATACAAAATATTATCATCTACAATATTTAAATCACAAGGCTAAAAAGAGAAGGGAAAAGAACAGGAAAGGGTAAAAGGGACAAAAGACATGCTAACCTCTAAGTATCGAAAATATTTAGCAATTAGCAAGTTACGTACTATCTAGCAACAGAACCTCTGCCATTGCTTCATCTGTCCCCAAACTCCTTTTTTAGACAACTAGCTCTAAATATTTAAAGCAAGTAAGTAGCATTCTGGATGGTCCATTGAGTGTATTTTAATATATTTGCACAAACAGCATGTTACTTCAAAACAGGCTAAATGTACAGATCTCTCTAATGATAACTGTAAAAATGGAAAGAAATAGCACAGACAACATTAATAGATGAGAAGAGCTGTCACAGAAATTGAGCCATTAATAGCAGGCATCCTATTCAACATGAACTAAATTCCAGTAATTCTACCTAATAACACATCTTTACAGACTCGGGTTTAGTTTTTTTTTTTTAATGAGATTGATTAATCTAACATTATACTATTGTGTTTTGGACAGCTGGATCCTTGCAATGTGATTGCTCATAAAAAAACACATATTAATATGATCAAAGTAACTCAGAAGAATTATCTTTCTCTTCTTAAATATGGTGTGTATTTCTTTCTACAATGGCCTTTTTCAAGTTGCCTACATTTCCCACTAAGAGTAATAAAGTGAACTTTCTACAGTGTTAGTTATTTATAGTTTTTAAGAAAACTATTGAAAATCCACGTTTTATATAGCATTTTAAATGCTCAGCACTTCCATTTAACATGAAACAGGTGAGATTAGAAATTAGCAACACAGTGTGTAAGAATGCACACTTTTAAGAGTGCATGTGGTGACGTAAAAAATGCAGCACTAAGGATAGAGGAAATGGAAGGTTAATAAAAGGGAATCAGAATCATAGAATCTTCATGATTGGAAAGGACCTTTGAGATCATCGAGTCCAACCACACACACACAAAAAACCTCCTACAATCTCTTCCACTGGAGCATGCCCTGAAGTGCCACATCTAGATGTTTCTTAAACACCTCTAGGGATGGTGACTCAACCACCTCCCTGGGCAGGCTGTTCCAGTGCCTGACCGCTCTTTCAGTAAAGGAATTCTTCCTAATATCTAACCTAAACCTCCCCTGCCGCAACTTCAGACCATTTCCTCTGGTCCTGTCATTATTCACCTGGGAGAAGAGGCCAACACCCACCTCTCTCCAACCTCCTTTCAGGGAGTTGTAGAGGGCAATGAGGTCTCCCCTCAGCCTCCTCTTCTCCAAGCTAAACATGCCCAGCTCCCTCAGCCTCTCCTCATGTGACCTGGTCTCCAGACCCCTCACCAGCCTGGTAGCTCTCCTCTGGACACGCTCCAGCACTTCAATGTCCCTCTTGTACAGAGGGGCCAAGGAAGGTTAATAAAATGGAAAATACCTAAGTATTGATAGGTAGATGAGAAGTATGATTGTTTAAAAAAAAAAAAAAACAAAACAAAAAAAACCCCCAAAACTCCCCACCATTCCATCTTTTAAGTCCTAGCTATTTTCCCTTCTTCAACATATTTTAAGCTTCTGTGCATCTATCAGTCATCCCTATGCTCCACATACATCTGTTTCAAATAAGTTTTAAGCACGATGATACTCCTGTGACAACATGGTTGTTAAAATAACTTTTTTTCTGAAAAAGAGAAGCCAAGATTCAGATGTACACCCATCCTTTAACACCGAGAATGCCTGACTGTGTGTGACAATGGTCACACAAAAAAACTGCATCAGGAATGTTTTTCAAAAGCATCTTTCAGTTGAAACATCATCAAATACAAGCTGATTCTGCAAAGACTGTGTCCACACTTCACATTACGTGTTGATAAGTAGCCCCACTTGTTTAAAGAAGATCGCACAATGTCCAAAATTGTACCTTCTGAGAAGCAACTGTATTTAACTTGTGTGTGTATGCCTTTAGACAATCAAGATGATTGAAATCTATGCACGATTTGCCCACTAGCAACACTAGAAAAATCCTAATGAGCAGAAGATCAACACTACGTACTGGAAACACAAACAACAATAAAACATTTAAAACCTCCAAGGTATTGTTATTCCTATATAACAGAAGAGTCCGTTTTAAGTTAACATCAGTGCTATGAAGTAAATCAAGGCACTTGCCTTAGATAGTTTCTGCACTGCTTTATAGTTTGAATAACAAGATACCTTGCCCTGTCTCTAATTCTTTCCTTATAATTCTCCAGAAATAGAAATTACAGTCAAAGCATGACAAAAAGTGATAGTTCCTTGCTACAAGAAAGCAGTAACTTGAAGCAGCACATTGGAATGAGGTTTTTGTTTATTTATATTTGGTACACATATACATGTGTGTATCTATATATACACATACATAGGTATAATATACACACACACACAGAGGCAACATACACTTTCCTCTGTATTGTCTCCTCTTTCCAAGGCTGAGGGAGAGCACGGTGAGGAAGCAGCCACCTCAGGCCGCAGAAACAGAGCATGCTCTGTCAAAAAGTAGAAATTTCATCTTAACAGAGGTGAAAGCTACCCGAGATGAAGTTGCCATGGTTAGTTAAGCCTGTTGTTTTGTTGTAATAACACAGCAAAAAGATCAAAATTTCCACTTTTTAACTAAACACTTCCTTTGCAGCGACTCTGAACGATCTATTCAGATAACTCTGAACATTGCAATGCAACAAGGCACCACATTTCTACCAGTGTCTTTAAAACCATGGTAATGGATACTATAACTCAGCTTTCCCTTCCTCCCTTTTTTTTTTTTTTAAAAAAAAAAAAAAAATCAAAATAATCCTTCTAAAATACTCAAAGGCTATGCAAAGATAACCTGCCACGAACTGCTCACAGCCCTGATAGCGCAAGTGCCTGTAAAGAAGAATCTGTCACTAAAGAGAATAATGAGGCGTGCAGTAAGGAGCATGCTTGAACTTCAGATGATCCCAAAGGAATATGAAAGAAAAAAAAAACACACACAACAAAGACACAAAAGCAAGGAAAAGTAAAGCAAAGACTTTCAGTTTTAACAACAGATTTGCTCAACTCTGTCCTGATTTTTCCCTAGTTTCATGCCTTCTCTTTGGCAGTGGAACACAGCTGGTGTCATGCTTTTCATGAAAATAAAAGGCTGCACAAATATTTACCACTACGGGAAAATCAATTAGGGGAATTAATTTCAGAAATTATACTCATGATAGATTATAAAACGAAATACAAATTAAGTAAAACTAAACCTTATGTTAAACTGTTAAAATACACAATTTCATTATCGATGAGGGACGACATATGTTTAAAAAGCAAGATTATGCAAACATCTGCATATGCTAATGTTCCTTAAAAGAATATATAGGAAACTAAGAAAACAAAATACAGGCTACAGAAACAGTACTGAGTGATGCTTAAAACTGCATTAGATACTAGCAGCTGTCTGAACCAGTGCAAACTCCTCTTCATTGTACGTTCTCCTCCTGAGGACTTTGATTTTACATCTTTTCCCAGTTTCTCCTGTTATTAATTAGCAGCCTTTAGGATGGCTCATAAAGTAGTTCTGACTCATCCCATAATATCACCGCTTAATAAAGGCAAAAATTAGTCCGCCTTTCTCAAAAGTTGTCCATGACACGCAATTAACCACATTCCTGAATGGGAATGCCAACTGCAGCTACAGCGTGTAGCAGCTATGGCATGCCAGAAGACAAAAGCCAGATTTTCTTTTTGTCGGAGATGTACAGAATCATAGAATGGTTCAGGTTGGAAGGGACCTACCTTAACGATCATCTGGTTCCAACCCCCCTGCCATGGGCAGGGACACCTCCGGGTTGCTCAAAGCCCCATCCAGCCTGGCCTTGAACACTTCCAGGGATGGGGCATCCACAGCTTCCCTGGGCAACCTGATCCAGTGTCTCACCACCCTCACAGTAAACAATTTCTTCCTGATATCTTACCTAAATCTCCCCTCTTTCAATTTGAAGCTGTTACCCAGTGTCCTATCATTACACTCCCTGATAAAGAGTCCCTCCCCAGCTTTCCTGTAGGCCCCCTTCAGGTACTGGAAGGCCGCTATAAGGTCTCCCCAGAGTCTTCTCTTCTCCAGGCTGAATAGCCCCAGCTCTCTCAGCCTGTCCTCATAGGAGAGATGCTCCAGCCCTCGGATCATCTTCATGGCCCTCTGCTGGACCAGTTCCAACAGGTCCATGTCCTTCTTGTGCTGGGGACTCCAGAGCTGGATGCAGTACTCCAGGTGGGGTCTCACCAGAGTGGAGTAGAGGGACAGAATCACCTCCCTCAAACTGCTGGCCACGTTTCTTTTGATGCAGCCCAGGACGTGGTTGGCTTTCTGGGCTGCAAGTGCACATTGCCTGCTCATGTTGAGCTTCTCATCCACCAGCACCCCCAAGTCCTTCTCCTCAGGGCTGCGCTCAAGCCATTCTCCACCCAACCTGTATTTGTGCCTGGGATTGCCATGACTCAGGTGCAGGACCTTGCACTTGGCCTGGCTGCACTTCATGAGGTTTGCCTGTGCCCACCTCTCAAGCCTGTCAAGGTCCCTCTGGATGGCACCCCTTCCCTCCAGTGTGTCAACCGTGCCACACAGCTTGGTGTTGTTGGCAAACTTGCTGAGGGTGCACTCAATCCCACTGTCCATGTCGCCAACATAGATGTTAAACAGTGCCGGTCCTAGTACTGACCCCTGAGGAACGCCAGGTGTGGCCATCTAGCCAGTTCCTTATCCATTGAGTGGTCCATCCATCAAATCCATGCTTTTCCAATTTGGACAACAGGATTTCATGGGGGACACTGTCAAATGTTTTGCATAAGTCCAGGTAGATGACGTCGGTTGCTCTCTCCTTATCTACTAATGCTGTGGCAACATCATAGAAGGCCACCAAATTTGTCAGGCACGATTTGCCTTTGGTGAAGCCAAGTTGGCTGTCACCAATCACCTCCTTATTTTCCATCTGCCTTAGCTGAGATCCCAGGAGGATCTGCTCCATCATCTTGCCAGGCCAGTTTTTAAGCACAGCCACATAATACACCTTGTTGAATTACTTGAGTTTAGCCACCAAAACAGCTATTTTTCCTCAAGTAGTTATGGTCTGCTTACCAATAGCAGAGACTTGACACAGCATTAGTTCAGTCACCCATCCTCTTACAGGGACAGTTGTGAACTTGCTGTAACTTGCAAATCTTAAGAAAATTAAAACATTGCTGAAAAATATATTCCTGGAGTCCACTTATTTATCAAACAATTGGCCAAAATATCACAGAATCACAGAATCTTCATGGTTGGGAAGGACCCTTAAGATCGAGTCCAACCAACCAATCTACAATCTCTGCCACTAGAGCATGCCCTGAAATGCCACATCTAGACGTTTCTTAAATACCTCTAGGGATGGTGACTCAACCACCTCCCTGGGCAGGCTGTTCCACTGCCTGACCACTCTTCCAGTAAAGTCATTCTTCCTAATACCTAACCTAAACCCCCCCTGCCGCAACTTCAGACCATATCTCTCTCAGTTTTGACATCATTTTGCTAGTAGGAAGCTACATCAGACAAGATTCCCAGAAACTTTAAAAAAAAACCAACACATTTGGTTTTATATAAAAAACACGTGAAGCATATAAGTATGTATGCTTTTACTGCTAAAGTACAAATGATAAGAAGAACTTGGCCGTTGGTTGAGTTACTTGTAGTCTCTTCAAGAGTACATCACCTGAGCACAAACATACCCTTTTTATCTGAACTCAGCCACCCTGAGCAAAATTGGAAGGCATGGTTTTTTTATCCAGTGCTGAAATAAAAACTTAATGCACTTACAATCCCTCCTCAAATAAAACCCCACACTGTTCTGCCTGATGATAAAATCTTTCAAAGATTTATATAGTTCTCTTCCCTCACAGATTAGATCCTACTAGATGCCCAAAATATTGAAACCGCATAATATGCTTTATCCACTTTCAATGCACAAACTTTTGACTTATCATCTCGTTCCATAGATTTGTTATTACTTTACAGGTACTCACCATGTGAGTATTGAAATATGAAAAGTTCCCTCAAAAGTTTGTTCTGTAGCTTTCAGAAACCTAGTATTTTATAAAAATTATAAGATGGTACACTTGAAGAATGATAAATAAAGCTGTGGACATCATACATGAATGATAAATAAAACCTTCGGCATGGCAGACTGCAGGATCAGTTGTTTAGTTCAGTACATTATCTCACTCTTGAAGTTAGCTTAAAATCAGTACTTACAGCAACAGCGGAATGTTGCTGTATCTAAATTGTGTCCCTGAGGCATTAATATCCACTATATAATGTTCTCCTGATCCTAAAGGACAGAGACATCTAATAGAGTTGTAAATGCTTTATTGCTATAGCTATATAATTTGAGAATCTGGTGCTGACTGACTTGGCTGATAACCTAAAGTTTTGTTTAAAAAACTGAAATGCCAATAAAAAGATCCAGCCAATCCAGTCCTCTCTTTCCCCTGAGATAAAATACAAAATGCTGCCTATTTACATACAAGAACGGTGAGCAGAAAAACTAACGCAGACAGACCTCCACCTCCCTCTGCCCAAGGAAATCTGTTCTGCCAATTACATTTTTACTCCCTGTGAGCACAGCAGAGCCATGGTTTTCATCAAACAGATTTTGTTCACTACTAATGTTTTAAGGAAATAATTGATAATTGTAACCAAAGAATCAAGATATAGAACTCAAAGTATTTCCCTTCATTATAATTGCTTGTTTATTGAGAAAAGCTACATCCATGCTTAAACCCAACCCACTATATTAAAGGCAGAGACATTTGCGGTTTCCAAGAGCTGCCACCAAAAACCTACTGATTTACGTGATCATAAAATTCATTTTATTACACCCACCAGATTGTAGATGTAAATATTTCAAAATATGTTTGTGTTCGACACTGCAGCATCAATTTGAATTAATATAGCATTGAAAATAGAAATACTAAGCAGGCATTTGAGTAGTCCCTTCTTGCTACACTACGTTTTCAGTATGTCAGGACTCCCTTGTAAAATACACTACACTTTTATTTATCATCCCCCGCTCTCCAAGTTCTAGTGGTAGAGAATTCATCTATGCTGCACTTTAAAATAATAGGTAGATCTGACGTGAAAGATTTTATTCAGTTTCAAGATAGGGAATGCTGATGCTAAAACTTGCTTCCACTCATTAGACAGGGCTTAACGTGGTTTGTAAACAGTGACTGAAAGGACTGATAACAATTTGATAGAATTTCTGTAATTGTCATTTTGGTGTGCTGTTCAAGGCAGAAAAATACAACAGTCTTGCCTCAAGGAGCTTACAATCGAATTAGATAAATCAGCAAAGAAAATACTGCCCTTCCTAAACAAACAGGCCAGATGGGGCTGGTCACCAAAGAAAATAATCTTCCCATTTTGTGGGTGAACTTGTAGTCTGCCGTCCCCTATTCTGCTGGGATCTGTGTGGCTACTGAAAAGTCTGCATAAACGTTAAGTTACTGAAACCTACTTACAGTAGAAGGTCGCAAAGTTAAAAGCTTGCTACAAAGGACATATCAAATTACAACCTAGGTTAAATAGGTATTTAAAAGTTAATTACTCACAAAATGAACACAAATGTGAAAAATCACCAGTAAAAAACAAACTGCAAAAGTGTACAACTGTTCCTGAAATTGTATAGGTACCGACCCAGCAAAGATAAGATTAGGAGCTTTTAAAGGCTCCTTTCATTCTCTTCAAACTGTTTCAAGATGCTAGAAATCCTGTCAACCTTGATGTTAGACACATTATATACTTGTGAAACAAAGCAAAAGCACAAGCACATATTGAAACATCTTATTCAAAACCTTCACACCCCAGAGCAAGAGCAAACCTTTTTTAAAGGCAAAACCACAAGCGCTCTACTCCCCAACAGACGACCAGCATCCCATTATTTCTAAACCAGGGTTTCTTTTAAAAGAAAACTTTTAAGTTGTGATTGAGAGGGAAATCCTCAAAGACACAACAGGGTGAGGCTGGGGAGAGTAGTAATAGGCTTG
This sequence comes from Larus michahellis, assembly GCF_964199755.1. Classification (NCBI taxonomy): domain Eukaryota; kingdom Metazoa; phylum Chordata; class Aves; order Charadriiformes; family Laridae; genus Larus; species Larus michahellis. The sequence goes on from NC_133898.1 coordinate 117,862,156, forward strand.
GAAGAATGAACAACCATGTCACTCAGCCACCCGTCTACCAGCGCAGGGGCAAGACTGTACATGAAGACAGGAGTCGAGAGTAACCATGAGAGCAGAACTGCAAGCTTGGGCACGGGCAGTTTGAGATACCTGGTTAAAGGCAGGTTAGGGGGAGACCTCACATATAGCCGGAGAGGTTAACAACTAGCGAGTGAATCTTGTTTTGTGAGACATACACTGGAAGTCAGAGATCCCAAGAAGGAGGAAAAGCAGGGAACTACTGTAAGAAAGGCAAGTGTTGCTTTTGCAGAGGAGAAAAGCCGTTTCCATCAGAGGTGACATGATAAGGGAATGACTAAGACAAAGAGGCTCCAGCAAAGGCTTGTAGAACATCTCTTATCACACAGACAAAAGGACAAACTGATTCATACTGGATTAGTGTCTAGAAGGGTAGGCAAACATTTAACCAGGGCTAATGACATTGAGCAATTTTTTTACCAAAAAGGAAAGAAATAAACTAGTCAGATAATCCCTTTAGGTCTAGCATAAAGAGAAGTAAACAGAGGCAAGACATCCGGGAAGAATTTTAGGCGCCTCGGACAGACTCTGAACCCTGGAGTACCTAACCAATGGGAAACAGGGGAGGGAAAAATTTGGCTGGGATTAGGAAATAAAAAGGTGTGTTTCAAGAACTGAAAATGTGCCTACTTGCTAGGTCACGCGCTCTTGCAAGAACGTGAATAAAAATGTGCTTCACAGAGGATTCTGCCTGAGCCTATTTCATTTGGACCAGAACTTATTTCTCACACTACTGCTCTTTCTCCTCACTATATTTATAGTATAATTCTCCGAAGTTTTAGAGATTTCAGTGGTGGAGGAAGCCATTACTGCAATCTATGCTGATAATCTACATAGCTCTGTGCACAATTTTATCCCATAATTTTGCACTAAAATTGTAACTTCTGTTTGAGCTAGAATGCTTCCTAAGAGACAGTCTTTTGACTTAAGTAAACAAGTTCAAGGTGTAAACGTGTAAAATCTTGCCAGTAAATTATTCCTGCCTATCAATCATCTTTATTTGATTTTATAAAGATTCCACTTACTTGATCTTGCCACAGTAACATTTGAATTTACAGCTTCTCTACACAGAGTTGTTTCCAGTTCTCATTCCTAATTAACCCCCTCTGACTGCCCACAGAAGAGGGCAATATGGGAGTAAGTTTCACATATACTTTTACTTTTTCTACTCTTCCTTCCATGTCTGTTTTTTTTGTCCACTGTTGGAGACAAAATACTGGGCTGAACCGGACCTTGACCTGAACTAGCATTGACATTTTTTATGTACTCATGCACTAATTAAAATTTACATTATATTGCCATATATACAGTTAAAGGCAATTAAGAACACATTTATATAGCACTAGGCATTATGTACTTTAAATATTCACAATGCTTTAGAATTAAATTCAAAAGATTTCCTAGGAAAAGGAATACTGCCAAATGACTACTATGAGGCACTGACATAATCTGTTCCCTTAATGAGCATTCAGTCTTGGTGCTGCACTTCCTATTTTTGGAAAGCTGATAAAAACTTTTGAGAAAACCCATGGAAAGTTGTGGTTTAGATTATAAAAGTGTTAGTTTACTCACACCACTGTTGGATCAGAGAAGTGCAATTTAATGAGCGCATATGTACAACTAAATTGTAAACCTGGCAAGTTCAAAGATTTCCTGTGCACTAAATTCCATTAAAAAAAAAAAGTATACCAATGCGTGTCATTTGAGAAGTCCGTCTTTCCTTTAGCACAAGTGAGTTTTGCCTTCTCAGAAATACATTCCAAATACATTTCCCTCATGGCAGAGGAACCTGTCAGTTTTAAATGAGACTTTTTCATCTTATTTTCTCCATCTGCCCGCGTTCGTATGTGGATAATCCTACTTCCAATCCATTTTGGATCTTGGTAAATGGAAACGTATTACATGGTAGTAAGTCACAGCTGAGAGATGGTAACTTTTTAAAAACTGTTCTACTGGGCTCACAAATGCCCCCACATAATGATGGAATTTAGTTCTATTTTATGAAATAACACTGTAGGAAAAACATGACCTAGTTTGGAGGCTGGACCAATGCCGCAGATTAAATTTCCTGGCTTGAAAGAAGCAATTCTGAAGTTATGCTTATGGAGTTACCCCAGTTAATAAAATGCAACAGCTTTATTAAGGAATAGCCACTTAAAAAAAGAAAACCAAAAAACCCAAAAAAACCCCACCACATTCAAAGTACTGTTGATTTCCTTTACTAGAGGGAATGTAATGTGAGACAGTGATGCATAGGCTTACCTCACATCTCCCCTCCATTTAAGTTTAATACCAACAAGGAGACAGGAGTTCTTCATGGAGTGTATTCCAAGTCCTGAACTGACAATGAGAACGTGGGCTGCTATGACCCCGACTTTGGAAAAAGAGCCACTGCCTGACAGACTGGAGAGGAGAGAAGCGTCTGCTATCAAAACAACAATCTTAGAGCAACCACCACAAAATTAAAACTGAAGTCAAGAGTTTTGCACGACAAACTCAGAGTTCACAACACGTACGTTGCACCCCAAAGGAGGGAGAACTCTGAGGTCAGGCTTTCTTGCACTTTCCCCCAAAGCTGGGCTTACGACCATGAGTGCTGACCACAAATGAAAGCCTGCTGCACACAGATACTAACGGGATGCGCATAATCTCACAGGTCAAATCCTGCTCAAACCAAAGCCAGTGAACAAGATAAGCAAATTATGGGATTCAAGTTTAAAAACAAATCAACCAGAAGCCTACTGGTGATGAAATAAACAAAGGCTCAGCCACATGTCTTGTAGAAATACCTAGGAACTTTTTTCCTTCTCAAGTGATTTATATATTGTTTAATTCCTTATCTGCTTGACATGCAGCTCACTAAGAAGTGCATATAGATTCAGTAAACACAAATGCGTTGCCAAATGCATAAAAATGCGTAACTCGTGCAGAAAATAAAATCCATTCATTTGTATTCTGCAGGAGACTATGTCCTAATCTGCAAACACATTTCAGCACAGAGAAAGCCTCTGAAGACTGTACATAGATATTGACAGAGAGATAAGGGCAAATAAAGAAAAAAAAATATGCATTTGAAAGATTTATGTATCTACCTAGCTAGAACTGAAAGAGACAGGATTAATAGATGTGTAATTTAAAATGCATATTGACTAGGTGTCAGTTAATAGGTAAAATTTTGGATCTTTGTAAATCATGGCTAAAACTAACATCTGTGCAACATGAGGGACTTAAAAACATGTAAGTCAGTTTACTTGTATGCACCAGCTACTATTCAGTTTCATAATTCATAATCTAGGTAATAATTAGTACAATCTACATTTAGAACAGAACAGAGTGTTGGAAGACGCGCCTAGAAGTGGCAAGATTTTAATTCTTAAGTATTACTTTTAACTTTAGGCTGTTAAATCAACGACAGCCATTTCCCGCCATACCTTATGCAAGTGGGTCTTCAATTTACCTTTTCTGACCATCACTACCATCAAGCAGCAGCGCATGCACAAGCTCCCAGTACCCAGCTGTATGTGTAACTGTTGTCTTGGTAAGTCTGCAATTCTTGCTAATAGAGGAAAAACGATTTTAAAAGCTGTTTTCATGTAAAGGAAAACCTCTCAAAATTAATCTTTCCAAAATGTCATCCTGCAAATAGGCTAAACTGACAAAGCAAAAGATGCATTTTTAGAAAGAACAACCCACAATAAACTGTGATACTCTCTTTTGGGAACAACAGGATGTTGATGTCGACTCAAGTTTTAAATAATATTTCAGTACTACTATTTTCAGTAAAAAATAGAAAAGAAAGACTTCAACTTTTAAAGCAAAATTCCATCCATATTTATGACCTAGACCAGGAGCACATAAAATACCAAGTGGATGGACACCAAAAAATTATTTAAGCTGTAAAAACTGAAAAAAAACAAGTAGCTCAGATGCAGCCATAAAAATAATCAGAAAAAGGTAGGCAGCATCATGGACTGTCACACCAAATGGCAATTGGTGGTTTTCCTTTCGATTTGATGTAGTGAAAGTCCTAGCAGTCAGTCATCACAGCCGAGTCCCTATGTCGTAACGGCAACAATATGGGAAAAACCCTCACTCTCTCAATCAACATGAACTATGAAATTACTATGAAGTATGAACTATTTTAAGAATATCTGAGTGGGGCTCCTCAGATGATACAGAGTTTACAGACCTCTAAATAAAAAGTGTCAGCTAGCAAGACAGTTGACAGAATAAGAAAAGGCTGTTTGGAAAAAAAAGCATGGCATCATAATTATTAATACAAAATACTCATTTAGATATTAACAAAATAATACATAAAGAAAAGAAGTTTTACAATTTACTTATATTTTCAAAAGGCTTTTATCAACATTGCTGACTAGAAACCACTGAAGAACTTGATCTGCTAACAGGAACAAAACCAAAAAACACAAAGCAAAAAAACAGTTTATGATCACATAGTGAAGCTAAAAAGTAGAATTTCTCATGATTTTATGACTGCTTCTTTGCTTATCTAAATAAAATGATGGTTTTGGAGGACTGCAAGCATTGAAGAGATGATACTGCACACAAATGAGCTAGTTTATGTTTGTCAAGGACACCATAGAAAAAAATCTTCAATTGATTTAAAAAAAAAAATCTAGGATAAGTAAATGACCCTATGATGGCAAATAAAATGTAACAAAGGTAAAACCATCACATTTTAAGATATGCTAAATTAGCCTCATCGAGTCAAAACAGGAACCTGAGCCCCACTGAATGAAATTCAAAGACCTCTGGTTAATGTAGCTGAAGTCAAGAGAGCAATCAAGGTGTTGGGATGCATAAACACAGGCTGTTAATTTCCACAAGAACATCACATTCACTTCTCCAATTGCCTCCTTTCAGGAGGTATACTGAGTATCACAGTGGGCTCCGAGACAGAGGGGAGAATACTTAGATGTAGAAAGCACTGTGGATGAGGTACATGATTGGAATTGTTTATTTAGACTGAGTAAACAACAGAATAAGGAAAAAGTGATGAAGTGCATAAAACAGAGGAGGGATTTTGATTTTCTGGATTTTACTATCCTGTAAAACAGACCACCACCACATAAAGAGGTAACAAAAAAAATAAAATCCTTCCACAAAGTTTCAGCATGTTTTGCACTCGATGAATTCAGCACGACACCCAAGGCTGAATCACAGTTCATCCACCAATTTCTTTGCAACATACTAATAAACTCTAAGTACATCACTAATGACTCTTAATTTTTCTGAAACTGAGATAAAAGCAGCATATGCTATGTTTAAACCATTCTCCACTTATACCTTCATTACAAAAGACTTATTACAGAAGGTGAATTATCCTCCATGAATCCACTCCAGAGCGCTCTTATCTTCCTCTGAAGCAACTGCTGCTAGCCACAGAATACCGTAGTACCCAGGGCGTGCATTCAAAACCATCGTGTTCACTCGAGCTATACTGCTTTTCTCTCCACTTTGTCTTATCCATTTTACTTGTGTAGTTAATGGAAAATATTTCATTTGCATCTTAAAGTATTTAATTAATCATACAGGCTACAATTTATGTTCCCAGAAAAAATACATTTCACATGTTCTCATATGGATAAATTGCACCTTCAAGGAACGGAAATTAGTGTTTTAAAATATTAATTAAAACTTAAATTAAATTTCTTAAACTTAATTTTTATGCATTACCACTAGAGAAACAATGTCTCAAGAATTATAAACAACATCATAACAAATCTACTCAAAGTTGATAGGACCATAAATCTTTCTTCTACTTAAGCATTTTTCCACAAATAAAAGATGGCTGAGGATTAAAGAGATACAGCTTCTTCACTTGCATTTTGCCAGATCAGGCTAAATACAGGTCATTGTTACCTGACTTCAGCAAAATGACTTGGGAATTCTTACATCTCACTGTGCTTTCCAAATCCTTACATTTAAATCTCTCTGACACAAGTAGAGGCAATTGGAAAAAGTTAAAAATCATCGTATGTTGACTTATTCCCATTGAGACCTTTCTTTATAAAGTTACATGAAGAAACATCATGTAAGCAGATGTACATTTTTGATATAACTGGGGAAGAAGGACAAAAGAGCAATGGAGGCTTGACAAGCCATACCCAAGTTCTCAGAAAGTCATTATGTTACTTAGGTTGCTGAGACAGAAAACTTGGATAAGGCATACATAAATTGCCTATATGAAGGAAGGGCAAACGTGCACGCGATGTACACAACACAAGTGCAAATTAATCATGCATTTTTTAAAGCTAAACTTTTGGGAATGTCAGGGTTTAACCCCAACCAGCAAGTAGGACCACACAGCCACTCGCTCACTCCCCCCACAAGGGTAGGAGAAGAAGAAGAAAAGGAAGGGAAAGGGGAAAAAAACCCCAAAACCTTGTGGGCTGAGATAAAGACAGTTTAATAGAACAATCACAGAAAAGGAAAATAACAACAATAATGGTAAAAGAATATACAAAATAAGGTGATATAACACAAGTTGCTCTCGCCACCCGATGATCAGTTGCCCAGTCCATCCCAAGCAGTGACTGCAGATTCCTGTCCCCCAGCCAACCCCCATCTATATACCGAGCATGGCGTCTGTGGTATGGAATATTCCTTTGGCCAGCTTGTCCTGTCCATGCTCCCTCTCAGCTTCTATAGGAAGCTGAAAGAGTCCTTGACTAACATCATCTGGCAACAGCTAAAACAATATGCATTACCAGCACCATTCTCACATCAGCAGTTACTAGAAAGAAAAGTAACTCTATCCCAGGTGAAACCAGGAAAAGGAAAAAAAAAAAACCAGATAAAATAAGAAAGGTGCCTCAAGTTAGAATCTTAAATTCGTATTAGATATCCTTTCCAAATTTCAAAAATGCTTAGCGCTCAGCAGCTCTGTATACCACAAGATCATGAAAAAACATAATATAACAATATGAGGGGAAAGGCTAAATGAAATTACCTTCTCTAAATGACAAAGCTATTTGCATTTAAGTAGCATGCAAACAGTAATTACATTTTGCATTTGCATAATAATTACACAATCCCTTCAAGACAAGGTGTGTCTTATATAAGCTTCACAATTATTAACTTCTTATCTTAAACTAACCCTTGGTTTACCTAGAGAAGCTTTGTCAGTGCTGCTCTAACTTCCTGGGGCAAAACCCCAACTCTTATTACTGTAACTTATGCCTTGTAACTGGTCACTGAACTGAACGACAATGTACACAACACATAACTGTTAGTTGGTACCTCGCATATGTTAGACAGTGCTGTGAGTCATTACAGACTACATTTTTATATAATATATGAAAACAAATGGATTTCCCATCTTAGATTGATACAGCTAAAATTTGATATGAATATTCTAAACCATGTTCTTCTCAGCCCCACCCAACATTTTTTTATATATATAAAAAAGGCAGTATTTTGACCCATATTTTTCATGCACCAGTTAACTAGAAAATTACAGAACCTGAAGAGCTCAGATAAAATTCATCAAGGGGATTAAAACAACGCATGCCTCCTCCCTCCAGTAGCATGGGATACTACTGGAATATGAATTAAGGACTCTCACGCCTTTGAAAAATGAGGACCCCTGAATTTTTAATTTTGTTAACTAATCATTAAAGAACTGGAAATTGCTGCGTTTCTGACTGTTTGATAGGTAGCTGCTTCCATAAAGCACATTTTTAATTTTGTAAGAGCTGGCCTGTTTCCCAGCAGCACATTGATTTGTGGGACCACTACTTACAGCACCTAGAGCATAATTAAATATTAAGTCCCTCCTTGATGTATGCAAAGTCTGACTAAGAGGATTAGTAGACACACAGAGGGTGGCTTTCACACATTTTCTGGTAATTGAACACTGCAATATCATTAAACTTATCTTTACTCAATAGAAATCCACATTCATCCTTTACAAAATCTGCTGTCCCTCTTTGTACCAAGGAATGGTAAAGAAGAATCCCTTAAAATCATTTAAGAAAAGTCAAGCAAGTAAGGACAAAACAATCTGGAAGTAAGATAATGAATACATTTTTTGAAATACTTACAATTTAAAGTTCTTTAAAAACAAAAAAAACCCCAAAAACCAAAAGAAACCAAACCAACAAACCAAACCAGCACACCCGTCCCACAACCTAAAAATACCTCTTTTTTTTTTTTTTTTTTAAATGTGATCAAGGGGTTTACTACCTCACTGGATGAGAAAGGATGACCAAATTAATAAAGGTGCAGTGATGTTAGAGAAATTGATACCTACAGACGAGGCACAGACTGACATAGCATCCCAAGCACACCTTTATTACAGTATTGTATGCGCATCTTCATATAATTAGCTCTGAAAGGTTTGAGCTTATCTAGCACAGTACTTGAGCTTTTTACTACATGGCTGCTTGCACTACTTGCTTGCTCACCAGCAAAAGAGTAGAGCACTGAAGTGATCAGCAACTCTGTTTTAGGAACAAATGGAGCGCTGCTTGTACTAAGTACAAACTTCTTCCCTCACAAAAAACAGGCGTTTTCCTTTCCAAAACAAAGAGTATTCTGAAAAACCACCACTTCAGGAAACAGAAATTATTAACATAGTATATGGAGAAACCTAAACAGGCTGGAAGATTGGGCCAAGAAGAACGACAGGAGGTTTAACAGGTGTGCTGCACCTGGGACAGCCTGGCTGAGGGGGCCTTGGGGGTCCAGGTGGGCAGAGAGCTACACCTGAGCCAGCAGCAGATGCAATGCATTCCATTCACTCCCGAGATAAAAGCAAATGGATGCGACTTTCATGTTGTAAAGTTATATACATTTTGATTTATCAGATTATGGAAGAAAATAAAAGTTATCTATTTCTCAAACAAGTGTAATGAGTCTCACAAGGTTTCTGTCAAATACAGGTTCTTTTTCTGCCTTCTACAGAAATGGATGAAAGCTATTATCTATCTGTAACTTTTTTTCTTAAGACATACTCTAGTTGACTCTTTCAGACTTGAAATGCTTTTGGATTGGAAAGTGGTCACAGGCAACACAAATATTGACAAAGGACTGAAGTGAAGACGAAAAATCCATTCACAGACAGACACCTGAAGAGCAGCTGAGGAGTTAAGTGCTGGTATCATTGTGAATGCAAAAGAAAAAGTAATTTCTAAAGAAAGCAAGAGATAAGCATTTTCTTTTTAAGATTTTTACTATGATTATTCCCTTGGATGATCTTCACACAATAAGTCAAAACTGAGATATTGCTTTTGTTTGATACGAATACAAAATATTTTTGTGCATAGATTTTTTTTGAGGAACTATTAGAAACATTCTATTTTAGTTCCATAAGGTCTTGCCATGGCGGGGAGTCATTTAGAAAACGGATGAAAAGTAACTCTGCTTCTGCATAATTCTACATGCAGCAAGTGATACTCACGTGACTTCAAAACAGCACAGGCTTCAAAGACAAGATTACTTTTTCCTCTTAACTCTTTCGTATATTTTTATTGTACTTAGAAATGTACAACCTCTAAAAATATGCATGTTGATATTAAGCACTTCACCAAAATGAGTCATGAAATAAAGCAGTTAAAACATTAATGAATAACCAACAAGAGCCTTTTTGTATATATGGATGTTTTTTAATATTCTACTTGACAAACTCAAGTGTTTTCTCTCCTGAGAGCATTCACTAGATAATCCTTATTAGTCTCAGATAACTTTTGCTTATACTTAAAAAATGTCACCCTTTAATTCAGAAGGAAGGTTAATCTGGTTTAGACTCGAAAACTTGAGCAAGAAGTACTCTGTCTCTCTCAGGTGGAAATAAATAACTAAGAGTAACTTCTTTCACCAATGATTTTACCTTATTTTTTTTCCTGATTTCACACTGAAAAAATCTTAAAATCATCACATGGCTAATTAAAGGTGTGAACTGTTTTTAAGCTACTACTGTCTTTCAGTTGTTAGGTGCTGCCCCCTAAGAGACAACAGCAGACTAACTGTGACTGAATGCATTCCCTATTAATTAAGGGTTTGCATTTGATAGTGTCCTTAATGTGCCACCTACACATTCATGGAATAAGATCCCAGGGGGAAAAAAAAAAAAAAAAAGAGAATAGCCAGTAATTCTCATTCTGACTATAACGTTACACCAAGTAGAAGATAAATAGGGAGAATAGAATTGACAGAAAAAATGGTCAAAAAGGGAAGAAGATACAAAAACTTCAAAGTCAGTGCTTCACATGGAGGAAAGTCATTAGTGCTTAATCAAGTTTGGTATTATGTACTCCTCATCCCAAACAAAAGCTGAGGAATCCATTAACTTTATATCTATGTTTTTTCAAGGAATGTATTAGAAACCTGAGTCAAAAGGAAAGTAGGATGAGTTCCCGTAACAACAGCATGCATCACAACCATATATTGCAAACCAGCATTTCATCATATAATCCTTGTATAAAACCAGTCTTATGCTATCATTTATAGCAATCAACATTAATACCTTTGTTTCCGGCCAGCAAGCTCTGAGAACAGCTTGCGTCCTGAAGTACACGAGTAGCTTGCTATCCTCATCACTGAGATGGAAGGCTTGCTCCAGAATTTGCAATACTCTGATGCGAGGCTTCACTGCTAGGGAGTCATCACCACAGAAAGGTCTCAACCACTCCAGAAGGTCATCTGAAGAAACTACTTTCTCCCTGTAATTAAACAATGCTGTGTTAAACAGTCTTTGGTAATCCTAATCAAAGTACTACATATATTTTCAAAGCTGTTGACAAGTACATTCAATACATAACAAATACGTAACACTGGAAACGGAACAGCTCACCTCTGTGAGGATGCAGAGAAACGAGCCCTCGTAAATCAGGTACCTAAAGCTAAGTGGGGTAAGAACTTTTTTTGAACTTCAAATAACCATGTAATACCACAGAAATCCATCTATACAGTTATATATTCTCTCACGTAGTAGCTTGACTGCCAATCGTATCGTAATGGTGCTGGATTTCAGCACCTGAAAATCCAGGCCTTTCACGATGCCTGGTCCTGACTGATGCCTGTACTTCTACGCCATCTGACTTAAAATGCAAGCAGTCGAGCCGCTTTTCCATAAAGTACGACGTTTTTATATCTAACACTTATTCATATTGCCCCATATTCTCTTTCTTTCCTTACAAGTCCCTCCTTTACACTACACACACACAAATTAGTTTCTCCTCATTGTAGCTCGAGCCATTTCTTATCTTTTTTCTGCACCACCTCTACCCAGCGTGATTATTGTATCTTCTAATATGATAATGATTGCGGAATGCCCTTAAACCCAAGAAAGAAAAAAAAGAGATGTTAAGGGAAAAAAAAGAAAAAAAAGAAAATTTAAGTTTTTGAATTTTCCTCACTTGGCTAATTAGAAAAACTCTAAATTAAATCATTCTATTTAAAAAGTGTATTATACTGAATACATTCTAACTGTGTGAAAGCACTTACAGTACACAGATTACCATGAGCTCACCAACCAGTCATCAGTTCCGGACAGAATAATTTGTCATGTGCCTAAACTAACATGTAACAAATCAGTAAATGTTATTCTGCTATCTTTGAGTAGTATTTTAAACTAATTTTCTTTTCTTAAAAAAAATTTAAAAATCCAGAAAGTGGTTCCAGGTGGAGTGTGATTTATAACTAATGTTCCCTTATTTGTCATAACAAGACAGATGGGAAAGCAATATCAGACAGAAAACACCAATTTAACCTGTCTTGCAGCTCTGAAATAATAAACATTGACAGCTTAGGTTTTCATATTACAAGGATTTCAATTTTACTTAGGCTTTATATTGTCTGAATGATGCTGTTAGCTCAGAACTTCAGCTAAATTAGACATGCCTCTGCTGAACAGGCGGCATTCAAACTGTAAATTAAAAGTTTGGGAATTAAGAGGATGATCTGGAGTATTTCAAGAGTTTTGTAGAGCTCACATCTGACGTTTATATATTTTTTTCCTAAGGGAAATATTTATATTTTATAAATTAAATAGCTCAGGTTTAGAGAGATAAATAAGAACAAGTATTTAAATGGATGTAAACGATCTCCCGTAATCACAATGACTTTGACTCCAACTTACTGTTTCAGCAGTTAAATATTGATGAAGTATACAAATAAGAGTCCAGAAAGTGTATCTCAGAATAAAACAGTATTGACTCTCCCATTCTACCTTATATCGCAAATGAGATTTGCTGTAGATTTTGACATCAGTCTATTTCAATATCCAATATTTAACTAATTTAATATCAGTGGAGAAGCCTCCACACAATAGTGTAATTGTTTGTGTTGGCTACCAGAGAGTATGGGTTGTTTTATTTTTATCATACACAAGTTCTTAGTTTGCACACCTAGAAAAAAAAACTGACTTTTTTTTCCTTCTTCGTCTTTACTAGAAATGCAATGGAAAATGTCAGCGAGACATCCAGACCGCTATGTGACCTAAAATAAGGACAACCCAGAAAGAGGACAAAAAAGTGTGGTGAAGCATTATACAGCACTTGTGAAATTGTTTCTGCACTATATCCTACAAGCGTTGACAAACTCAGATATCTAAATTCAGATATCTGAAAGTGAGTCGTCATTATTTGTAATTTACCTACTAAACTGAAAAAAATGCAGTGAAGTTCTCCTGGTAGTTGTACAATCTGCGTTAGTCATAGCATAAAAAACATTTTCTTGAGTCACCATAATACACAGTTATCTAAATTTTAGATTCAGTGACTTGCTTTCTTCCAAGTGATCAAGTAAAGGCTTCTGTCAGCGCTCAGATTTTGAACCAGATAAATGACAGCCTGCTCCAAAATAAAGTCTTAGGAAATTAAGTGCAAACCCATTATATATACCCATGAAGAAAAATCACCCATATTTAGAATCGTACCTTCAGTGCTTTCATGAGAAGTATCTTTCAAAGTCTTAACCAAAGAATCCATACAGTACGTTCTTACCCTTTCTCAACACTTGCATGCACTGCAGAAACGATGCCTTCTAGGATTCCAAGTGGATCTTTCACTGTTGTAGATGAGCCACCATTTCCACTGTCAAGGGAAGACATAAAATTACCATAAAACTGGTCCTTAATATTGTATCTAATTCTATCCACCTCTAGGACTTACACGACTTGTTCAATAATTATAGCAATTTTCCACTTTCACTGCTTAACTAGTACTTTTATTTTTATGTTAAACTAATATGAGGAGCAACAAGAAAAAAGTGGGAAAGAGACATACTAAAATACTTAAAGTGAAAGTTGAAAGAAGAACAGTTAAAATTTAGCACTTCTAACACAGATTAGCTCAGCAAAATATCCACATGTAATCTCATTGTCTTAAAGAGCTCATCAATATTGACTAAACAGATTAAAGGTTACATACAAATGTCACCATCTTTTCTTTTGAAATATCTTGCAGTATCACTACTGGTTTAAACCAACTTGACTGTAACTTGACTCAAAAGAATCCTATCTGCTGATTCAGCATTTCCCCCCGCAACCTCTCTGAGACTCATCTTCAGTTGGATTAATCAGGTTGATGTTTACCAGAACTAACAAAACTAAAAAGGAACACGTGGTCAAGAACAGCACGTGGGAAAGGGCAGGATTAAGCCAACCATCAAATGGCATCGGCTATACATGGGTAGGAAGAGAAAGAGAAAAAGCTAAATCACACTGCCCACCAGATGTTGCAGTTACAGTGGTGTTCTGCAGGTCGAAGGGCAGTAAATATTGGGAAAAAAACCCACTTTGGTAGGAATAAAAGCTTCAACTCCTAATGCAATGAAAGTGACGTTTTCTGCTAAGATTTTCAGCAAAACAAACTTGAGATGTGACTTGGTGCTGAAAGAGGGAGGGATTTTACACTGTGGCTCCTCATGGAAACCACAGCAGCGTCAATGATGCCCGGACTGAACTAGAAAAGCAACGTTTTACCTATCTTAGAGTTTGTCAGTGCTGCCCTGAACAAAGAGAAAGAAGGGCAAATAGTTCCAAAGTTAGCTTACTAAACCTAGAGATAAAGTGTATTTGCTCTACAGCTCATCAGCATATCAAAGCTCTTCTGCTACTAAAAATGGCAGCCTCTTCCAGTATGTTCTCTTAATAAAAGTGAACACGTCCAGACTACTGACTGTTCTAAAGCCAAAACATGCCATATAGCTGATTGTAATGTGTAAAAATAACTACAATATTTCTCAAATTTGTCAAGAATAATTTTGTCATTTATTACTTCAGTAAGATAAATCTATTGCCTAAAAAATGATTACACTATACAGCAGAGACCTGAATTTTTATAGCCTTTAATGCCTTCCTGCATTCAGAGCTTTCACCTTTTCTATTTTTATCTTAATAGGTGACCAGCACTTCAGTGAACAACACTAGATTTAAAATTGACATGTGACTCCATTCAGAACAGACACAAGATAATTTGTTGCATGACAAAACCTTGGTTTATCGTTGGCATTTTATATTGCTATACTGCACTCAAAAGTTCAAAGTAGGAGGAGAAAGCTCATAACAGTAGCCTTTTCCTCTAAAAAAAAAAAAAAAGTTATATACGACTGTGTGAGAAATGTGATTGTTAATACCAATACCACCACATGGCATCTAAACAAATTTTAGAAAAGTGAAGTTTAAATCTAGGTATTTTTCTAACCATCTTCAGAACAACTTGTAACAATCAAATTATAATTTTTTGTAATTTATGGTACAGAAATATCCGGGATTTCAGATTCACAAAAACAGAGAATGTCAGTTCAAAAGATAAAATCTATTTTCAAAAAACAAACAAACAAACCAAAATTGACATCAATGATTTCAGTCGGGGGGGGCGGGGGGGGGGGGGGGGGGGGGGGAGGGGGGAAGGGAGAGGAAAAAAAAAAGAAAAATTATATTTTTCCCAAAAAACGAGAAACAGTAGAACTGGAAGCTCCAGTAAAAAAAAAAAATAAAAAAAGGAAATTAAAACCCCTCCTAATTCAGTTTACACCAATAGTACAGCAGTGTGCAAACGGTAAAAAGACCGGCAGTATTAAAGTAATCTTTTTATGCAAGCAGGTACACGCACTAGGACATGCTTTCAAGCTTCTTTTAAAATAAAAAAAAGCCAAGAAAACTTAAGACACATTCCCATAGTGAAGACAGATATAAGCCACTTCATTAATGTTCTGCTTACAGGCCAAATTTAAATTTTTCTGTAATATTTGCTTTTTGTGGTGTTTTAATTAAGTTTGTAATAAAAAGACAGCACCAAAAGGCATTAACATGGCATATCTAAAGAAAACTAGAAGAATACTCATAAAGCTTACATACTAAGAAGAGAATGATGACTGTCTGAAATAGAAAAGAATAGAACACGGACTACAGAAATGGAGATCTTACTAGACGTACTTACCCCAAATTATCTTTAGTGTACGTAAACAACTTTCATATCAAAGGAGAATGACCAGCAAACCTTGTATTTTGGGTACCCTCAATTTTGGACATTGGTTCTGAACAGTCTTAGCCCTTGCTCTTCAAAAGCCCTTCATCTTTCTAATTAGAAATGAAAGTCTTCAGCTCCTACCATAACCAGGCTCTGAGCACCTCAAAAAACTTGGGTCAAAAGAAACATATCCCAAAAAGTTAATGGGCATTTCCGAAAATGGAAAACCACCGTTTCAGACAATAAATCTGTGAAGTCAGTTCTCAAGTCCAGTGGACGCATGAACAAAAGCTTCGAGTTTGTCGTACGCAGACAGGTACTATCCTATTAAGCAGGAGGAAAGGACAATCTAAACAGTAAGTTACAGCTATTTGGAATAAGAAAGTATTTTAAAGAGAAAACTAGAAAGATTGGAAGCTAGCATTTTTTAAGCTTAATATTGCCTTTACTGCCTAATGATCAAACTAAAAAGAGATTACAGCTCATGAGACAAATAATCATGTCAAGTTTCCACAGATTGTTGGCTTGTTCTTTTCTTAATAATTAATGATTAAAAATAAGCAGCTACTAACAGAAACAAACATAATTAATGAAGGATTAGTCTTCCACACAGATTATATGCTATTTTATGCATGTTTTAAACAACAGAACAGGATTCAGTGTTCACCTCAAAACTCATAAGTATGAGCCTGGTGTAATTACACTGATAAAGGCTTATTTTGATTTCAGTTCAGGTTCAGAAAAAGTGATGCATATTTAATCAAGTTCCTCAAACCCAATAAAGTACAAAGAATGTTTGAAAGGAGAATAAATTAACTTCCTCTAAATCTTTTAACCTAATTATGGTACTCATTAAAAATACTTGATATCGTCTTATTTCTCCAGCCTTATTTTCTTCTTTCTGTTTGTGCTTCCTTTAAATATCAGGAAAATAAGAAAATAATACAATGTGGGTGTGCTCATTCAAAGCTGGGGAAAAAAGTCACAATGCCAAATCATCATTTCCATCAGAAATACGATGAAATAATCATATCCGAGTTACAGAATTGCTCTTTAGAATCCGTGCTCAAGTGAAACAAGATAATAAAAAAATCTGGGATTTTTTCCTTCCAAGTTAGCTACTCAGTCTAATAAAGCTGGTTTTACCTTCCTTCACAGAACACTGGCCATTAAAGAAGAACTCAAAATTTCACCAGACCTTTCCTGTGCGTTGCCTGGTGAATACTTCCAAAATTTAATGAAATGCTACATCCACCTGGACACTTACAACTGCTGCTTTGAAGGATAATTGTCAAAGAAGGAATTTTCCAACATGACCTCCTTCAAAACTGTCATATAAAATAACAACACTGTATAACATAACAAAGCTCCAATAAATAAACCTGAGGAGTTTTCCCTTGAAATGTTACATTTATTGAATAGGAGTTTGTTGTTCCAGGTACAGAGGCAAGACTACTTGTTTAATTTGAGTTTTTGCCCATTAACCCTGAAATGCAAGTATTGCACTAAATGTGGTTAATATCTTTTAATACGTGTTACGGTCTAGCTTGAAAGCGAACATCTGAGCGTAGGATAGAGATGCATCCATTTTTATTCACAGCAACAACATTAATACCAACAGGCTTAAGAGATGCCAAACAACCAACCTTTATTTTAACTGCTTCCTATATTTAGAGCGATGCTACTTTAGAATATTAACCTCCTACTGAATTTCATAATAGGGAGGATATTATTTCAAGTATTTTCTATTTTATTTTATACTAGATTTTCACTTCATGCTCTTTATCACTGTAGTAGACAAACTTTGCATAGGTCTCTACCTGTTCAATTATCACGAATTATATGAAACAATTTTCCACTTCCCCCCAAAGAAAGCGGTGGTGGTGGGATTTCTACTGATCACATTAGGCCACATCACACACCAAAAGTGTGAATATCTGAGCTTGTCTGAAGCCTCCAACTAATTCTCCCATCTTTGCCACTACAGTTTTCTCTACCGGAGAGACAGGCATTCATTCCCTTCTTTACTGGAAAGTGCTGCATAGGAGTTACTGGTCATGGTCTCCACCTCAGAACTTTAAATCAACTTCCGGACATTCCAGCCTTGCAACGCATATAAAGAACAAAATAATTCAGTTCACAGAAAATTGTTGATAAGAAGCAGAGTAGAAAGGAGAATTTTGATAGGTTTCTCATACTCTGCATATTAACGAGACTCATTACAGTTGAAATAACTGGACTTTGTGAGCTTTATATCCAGATGCATCACACTGCTATATTCCAGTCAGAACCAGAAGAACAGTGATTATCTAAACCCAAATTATTCTTCATCAACTGGACAAACCCAGACAAGAAAGTTACTATTATGTTGCTGTGCAAGAGCTCTACCACCATTGAGCATGCATGAACACTCTTAAACTGAGTGACAAGAGAAATCAATTTTCTGCCAAGGAAGACTGCAGACACTTTGACAGGTGCCTTCTTTTCATCTGTGGCACTTCAATCTGCTGTAACGTACACATACATGCTGAAGAAAAGGTAGAGCCATAGATTATTTTCCATGCTAGACTTGTTTCTCTATTTCTGGTATGTGCATTCAGATCACCCTGCCCAAATAATTTGCTCACATAAAATGCAGAGGCACAAGATCAATTCTCAAAGTTTTATCTACCTAAATGGGTCTTAGAAGTAATAAACAGCGTCTAGCAGCCATCTAACAGCAGAATACTCTTTTGTACTTATTGCATGTATCTCTTTGGAACAGAAATACTTCAGAAGAGTTTTGCATGAATAGTTAAAATTAGAAGTATCTGTTCATTTATCATGGATGATATAAAACTACCACCCCCCCCCAAGAAAAAAAAAAAAAAAAAAGAGGGGGGGCGGGTTGTGGGGGGTGTGTGTACAGCTACAGTGATATTCCATTTAGGATACTCGGGACATCAAAGACCCAGCCAGGAAGAGGCAACAGGTAGCACTCAGCAATACTAAATCTAAGAGAGCTTCTTTGAATGGAAAAAAAAAAAAAATAATCCCTGATGAATTAATTTCACCTGACTGCAGAAAAAGAAAAAAGCTGGAGTGAATAATTTTATGCTGCTCTGAAGGAGAAAGAGACATCACAGAGGAGAAAGAGGCATCACGGACAGAAGGTTTCTTAAGAGCCCATTAATATTCTGTCAACAATGATGTCAAAAGAAAGTCTTGGATTCTTTTCATCCTGGGAACAAAAATACTGACAGGGATGTAGATGTAAAATCCCAGAACTTCATTCTCTGCTTGCTGTCTTGAGAATTCCACATCTCAGCTTTAGTCCCACAGCAACAGAGACTGAGTGTGCTGCCTGGTTATGTTGTTCCGACAGAGAACATCAAGACAGACACATGGATTCCACTGCACTAAGGGATGGGTCAGAACACCACTAATTCTTGGTAGGAAAGGGGACAGGATGCTTTTATCTGGCTACAAAAATTCATGGACTTCCACGTATCCTAAACCTTGTTAAAGAACAACAGCACCTTCACAGGTGCATTCAATGCCAACAAATCATTTTCAATGTACACTTGATCCACAGATTGTCATTTGAGCCCCCAAACCACATCCCCTATCAATTCACCATCTTAATAAATATCCTCATTTTCACTGTGGCAGGAAAAGGTCGAACCTCAAAGGACACGTTCAACTAAAAGATCATTGTATTGAACTTACAGCTACTTTAATCTGCCTGGTAACAAGACGAAGATGGTCAGCATCAACTGTATTTCATGTTCTCTGTATCATCTGCACCCCACCCAGATCTCAACAGAATTATTCAGGGACGTGTAAGTATAAACTGCGTGGAAGCTAGTTATTTTGCATTTTTTGGTCTCCTAGCCTGTTTCTCTGTAATTTTAAAATAAGCAATGACTCAGTTTGCTGGCATTGCATGAACAGGTTGGTTACTTGGTTTCTGTAATGCCATGGAAGAGGCAATGGCTGAGTTCTGGAGCTGTGAATCCCAGAAAAAAAATAGTACTAGAAGCAAGGCTCAGTCTCCATGTGTGGGATTGACTGTAGTACGATGGCACTAATAACAGCAAGAAACAGTAACAATGATAACACTGGAAGTTGAGCAAAACAACCCCCTTCCTCACATTAGAAATCTATTTCTCTCCAAGAGGTTAGTGTGTTGGAGTTTTTTTTTAGGTATCGTTGTTGCTTTCAAGCGCTGTAGGAAGCGCAGAGCACTCACACCTGCTGTTTAATTTGGAGGCAGGGTGTAACACAAAGGGAGATGGAAGAAGAGCAAAAACTCTTAAGAAGCATTCTTTATGAGAACGAAGAGCAAAAATTTATGGCCCACATTTTAATGGACAGACAGGCACATTTTTCAGAGCCTTGCAAATAAGAAAATTTGTTAAAAACCCCAAAAAACCAAAACAACTCTCAGAAATAGCCCATCAGGTTACTCCGAAGATGGAAATTGTACTTCTTCATGTAGGAACAGCTGTTGTAGCAACAGTCATTGATAGGTCTCTGCTACACAAATACCTGTATGAACTCTTTTTGTACCCACCATTTCCAACAAACATGCCTTTTGACTCTGTTTAAGAGGGAGGATTTATGTGCAATTGTAAATTTGGCAAAAAATTCACACGTGCAAATACGTATAATAGAACAATATTGTAAAGCTGCAGCTTTTAACTTAAAAACTCCCTCCAGTGATTAGGTTGAGCTCAGTGGCTTGTTTTGTTCAGACTTGCCGTTGTTCTTGTGGGGGACTTTAACCTCCCGGATATCTGCTGGGAATACAACACAGCAGAGAGGGAACAATCCAGGAGGTTCCTGGAATGTGTGGAAGATAACTTCCTCACACAGCTGGTAAGTGAGCAGATGAGGGAAGGTGCCCTCCTGGACCTGCTTCTTGTGAACAGGGAAGAACTTGTGGGGGAAGTAGAGGTTGGTGGCCGTCTAGGGCACAGTGATCATGAGATGATCGAATTTCTGATTCTTGGAGAAACAAGGAGAGGGGTTAGTAAAACTGCCACCTTAGACTTCTGGAGGGCAAACTTTGACCTGTTCCGAAGGCTGCTGGACAAAATCCCTTGGGAGGCTGCCCTGAAGGATATAGGAGCCCAGGAAGGCTGGACATACTTCAAGAGAGAAGTCTTAAAAGGCACAGGAGGAGGCTGTCCCCATGTGCCAAAAAACAAGTAGGTGGGGAAGGAGACCGGCCTGGCTAAATAGGGACCTTTGGCTGGACCTCAAGAACAAAAGGAGAGTCTATGACCTCTGGAAGAGGGGGCAGGTCTCTCATGAAGACTATAAAGATGTAGTGAAGCTATGCAGGGAGAAAATTAGGAGAGCCAAAGCGCAGCTAGAGCTCAACCTAGCTACAGCTGTTAAGGATAACAAAAAAGGCTTCTATAAATTCATTAACAACAAAAGGAGGGTTAGGGAAAATCTCCCTCCCTTACTGGATGCAGAGGGAAACAGTCACAAAGGATGAGGAAAAGGCTGAGGTGCTCAATGCCTACTTTGCCTCAGTCTTTAGCAGTGGAACTAGCTGTTCCCTGGGCACCCAGCCTCATGAGCTAGGAGACAGTGAAGGGAAGCTGAATGAGGTCATTACAATTAAAGAGGACGTGATCAGTGACCTGCTACGCCACTTGGATGTGCACAAGTCTATGGGACCGGATGGGTTACATCCAAGAGTGCTGAAAGAGTTGGCAGACGTACTCGCCAAGCCACTTTCCATTATCTACCTGAAGTCATGGCTAACTGGGGAGGTCCCAATGGACTGGAGGGTAGCAAATGTAGCGCCCATCTACAAAAAAGTCAGAAAGGAGGATCCGGGAAACTATAGGCCTGTCAGTCTGACCTCGGTAGCAGGGAAGGTCATGGAGCAGATCATCTTGAGTGCCATTACAAGTCATATAATGGACAAGCAGGGGATCAGGCCTAGTCAGCATGGGTTTACGAAAGGCAGGTCCTGCCTGACGAACTTGATCTCCTTCTATGACAGGATGACCCAATTATTGGATGAGGGAAAGGCTGTGGACATTGTCTACCTAGACTTTCGAAAAGCATTTGACACTGTCCCCCATAGAATTCTCATGGAAAAACTGGCGGCTCATGGCGTGGATGAGCATACGATCTGCTGGATCAAGCACTAGCTGGATGGGTGGTCCCAAAGAGTGGTGGTCAATGGAGCTAAATCCAGCTGGCGGACGGCCACAAGTCGTGTCCCTCAGGGCTCAGTGTTGGGACCATTTCTGCTTAACATCTTTATTGATGACCTTGATAAGGACATTGTATCATCAGCAAGTTTGCAGATGACACCAAGTTAAGCGGGAGTGTTGATCTGCATGAGGATAGGGAGGCTCTACAGAGAGACTTGGATAGATTGGATCGAAGGGCCAATGCTAATGGAATGAGCTTCAACAAGGCCACGTGCCGGGTCCTGCACTTGGGCCACAACAATCCCATGCATCACTACAGGCTTGGGGCAGTGTGGCTGGAGAGCTGCCTGGCAGAAAAGGACCTGGGGGTTCTAATTGACAAGCGGCTGAACATGAGCCAGCAGTGTGCCCAGGTGGCCAAGAAAGCCAATGCCATCCTGGCTTCTATTAGAAATAGCGTGACCAGCAGAAGGAGGGAGGTGATTGTCCCCCTGTACTCAGCACTGGTGAGGCCACACCTTGAGTATTGTGTCCAGTTCTGGGCACCTCAATACGAGAGAGATATCGAGGTGCTGGAGCGAGTGCAGAGGAGGGCAATGAAGCTGGTGAAGGGCCTGGAGAATAAATCTTACGAGGAGGGATTGAAGGAGCTGGGACTGTTTAGTTTGAGGAAGAGGAGGCTGAGGGGAGACCTCATCACTCTCTACAACTACTTGAAAGGCCATTGTAGAGAGGTTGGTGCTGGTCTCTTCTCACAGGTAATTAGTGATAAAACAAGAGGGAATGGGTTCAAGCTGCAGCAGGGTAGGTTTAGGCTGGACATTAGGAAAAAGTTCTTCACAGAAAGAGTGGTCAGACACTGGAATAGGCTGCCCAGGGAGGTGGTGGAGTCACCATCCCTGGATGTGTTTAAGACTTGTTTAGGTGTGGTGTTAAGGGATATGGTGTAAGGGAGAACTTTGTAGAGTGGGGTTGATGGTTGGACTCGATGATCCCAAGGGTCTTTTCCAACCTAAATGATTCTATGACTGCCCAGGCTTCCCAAACTCAGAAAACTCTGTCTTATCTGAATAAGAAATTGTAGGTAAACAGGAGCATAAACAATCCAAGAACTCATTTCTTGTTACTGCTCAATTTTCTGCAAAATCCAGACATTTGAAAGCAAACAAATACTCACTACAAAAAAAAAGATAACCAAATAAACAAAAGTCCACATCAAACCAACCAACAAAAAAAAGCCCCCGAAAAAACAGAAGGAATGTTTTTGGGTTTAATTGTGGCAGTGTACTTACCTTAACGTACATACGATTTTTTTAATAGCACATTGGACAATATCCTTGGGAGAAAGACCAAGATCTCCAACAGCCACTTGTAACAACTGCTGTATCATGTCCAGGGGTTGACCATCTATACACATAGCTACTGCTTGGTCGTGGATTTTTTCTTTCTCTGACCTTGATAAATCATATAAATAGCCATACTTCTGTAGTGTATCCTGTGAACAGATAATTTCTGAACATGAATCAGCGTACTCTTTATTTACATGGATGTATCATTCAGAGTCTTTCTTCCTACAGGATTTAAAACATACTATGGAAAAGATTGATGGAATTGAATTTTGAAAGACCAGGTCAGCAAAAACAAAGCTACAAAACATTAATAAAATATGACAGAAGATTGATATCCATCACTGCTAGTCATGGCAACACACAAAATAAGTGCCTGATCAGTAATCATTACCTGTTCGCTGTTTTTCAAATAAGTGATAAAACTATGAGTGAGTGTTTCCAGATGAGCAAGGGATTGCTGCAAATGATTCAGAGCTTCTTCATAAGCAACAGATGGATTTTCAGCATCTTCCATGTCATTCTCAGAAGTTTTTTTTCTTGATTTTTCAGAAAGATGTTTTACTGCCTTAATAGCCTTCTTTGTCACATCTGTCCTGGTTTCAACTGGCAGCTGAAAAAGATTACTCAATATTTAATCATTCATTATCTGTTCACTAAAATTTGTATTACAGCAGTGCCTAGAGGTCAAGTGGCTCCACTGTTGTACAGCACAGCATAAAACTAAATGAAGTATATTATGAAAAGCAACTTTATTTCTTATTAGTAATTTATTTAAAAAGGATCAGTATTCCATTAATTTCTTGTGCTGTCCTTTCTTTTCTTGATGTTGAACCTGATTCATATTAAACCATATGAAGCTTATTTTCCCTAGTAATATTCATTATTTTGTGAGTGCCACCTTCTAATCTTTGCTTTTTAATTCTGCATTGAGAGATGTCTGGGGATCATTTTACAAGATTAACTGAAGATCCTAACTGCTGAAAATTAACTTAAGGTTAGTTTTGTTAGGTTTAGATCGTTGTGTAGAGTGTATCACTAAGACTATAATCGTAAGCAAAAAACAGTAGGAGGTCTACAACTTTTAAATTAACCTATTTAAAGCACAAATTACACAAACTAGCAAGTTACTATTTGAAAGACCTGTACAACTAGATGTATCTAGCCATTAAACTGAAATAAGAAAATCCTGGTTGTTTTTTTGTTTTTTTGTTTTTTTTTTTCCATTAAACTTCTCATAAAGTTCGAATTCCTAAATATAGAGTCATATATACATTGAATGAAGTTTCTCCCACACTTCGCATGAAAGAGTCATTGTAGTGCATTAGAATGGAATTTAGGATCTCAGAAGGGAGCCTGGGCAATGATCACAGATTCCCAAGCTTCCAGAAACCAAGATTATTTTGGAAAGGGATGCAGACAGAAACAGTCTACATAGACAGTACTTGTAGCAAACTGTTGTGCTTTTAAGTCAGGAAAAAAAACACAGCTTCAGCTCAAAGTTTGAAATATGATTTAAAAATTCATGTATTATTTGTTAGTTTATAACTTCAAGCACAGTTTTAAGGATGCTTGCAATATACTTTCTAATGGGTGGGGGTCTCTGCCTAAACCCACAGGCATTAGGTACTTTTAATATCAGGTGTTTCAGTTACTGGAATACAAGACAAAGAACAAATCTTTAATTTTAAATTTGAAATACACCAGAAATAGAAAACCACGCTTAAATCTGTATGATTTAAAATCTTAAAAAAAAAATCTTAAATCATGCTTAAATCTGAATAGGAAAGAGGCTGATATACCACAGAAAGAAGAAAATTAGACCGCCACAGAATTTCTCATAAGGAAGTCAAATTGATGTTTATATCACAAATTAAACTATCTACTTGTAAAGACACAGAAAGCTTGACAAGGATTATGTAGCAGAAAGTTTTACAGTTTATATATTTAAATTATCCCCCCCCCAAAAAAACCCACAGAAAAACAACACCAAACAAAAAAAAAAAACAACACAGAGTGAAAGGTGTTTACTCCTGTTTTTTAGCGCTGTCGCAAGCCACAGTAATGGTGTACTGGACTTTTTTAAAGACAAAAGCAAAATGGTGGACATTGTGGCAAAAGCTAAGAAAACTTGCCAACTCTAACGGGGTAAATACAAAGGGTATTTTACCACTCGGTTTCAAACTCAACTCAGTTCTGTTCCCACCAAAAGAAATTAAGTATGATTTTGTTACTTTGAACAAGGTCTCATAGAATCGTAGAACGGTTTGGGTTGGAAGGGACCTTAAAGATCATCTAGTTTTAACCACCCTGGGCAGGGACACCTCCCACTAGATCAGGCTGCTCAAAGCCCCATCCAGCCTGGCCTTGAACACTTCCAGGGATGGGGCATCCGCAGCTTCCCTGGGCAACCTGTTCCAGTGCCTCACCACCCTCACTGTAAAGAATTTCTTCCTAATACCTAACCTAAATCTACCCTCTTTGAGTTTTAAAATGGTTTAAAACTGTTACCCCTTGTCCTATTGCTACACTCCCTCATAAAGCATCCCGCCCCATCTTTCCTGTAGGACCCCTTTCTGTACTGGAAGGCTGCTGTAAAGTCTCCCTGGAACCTTCTCTTCTCCAGGCTGAACAACCCCAACTCTCTCAGCCTGTCTTCACAGGAGAGGTGCTCAGCCCTCTGATCATCTTCGTGGCCCTCCTCTGGACTCACTCCAAAAGGTCCCCGTTGTTCTTATGCTGAGGCTCCCAGAGCTGGGTGCAGTACTCCAGGTGGGGTCTCATAAAAGCAAAGTAAAGGGAGAGAATCACCTCCCCCAAGGGATGTCATGCAGGGCAGTGTCAAACGCTTTGCACAAGTCAAGGTAGGTGATGTCAATTGCTCTTCCCTTATCCACCAACCTGTAACCCCATCATAGGGGGCCACGGAATTTGCCAAACACGATTTGCCTTTAGTTGAAGCCATGTTAGCCGTCACCAATCACCTCCTTATTTTCCATGTGCCTTAGCAGAGTTTCCAGGAGAATCTGCTCCATGATCTTGCTGGGCACAGAGGTGAGACTGACCAGCCTGTAGTTCCCCGGGTCTTCCTTTTATCCCTTTTTAAAAAATGAAGGTTATCTTTCCCCTTTTCCAGTCAGCAGGAACTTTACCAGACTGCCATGACTTCTTAAATATGATGGATAGTGGCTTAGCAACTTCATCCACCAATTCCCTCAGGACTAGTATATGCATTTTATCAGGCCCCATGGATTTGTGCAACTTCAGGTTCCTTAGATGGTCTTGAACCCAGTCTTCTCCTACAGTGGGTGATTATTCATTCTCCTAGTCCCTTCCTTTGCCTTCTGTGACTTGGGAAGTGCGGCTAGAGCACTTGCCAGTGAAGACTGAGGCAAAAAAGTCATTGAGTACCTCAGCCTTCTCCATATCCTGGGTAACCAGATCTCCCGTTTCCTTCCAGAGAGGGCCCACATATTCCCATATCTCCCTTTTATCATTGACATACTTGCAGAAGCTTTTCTTGTTGCCCTTGGCATCCCTGGCCAGATTTAACTCTATCCGGGCTTTAGCTTTCCTGATCTGATCCCTGGCTGCTCGGAAAATTTCTCTGTGTTCCTCCCCAGCTAGCTGCCCTTGCTTGTCTCAATATCAGGTTTTACTATAAGCAGGGAGAAGGTGATACTCTTCACGTCACATTAAAATTTAATGACTAGGATTTCTATATGCATTTTGTAAATCTGATAAAAAGATAAAAACAGATACATACTTCATTTTTTCCCCTTCTACTGTACATTCTAATGTTCAAAATGCAATTAAAAGATGCAAAAGGAAAACAATTTAAGTATTCCACCTAACTGTTGTCTCCTAGAACACAGTGTGAATATACTGCTAGTTTAGAAGTCATGGTGCCATAAGCATACACAGAATAGAACATTAAAAAAGAGAATACAGGTTCTTCCACACACTATTTTAATTTTGCATTCATATTTGCATAGTGCCAAAATGCAGCACTACCAACATATCATTTCTCTGGTTGTTTTATTCCAAAACACGAATGCCTATCCTCTGTACTTGTAGTCAGTTTCAGTAATGAGATTTGGTATCATACCCAGTAACAAAAAAAAGGTAGCTTAACGGCTAGTTCAATCCTTGTTTGCATGTGAAGAGAAGTTTTCTTTTTAAGAAGCTTTTACGGTTTAAAAAGATTTTTAATTCTATAGGCTATAAAGTGTAATGAAAAATCCTAAAAATCTGTTTTCTTTCATTTTCAAAGCAAGGAACACCACATACTATTTCAGCTCAAAAGATTTCACTCCTCAGGGTAAAACTCATCTCAGAAGCCAATTTCCTTCAGAATACGTAAGTATTTCTTAATAAATTATTGTACAAGTAGCATTCACTCACACATGAAGAAGCTGACCCTGCCACTCTTATTGCCAGTGATTAGCACACAGCTTTGAGATGATGGAAACAGCTCCCCTCCTTTTAATGCCACAGGAACCTGGGATCTGGGCAACACTGAAACACAGAATGGTTGGAAGGGACCTCTGGAGGGCATCTGGTCCAAATCCCCTGCCACCTACAGCCAGTTGCCTAGGACCACGTCGAGATGGATTTTTAATATCTCCAATGTGGGAGACTCCACCACCTCTCTGCTCCACCTGTGCCAGTGATCGGTCACCCTCTTAATGAAAAATGTTTCCTGATGCTCAGATGGAACAGTTTGTTCCGGTTCCCGTCTCTGCCACTAAATCCCAGCTTTATGTATTCCACCACCCAAAAGTCCCGTAGCTACAAGCCAACCAGCTATACTAGAATGGAAAGCAAATTACTTTAGTTAATTCAGAAGTAAGTTAAACAGTTATTGAACAACAAAAGCTGGTTCCCAATTCCTATGGGCAGAGAGAAAAAGAAGAGCAAAAGCAAGAAAATTTGTGGATCAAGATAAAGATAGTTTAATACATAATGGAGGGCAGGGGGGGAAGTGAACCAACCAAAACTAACTGATGCAAAGGCAATTACTCACCACCTCCCACACGCAGACCAATGCGAAGCCAATCTCCAAGCAACAACCATCTCTGAAGACACCCTTCCAACCTCCTCTTTGTTACTGCTGCGCATGACATTATATGGCACAGATCGCCCCTTTGGCGAGCCTAGGTCGTGGCTGCCTCCCCTTCCCACTTTTTGCCTATCTGCAGCCTACTCAGGGCTGGGGTGTTGACAAAAAAAGAAAGCCTGTGATGATGTTTAAGGCTCATTTAGATGTGGTGTTAAGGGATATGGTGTAAGGGAAAACTTTGTAGAGTGGAGATGATGGTTGGACTCGATGATCCCAAGGGTCTTTTCCAACCTAAATGATTCTATAAACAAAAGTCCACATCAAACACAGAAAGAGTGGTCAGACACTGGAATAGGCTGCCGAGGGAGATGGTGGAGTCACCATCTCTGAGTGTGTTTAAGACTCATTTAGATGTGGTGTTAAGGGATATGGTGTAAGGGAAAACTTTGTAGAGTGGGGTTGATGGTTGGACTCGATCCCAAGGGTCTTTTCTAACCTAAATGATTCTATGATTCTATGATCACTCAAGACTCTTCTTCATCGTTGCTGACCAAGAGGGGCTTTTAGATGGAAGTGCTGTCCCATGATGACAACAGAGTGCATTTCATAACCTCCCTGGACGACTTTCTCTCACTTTAAGCTCCCTCTCAATGTCCACTTCGAAGAACTCCACCAATTTTCTGTATGTGAGAAAACTCAGATGTCTCAGTGACAGCAGAAATTATTTCACGGTAATGACCATGGGGTTTTTTGGGTCCTTTTTGTATGTTAAGTATCAGTGCTTCCATAAAATAAAGAAATGGGCATCTGTTATGGGGGTGCGAAACTGATGGCAAAGTACTAAAGTACTTGGCCGTAGAACTGGGCTGGGAAGAAAGTGCTAAATCAGAGATTAAAAAGAGTGATCGCATGATGAGTGCAGCCTAAGCACAGGATAAAATTTTAAGTAAAAGGTGCAAACCAAAAGGCAGCTTTTATGTATGATGCATTTTTCAGATGAAAGTTAGAGGAAAGAGATCTCTGAGAATTAAATTTTCAAGTTCTACAATGCTAATTTTTCATTGTACGCTTCCGCGTGGAAATTGGGTGGGATCCTGAGGCAAACCTAGTTGCAAGCTGGTTAACCAGCTGTTTCATTCCCAAACCCAGTGCAGGGGACACACTAAATCAGCTGATTTAATCAGCTGTTTCAAACACTACTTGAGTGCCTTTCATGGCCAAAAAGCTAACAGATTTCTGCTACGAAGTTCTGCTTGGCCACCAACCACAATAACTCTGCCATCAATATCTCCTTCCTGCTACTCCTACTCATCGTAAGAGAGTAGAGAAACTGTATTACAATCTTGAACGGAAGTAAGCAAATGAAAATAAACAATGTTTTTCGGAACAGATACAGAATGGAGGCTATCCATCCTCTCCCTGCATCAATCGTCTGGGACAAATGAGAAATAATCTTGAAATGCCCAAGCTACATTAACAGCATGAGTTTCAAGTAGTCACTAGTGGTGATCATACGTGAGGACAGTGGTTCCTTCTCATTAGACAACAGTCATCCCCTGGCTACCTCAGCCCAGGGTCAGGTCTGGCAACTGAGATCTCAGGGAGCATGTCAGTCTTTCCTGACAAGCATGAAACACTCCGTATATGATAAAAAGGATCAAAACGTCCAAACAAGACAGTGGTTCTGCTGAACACACGTAAGAGACAGCTGATACAACTAGTGATAAAATATGTTGGTCTAGCATGACAGACAGATCAAAGCATAAATTTGGTGCTGACGAAGCTTTTCATTTTCTCAGGATTTCAATGAACAGCAATTTATTTTTTTTTTTCAACAAATTCTGGTATAGATACAGGTTAGATGGGTTCTAATAAATTTATATTAATATTGTGGGAACGCTAAAACAATACCCAGGGAGGGAACAAATGACACCTCATTGAATGTGGTGAATAAACACCTCTGGAAAATAAGCACAACTCAGAATAAAAAAGATAAAGGCGCCAAAAAACCCCCACAAAACACCTCCTCTTTATCATCTTTTCATTTCAGATTAAGTTAGTAAAGACATCTCAAGATCTTTTAATAAGGAAATATCCAAGAAATCTCATCTATTTTTGTATGCTTGGCAGTAAAGACATACAAGAAAGCACAGGCAAAACTTTGTTAGAAACATCCTTTTAAGGAGGTTGCACTGGGCAAAAAGAAACTGGAGATCTGTTCTTCCAATAACACGTTCTTTCAATAACAGGCTTTCAGCCAGATGGAGATTATGACAGAGTTTATCATTTATATTATTACAGTGCCTAGAAACCATATGCATTGGCCCAGAACGCTTCTCTGTGGAGGATCCTATTCAGAATGCAAAAGTCTGGTAGTGAACACAAGCCTGCGGCACAACAAATTTTAGGATGAGCACAAGTAAAATAAACAAATACACAAGAAGAATAACTGATTTTCTGCTGAAGCAGAATGCAGAGACTTCGGGATTCCATGCAAAACTCTTATTCACAGAGCTAACTCCTCTAACCGAATAAAAAAAAAATAATCCTTTTTTATACTAGCAGTCATAAAAAGAAGAAGTAGGCAGAGGAAGGCAGGTTTATGAATTTATCTTTAAAAACTGTAAAATGAAAAATGTAAAAATTTGCTGAGACTTTCTCGTTGATACTATATTCAGCTGTGCCTCACCCGAGGCCTGAAATTCTTCAATATATATCTGCTTACCTT
This sequence comes from Larus michahellis, assembly GCF_964199755.1. Lineage (NCBI taxonomy): Eukaryota > Metazoa > Chordata > Aves > Charadriiformes > Laridae > Larus > Larus michahellis. The sequence goes on from NC_133898.1 coordinate 117,892,947, forward strand.
TGTGACAGCTTTTGAGGAAAAGGTAATTTCATCAATAAAAGTGACAATATCATCTGGATCAAGTCTATCCAAGTACTTTGAACACATATCATATGCATGTAGCCATTCATCCATGGTTTCTGGTATTTTTTTAATGAGATGATGATCACCATTCCAAAAAAGTTTTTGTAACCAGACAGCATAAATAGAGCTTGGTGACAGCATGCCACCATCTTTTTTAGGAATTTTGGGAGCCAGTTTGGAAATAGATAAGATATTTTGACTTGTAAGGATGGGCTCCAGTGTTTCCAGGGGGTCTTCATTTTCATTTGTTAGCTTTTTATAATTAAGACCTATTGACATAAGGAGAAAGAGGAAAATAAAATAAGAGTTATTAATAGTTAAATATACTCAAACTCTACATTTATGTGTAAAACAATCAGTGCTAAACCAGTATCTGCATAACTAGGAAGACTCTACTCCATCTCTTTTTACAACCGTACATACTGACAAACTGGGGAGCAAGGCAGGTTTGTGTACAGGTAACACTGGGATTTTATGATGTCCTGATGTGTGCAAAACCTCTCAGTGCCTGGAATATATTTTAACATTACATATCGATACAAACCAAAAAAGCAGATTCTCAAAAAAGCAAGAATATATATATAGTATATAGAATCATGCTACTATTTTTTTAATAGAAAGCCTAGAAAACCTCAAGACATAAGTCTTCATTAATTAAAGAAAGATGTATCCTGATCATGTAACAATTGGCACTTACTACCCATCTCAACAAAAATGCAAGGCACTAACCACAAGTAAGCTAAGCTCAATTAGAGATAGGACATGGAGATCCATTTACATGAATATCTATATAATAGAAGAGTCCTACTACTTCAGTTCCTACAGGAAGAAAAATCTTGCAAATTATTCTAGCAACAACAAAATATTTCTAGCAACAATACTATTTTATTCTCTATGCATATAATTCTTAAGACAACGGACCTCTATTGCCATGTTTTTCTTCACATACTTTGGGCCCGTAACCTCTACAAACACTTTGATCTTACCCCTTGCCTACTATCTATAAACTATGCTGAATACTGAGAATTTTAATTAAGGGTGTAATACAATAAATTTAATTTTCTACCATACAAAGTTACTAATTTGTGTCTGATGTATGGTCCTAGGACTTTTTTTTGAGCAACATTTAAAAATAATTTTGAAGGGAAACCAATAACTTCTTGACAGGTTTTTCTTCAACAAGCACCGCTGAACTTGAGTGTTTAAACACACCAATAAGAAGTGAAGTTAATCCCCACAAAAAATTATCGCCTTTTTTCCTTCCTGCAATACATGACTTCATATGCACAATCTCTCCAAATTCTGCAGCAAAGTTAATGTCTGCTATGGTTGCAGTATTGAACAATCAATTCATCCACGCAGCAGGTAATCTCACACAGTGCGTATTTTGCATTCTGAAACTGGATTTGGAGTTATTCAACTGAAATTCAAGATACTGCTAATACTTGACTAACAAGCAAATTGAAACTAGTGTTCAAAATTTCAGAGTGCTTTCCAGCAGCTCACTTTTATAATCATTGTCTGATAATGTACGAGGACAAATAATGTTGTGGTTCTTCAAAAGCAAAAGGTAACGTCAAGGATAAAACACAAAATAAAATTACCCTCTTTAAAACAAACACACAAAATGCTTAAAGTTCCTGATGTATTATGTAGTTCAGACTTTTGAAAGGGAAATTTTCTTTGAGTTGTTTGAGAATATTCATGTTAAGCTTACAGTGTTAAAAATTCTGCTCTAGGTGGTCTGTATTTTTTCCTTTCAAAATTGTCTATGAACCACTGCCAATAATTTTAATCTGCATCACCAGTAGAAACCTGGTTTTAAGTACTTTCTGCTTGCTGTGATAGAGCAAACTGGATTTTCAGTAACAGTAAGAGAAGGAACTTGCTCCTATAAGATATGACTAACTTACTAAATTACTTGCATTCATCTGATATGCTTATTGAAAAAAATTACCTGGAGTATAACCTAGATAAGCATCATCATGTCCACACTCACATAATAGTATAATAAATACAGCTATGAAGAAAAGAAACAGGAACTCTCCTACCTGGTGCAACTGCTTTGAATTTTTTCAGGAGTCGGATGTGAGTTTCAGGTTTAACAGCATGCTTCACCACTTCTGAGCAACCACAATTTTCAAGGAGCGTAAAATAATAGAGCAACCGCTGGTGATCTCTACCTTCAATACTTGGGTAAACATATTTAACCATGCGTTCATGTAAGGTTTCAGGACTGGTTTTCAAAGTCTCAAAGAGACCAAGACTTTGTGCTCTTTCTTCTATTTCCAGCGTCGATAACCTGCATTTAGAAAGGAGTTTGGCTTTAAAGGCCTGGAAATGCCATGAGAGACTCTTCAGCTGCACACTTGGGAGACAGGACAATACTTTCCTTGGCTTCTGGTTAACTTTTAAAGACATTTTGAAAGAGTAAATACTCATTCATAAATATTTAGACAGTCGTTATTCTGCATAAACAAAAGCTAAAGAGCTCTTCTATTTCCTGATCTTGTTATGTGTTGACTTGGACACGCAGATTAAAGGTCATGAATGCTGACGTGGGATTGAAAACAGCATTTCACATCTCTAAGTATAGTTATATGTAAAAGTAGACGTATGTCCAGAGGATGTGTACAGCAAGACTTAAAAAAAATAAGAAGAAAAGGAAAAAAAACAAACCCAACCAGACTTGTGGCTGCATGATGCTAGAAAATCCCATAGCCCAATTGGAAGTTCGCCTGATCTATTATCTATTACTTTCTATTTTCTATAATTGACAGGCACCTGTGAATGCTTTGAGAGGTATTATCACTGAAAATTGGCTCTTGCCCACTAGTTAATCTATTTGACACTATTATTCATGCTTAGCATATTTCATTTGACAGTTTTATCAAGTTGCTTCTCAAATTGTCATCCATGGAAGCTTATGAAAAGATCAGCAAGTCTTGGGTTGACCTCAGCCAGTCTCACTGCTTCAGGAAATTTTTTCCTGACCCTTTTTGAAAAGAATACATTAGCTCTTTCACAGCATGAATTCAGACACCTCCAGCTGACTACATAAAAGATCACTGAATGCAATCACTCCTTTTTTCCTCAGCTAGAAGAAAAATGGGTGCATATCAAGGAAGTCTCATCTTAACTTTATACCCTTCTCAAATCAAAGTTTTACCTAAAAACTGAGGAAAGAAGTAACATACAGATGACTACCACCTTGACTATCCCCAGAGTTCAATCACATGCCACGTTAAGTAGTACATTTCATTTGGAAATCAGATGTCTTCTAATCCCATTTGATTTTCTTCTACCTTTAAAATTGATTAAATTAGAATTTCAACATCAATTTTTCCTGAGTATAAATGCCACGTGTAAGTTAGTGTTTCTCTTTGATATCCGAGTAAAATTTGTCTCAGTTTCATTCCTAAAGATTATTTTCTTACAGCAAATACCACAAACACAACCTTCTCTCACTCATTCATCTCAGATCCTCTGATTTCTGAGGGAGAATAAATTACCTTTAAGTTATTTTTACACCTAGAATCTACCCCAGGTAGGCTGTTAACCTTGCAAACATTATTTTAATTATCTAAATTCTTGTTATTTGTTAAGTGTTCTACCATATTGATTGAAATAAGTATGATATTAATGGAAATAAAGCATCATTCACTCTTAATATCAGACAAAACCGACACTTGGATGTGATGTATTTCAAGAGTGTGATTTGAATACATTTTTCTGTCCTCGCCCAAAGTTCAAACTAAAGGCTAGATGGACATTAAATTACACAAACAGGATCTACTGAGGTTTGCCATGTGGTTTTGGGGCAGGGCTGGTGGTGGATAGGAAAGGTTCATTATGCTGTTCAGAAACAGAATAATAGATTCTGCCACAAGAAAACATAACATTTCCTGTCACTGAAATCTTAAAATGCATTTTATAGCTTTTTGGTAATCAAATGTGATCAGACGCTTCAAAAGAAGCAATTAAGTTTTCACTGAATTTAAAAAAAAAAAATGTAATCCTAAATAATTTTCAGAGTCAAATTCACAGCACAAGAGAAAAGCTTGTGATGTTTATTTGCCATAAAGTAATCAAAGAAATAGTTAATAGAAACTACGCTAGTGCTTCTTTTGAGCTTCTCCTACATAAAGTGGCTTATAGAAATACCACATATTTGGTTAAAGAGATTAAGTCTTAGAATAAACTTCTTTCAGTTCAGAATGAATGCATAACGAGGCATGCATTATTAATAACATAATCCCAAGACTAAAATATACTGTAATGGCCATATGCTGTCAATCAACTTTAAAATGAGATTATGATACAACAAAAACATGCTCAGCAGCACATTATGCTATTATACATCAATTTTCAAAACTTTTTTTGAATTTCATTAGGGAAAAGGTTGTTACTTTGTACTTCAGTGATTTCAGAATTCTATGAATGCTAACTCATGGAGGACAAGAACAAAGAAAATGAGAGAAAACTGTTGCAAAATACCTTAGGTAATATTCCAGTCCCAGAGAAGTCAGTTGGCTCTTTCACGTTCACCCCAGCGTTGCCATGTTTATACCCTGACTGTCTATTTTGTTTAAAGCACTACATAATTTAGCAGCATCAAAATTTAGAGTGTATGACTCCTCTGTTTTCTAGAGGAAGCAAAGAAAATCTCAGAATGTTATTTCATCTTCTCAGATCATCACCAGCATCTATCAGGTGTTGGGTTTTTTTTATGCCTCATGTTTTATAAAACATTTTAAGGCTTTTTAATTAATAGTTAATGTTAAGAGAGGTACAAATACTGCTGTAAGCTAAAGGTGCTTTCACAATTTAAAATCTGAAACAAACGAGACAAATCTGATCACATCTGTCAGGACAGCAGATAAGAGCTGCTCTATTACACAGGGGGCTCTACATCACTGTCATCCAAATGCACTTTCAGGCAAGTAGCTTAGTGATTCATTGAATAGGTTTATTCACCTTTCAGTGGGCAAAAAATGTGTGTCTGACTGACAAGATGTCGAAGTTTAAAAAAAAAAAAGCAGCTCTGGAACCAACTCTGGAATAGAAAAGAAAAGCATCCCTCTCCCCATGCCCCCACCAATGCCAGGTCTGGTCTGCCATAATCTTGTAGGCTAGAACAGCTCCAAAACTGAAACTGAGATGAACAGATGAATAATGTGAATGGTAAACTCCAATACATTTATTTCCTTTGCTATTATGTAGAAGAGAAATCAATAAATAGCAAAACTTTTTTAAAAAATAAATAATTACATAAAAATGATCAAGCCTCAGGACATATTCTAAGAACTGTAAAACTAACTACAAGATGAGTTGCTGTCAGAAGAGAGCACTAAGCATTCAAAGCCGTGGAAACCTAAACACTGAAACCAAGTCCCAGGATACTCTTAAGAACAATAAGACACATACGGATTTCTACCCTTGCTTGTAACACCTGTTTCCGTGGATGATTACAAAAGCATCACATGGAAAAGACAAACATTACCAAGCTAACACAACACAATGAACACAAAAACACAAACCAAACTCTGCCCCCAATGTGCTTAAATTTTCTCATAGATTAGCACATATTTCTGTGTAACAGAATTCTACGTGTATTTGCAGGGGAGACAACATACCCGCTGTCAGTGAACAGAAATTCCAGATGGGTCATATAAACTTCCCAAAGTGGAACGTTGTATCGCTGAGCCAAAGAAACAGCAATCTTGTAGACATTTTCTTCCAGTGTTCTTATGTAGAAAAGACATGAAAGAAAACAAGGAAAAGAAACACTAAGCCCCAAGAGACACAACATGAAAATAAATATTTATATTACAAAAGTAACAATTTCTTTTTAATTGTTTTTTCTTTTCATAAAGCAAGAAAATAGAACCACAGTTAAATAAAAACACATGAAGTGCATCTTCTTGTATTTGCTTACACTCAGAGCTGCATTTGCAGAAAAAATAAAAAATAGGAAAAAAAACCCACCCCAAACCTCAAACTACAGAGCTATTCCAAAGACAGGCACCTGCTCCACATACACTCTGGTTCTCAATGACAGTTTCTGCTTAACCTTTGTGCTAAAGCAAAAACCTCAGTTTTCATTTCATTTCAATTATAAAGCGGCAGAGGATGTAACGTGTCACAGTTAGTGTTTATTTGATTTAGTTGTGACACCTACAGTATTTTAGCACAAGTGGTAGGTAGGTCCTCCAAGCTCTTCCTACGAGTTCAGACAAAAACACTCTTCGTATTTGCAGACTAAAATAAGGTGTGAAAGTGTTCAGCTCCACTCTGTAAATGTCCAGGGATTATTAAAAGCTAGTTTTCTGTTATTGTATATCCCTTCAACGGAACACATGGTGAATCTGCGAAGTGACCGAAGTCTGAAGTTAACTTCATTATTAATTTTTACTAATCCTAGCATGGCTCAAATAGACACACAGAGTTTTTGGTTTTATGTTGGTACAGGTGCAATACAAAAATATTAAGGCTGATGCTGGGTTTTGGGTTGGTTGCGGTTTGTTTTGGTTTTTTTTAGAATAATTCCAAGAAAAATACTACTTGTTTATAACTACATCCTAATAGACCTGTCACGAACAACTTTTTTTAAAAGAGGGAATACTGCTGACTATGTTAGTTTAGATTCTTTTTAATTAAAACATCATGAGAGACTAAGGAAAAGCGCCTTACACAACATGAACTATTACAAAATACAATTGCAACTGTCAGTAAATTAGCTTACAAAATTATATTCAATGACACTTTTTTGGACCCATGTTAAAAAGAGTTTACTCCATAAACTTGAGTGACTTTAGCATATTATGTTTAACACCTTCCTAGATTGATTACATTGTTTTCTGTAATACTGGGAGGGTGGAGCAGAGACACTGCGAAGCAACAGTAACCTTTAGTACAAAATTTTCTACGCTATTATCACGATGAATGTATGACAATAAAAGGAAAGCAGAACACCACCACTCCCAGATTAGAGACCATATCCTCACAGTTCTTTTTTTTCTTTTCTTTCTGTCATTTATGCATCTTGATCTATGCTAAATAAAGCTTACAGCTAGAGTCTATGATCTTCCCGCCGTCCTTGGGGAACATGAACACCTGACACATCCATACACTTTAATTCTGATTTTTAGATGCTCAAACGTATCATTACATTCTACTGCAACAGTTACTACAGATACTGCAGAATTAAAATAAATCTAGGATACAGAGCAGAAAAGCAAAATGCCAAGAAAAAACATAACACTGAAAAATCTTCACAACCAGCTATCAGAACAGTCTTTGCATTATAACTACTGCCCTAATAGCTAAAGCAAAACCAAAACCAACAAACCACAAACAAAAAACACAACAAAAAGCCCCCCAAAACCAATAACCTTCTCATGATGACTCTTAGTAATAACAAAACCTGAAAAATATTATGCACTTTACATTGAATAACATGCATGTAAATTAAAGGAGGCAGAACAGAATCACAGACTAGTCTGGGTTGGAAGGGACCTTTAAAGGTCACCTAGTCCCAACCCCCTGCAGCGAGCAGGGACACCTTCAACTAGACCAGGTTGCTCAGAGCCCCGTCCAACCTGACCTGAAATGTTTCCAGGGATGAAGCATGTACTATTTCTATGGGCAACCTGTGCCAGCGTTTCAGCACATTCATTGTAAATAATGTTTTCCTTCTATCTAGTCTGAATCTACACTCTTTTAGTTTAAAAGCATTACACCTTGTCCTATCGCTAAAAAGTCTGTCCCCATCTTTCCTGTAAGTCCCCTCTAGGTACTGCAAGGCCGCTATAAGGTCTCCCCGGAGCCTTCTCTTCTCCAGGCTGAACAACCCCGACTCTCTCAGCCTGTCCTCATAGCAGAGGTGCTCCAGCCCTCGGATCATTTTTGCATCCCTCCTCTGGGCCCGCTCCAACAGGTCCATGTCTTTCCTGTGCTGAGGGCCCCAGAGCTGGATACAGGACTCCAGGTTGAACACAAGCATTAAGAGAAATCGATTTTGACAAAAATAAAAGTATTTACTGAAATATATTTAGGAAGAAGGAAAAACAAAACAAAAAAACTTAACACAAAACCAAACCAAAACAACAAAAAAACACCAAACCGAAACAAAAAAAAAACACACTCTACCCTGTGTCTTCTGTTCCAATAGCCACAGCACCTTCCCTCTGAGTTTCCAGCACAGCAAAGCTCCCTGTACCCAACCTCTTGAAACTAGACTCAATACTTGAATGAAAACAGAAGAGCACTTTTTAACCCAGCCAGCAATGACGTACATATAAGAGGATGATGATCTAAACTTTTTCAAAAATACTCAGTAAGAGTCATCTAGTCCTTAGAGGCAGATGCTCTAGTCTATTTTTTGACATTAAGGAGAAGCACCATGACAACACTGCATTGTAAATTCCAGATTAGTAGCCACAGTTTGTGCAGGTTGTCATTAAGCACATAAAAGCAGATTTTTTTTTTTTAACCAGGGATACATAACAGCTGCTGCAAATCATAACACACAAACTTACATTCCTTTGCCTTTTCCAGAAATCATTTGCCGTACTCTCAAGGGGGTAACTAGTTGAAGTGAAAACAAAGATTCCTGCAAGAACTGCACAGTGAGTATGCCACTGGCGAAGGGGAAGATAACAGAGGATATTCAGGTAAAGCTACACTGGAGACGATGAGGTTAACAGAACTATTCTGTAGGCTAGTCCTCAACACTGATCTCAATACTTTCATTTATTAAAAAAAAAACAAAACAAAACCAAAAGTACAATACATTACTTTCCTTGTATCATCAATTCAGATACAGAATATCTTAACAGAAGAAAAAGATGATCTTTAGGAATGCTCCAATAACCCTCTGCTTAAGAAGTAAATGCTACAGTGACCTCTGAAACGAACAATGGAGCTACTGGAGAGAGTCCAGTGAAGGGCCACAAAGATGATGAATGTCCTGGAGCATCGCTCCTGTGAGGAAAGGATGAGGGAGCTGGGACTGTTCAGCCTGGAGAAGAGAAGGCTCAGGGAGGATCTCATCAATGGATATAAATACCTGAAGGGAGGGTGCAAGGAGGACAGAGCCAGGCTCCTTTCAGTGGTGCCCAGTGACAGGACCAGAGACAATGGGCACAAACTGAAACACAGGAGGTTCCCTCTGAACATCAGGAAACACGCTGTTACTGTGAGGGTGACCAAGCACTTGCACAAGTTGTCTAGGAGGCTATGGAGTCTGTATCCAGGGAGTTATTAAAAAGCCATCTGGACACAGTCCTGGGCAACTGGCTCTAGGTGACCCTGCTTGACCAGAGGGGTCGGACCATACGGTCTCCAGAAGTCACTTGAACCTCAACCATTCTATGATTCAGTGAAAGAGGAAGATGATACAAATGCTTTAGTACCATGTTAACTCAGTCAACCATATAATCAGCAGTGGCTCTGGGACCTACTGGGATCCACTCCCCCTAGCACTTCATAAACCTTACTAAAATCCTATCCTTCTGCCTTAACAGTGGCATGCAGTGGCAGCATAAGGCAATGGACATTTAAGGAAATGATATTGTACAAGTAAAGAACAGTAACAAACCATTTAAAACAAGATAGTGTTATATATGTATAATGTTATAAAAAGATAACATTGAGAAGACAAGAACAAGTAGTTCTTACGCAATGAAAAGCTCAAAGAATGTAAGAATGTCCATTACCTTGTGAAAGACTTTTTTTTTTTCACCCCCCTTTTCATGCCCAGCCCTTAACTGCTTGTCTCTGCAAGCCTGAGGACTGCCAGAGAAATCCCCACTGAAAGGATGCAGGCACAGTTTGGATGTACCTCCTGTGTTATGCTGCACCAAGACTGGTGCAAAAACAAATTCAGCAGCAGTTCTTGGCCACCCTGCCTGTGTGCTAGCATGTATTTCCAAAGTATCAAAAAATATGCCTATAAAATTATATGAAAAAAATATATGTAGCTGTGCAATAGCATTCAGCTGGAAGTTTGCTGACTACCTTCAACCTCACAGAAATAAAGATTTGGCAGCTCAGAGCAATTTTTTTTTTTTCTATCTTGGTCTCTAAAACCTCTGTTGTATCATACATGTGCATGTGTTTGCTCACAATCACTGTCTTTAACATTTTCTGTTGACATCAATCAGCTACAAAGCGTTAGAACCACCACTAGATTCAATCACAATAAAGGGAAGTGAGATGCGCTTTTCCAGTTGCCCATCCTCATAAGATGATTTAAAAAAAAAAAAAAGTCCAATTTAGAGAAGTGAACTGAAGATTCAAGCCAAGAGCCTCTAGTTTCCGCTCATGTTTGAAGTGGAAAAAGGAGATGGAAGGCTACAGTGGTTTGTTACGTTCTGCAGCAGCAATGCATCAGGGAGAAAAGGCCGTGTCTACACTGGCCAGAGAGCACAGCAGCACAGCAAAAGCATACACAATGGTTCAGAAGCTAATGTCACTAGTAAAAGCTGAAGTATATCCAAAGTGGTTTGATACAGGACCTTCTGGTTTAGTCTTCTAGAAAGGGACCTAGTTCACACGCACCAATATCATTCTGAGAAACCAATAAGCACAAGCTGAGTTATAAAATTCAGATTGCTTGATAATTGCACAACTTTTCCAAAAATCTACAGTAAATATTTCAGATCAGTGATATAAGACAAGGAAGAAGTTGGTGCTAAATCATTAAAATCAACTTCCGATTTCAACATTTTAAGAGAAGGAGTGAAGGGCTGAAGACCTCAGAGCAGGTGAATGAAAAAAAAAAAAAAAAAAGAGGCAGCCACCCAAAAGCTGGCCTCAGGTGAAAGAATAATTTAGAAACCTTATACAACATAGTTGGCCTGAAGCTACATGGGACTTCACCTGATTACTCGAGAATTCCCATTCAGTCTTGCTCTAGCTTCACAAATTCCTTTCCAGATACATTCTGGATATATTTTGCCCAAATAAATTGTTAACTGCTTGAGAACTAACCTTGGCTAAGTCTGTGAGGCACCCAGATCTTTAAATGCTTGATAAATAATGCATAATGAACTCTAATGTCAATATACCAAATATTGAAGAAAAAATTGACAACTATTTGTTAAGTGGTTTTAGCAAATTGCTCATTCTAGTACAAAGCTGTTTTGTAAATAAGATACCATCTCTTCCAGGTGGTGTTCCTGCAAACAGCACTTTCATAAAAGATTAAAAACATGAGGCACTTAATGATAATTCAAAAATAAGAAAAAATATGCTACACAATTCTATTTAATTCACACATTGTTTTCATGAGAAAAATGAAGATTAAGAGTCAACTGAGAAGATTAAAGCAAGGAAACTGCAAGCTGAAGTAGCAATTAATTGGATCTTTCCAACACCCTAATACAGAACTACCACTCTCATCCCCATGCTATGAAGCCTTATTTTTACTACCCCTTTCATACTGTGTTTCGAGCTCTACTTACTGTAAGGAACTTTGTCTTTGTGATATTTACTTTGTGTTTATGAAAGACAGTATCTAAAGGACTCTTGGTTGAGACAGTAAGCAAGCAGGCTGCATCCAAAACAAACATCTACAGTAACAGAAGGATTTTTGTACTGAAGTTACTGTAGATAAACATCAAGATGTAACGTCCACCTACTGATAGGTGTTCAATGAAAAACAGGTAACTCTTATGGAAACGTTAAAAGATGCCAAAATCCATGCAGGCGTAGATTTTATAGATGCAAAGCAGCAGCTTAGTGTTCAAAACCTGAGGTTATACTATTATTCAGCATTTCATATCAATGTTTTTTTACTAACAAATTCCTATTGGAATTCTAGCTGTGAGTAGCTACATAGGTGGAAGACTGTAAACATCCAAATATACTCTTCAAAAGCTTTATGCACAGAGTAGTTCAAAATTAGGTTAAAAAAATACATTAAAAGTTTCCTATTGCACAGAACTCTTCCTTTGACAGTCCAGCAGCTATTCAAGTATGATTGCCTTCAAAACATATAGAATTTAAGTATATTCATGACTTCTTCACAGCTTAAAGTACCTGCATACAGATGTTAATTAAAGGTATTTTTAATATTAAAAGACAGTACTATCCTATATCTTTCTTTTTTTTTCTATTCTGGATAACTGGAAGTGAGACAAAAACATTCTAAATATTAGAACATGCAGTGAAGGCTTCAGTACTTAGAATCATAGAATTGCTGAGGTTGGAAGGGACCTTTAAGATCATCGAGTCCAACCTTTAACCTACCCTGACAAAAGCCACTTCTAAACCATGTCCCTCAGTGCCCCATCTACCCTTTTTTTAAACACCTCCAGGGATGGTGAATCCACCACCTCCCTGGGCAGCCTATTCCAATGTTTAATAACCCTTTCAGTGAAAAAATGTTTCCTAATATCCAATCTAAACCTCCCCTGACGAAACTTGAACCCATTCCCTCTCGTCCTATCACTTGTCACCAGGGAGAAGAGGTCAGCCCCCATCTCTCTACAACCTCCTTTCAGGTAGTTGTAGAGGGTGATAAGGTCTCCCCTCAGCCTCCTCTTCTCCAGGCTAAACAACCCCAGCTCCCTCAGTCATTCCTCATAAGGTTTGTCCTCCAGACCCCTCACCAGCTTTGTAGTCCTTCTCTGGACACGCTCCAACACCTCAATGTCCCTCTTGTAGCGAGGGGCCCAAAACTGAACGCAGTACTCGAGGTGGGGCCTCACCAGTGCCGAGTACAGGGGGATGATCACTTCCCTAGTCCGGCTCACCACACTATTCCTGATACACACCAGGATGCTGTTGGCCTTCTTGGCCACCTGGGCACACTGCTGGCTCATATTCAGCCGGCTGTCAACCAACACCCCCAGGTCCTTTTCTGACGGGCTGCTTTCGAGCCACTCTGCCCCAAGCCTGTAGCGCTGCATGGGGTTGTTGTGACCCAAGTGCAGGACCCGGCACTTGGCCTTGTTGAACCTCATACCATTGGTCTCAGCCCATCGGTCCAGCCTGTCCAGATCCCTCTGCAGAGCCAACCTACCCTCAAGCAGATCAACACGCCTGCCCAGTTTAGTGTCATCTGCGAACTTACTGAGGGTGCATTCAATCCCTTCATCCAGATCATTGATAAAGATATTAAAGAGAACCGGCCCCAGCACCGAGCCCTGGGGGACACCACTTGTGACTGGACACCAACTGGATTTAACTCCATTTACCACCACTCTCTGGGCACGGCCATCCAGCCAGTTTTTTACCCAGCGAAGAGTACACCTGTCCAGGCCATGAGCAGCCAGTTTCTCCAGGAGAATGCTGTGGGAAACGGTGTCAAAAGCTTTGCAAAAATCCAAGTAGATAACATCCACAGCCTTTCCCTCATCCACTAAGTGCGTCGCCTTATCATAGAAGGAGATCAGGTTTGACAGGCATGACCTGCCCTTCACAAACCCATGCTGACTGGGCCTGATCACCCTGTTCTCCTGCATGTGCCGTGTAATGGCACTGAGGAGGATCTGTTCCATGACCTTCCCAGGCACCGAGGTCAGACTGACTGGCCTGTAGTTCCCCGGATCCTCCTTCCGGCCCTTCTTGTGGATGGGTGTCACATTTGCTAACCTCCAGTCAGCTGGGACCTCCCCAGGCGTCCAGGACTGCTCATAAATGATGCAAAGTGGCCTGGCAAGCACTTCCGCCAGCTCTTTCAATACCCTTGGGTGGATCCCATCCAGCCCCATAGATTTGTGCACCTCCAGGTGCTGAAGCAGGTCCCTCACCGTTTCCCTTTGGATTACAGGGGCTTCATTCTGCTCCCCATCCCTGTCTCCTAGTTCAGGGGTCTGGGTGCTCAGGGAACAACTGGTCCTACTGCTGAAGACTGAGGCAAAGACTTCATTAAGTACCTCAGCCTTTTCCTCATCCTTGGTCACTATGTTGCCGGCCCCATCTACTAGAGGACAGAGATAATCCTTAGTCCTCTTCTTATTGCTAATATACTTATAGAAACTTTTTTTGTTGTCCTTGACAACAGAAGCCAGGTTTAATTCTAGCTGGGCTTTGGCCCTCCTGATTTTTTCCCTACATAGCTTCACTACCTCTTTGTAGTCCTCTTGAGTGGCCTGCCCTTCCTTCCAGAGGCCATAGATCCTCTTTTTTTCCCTAAGTTGCAACACTAGCTCCCTGTTTAGCCAGGCCGGTCTTTTTCCCCGACGGCTTGTCTTCTGGCACATGGGGACAGCCTGCTCCTGCGCCTTTAAGACTTCCTTCTTGAAAATCATCCAGGCTTCCTGGGCTCCTTTGCCCTGGAGGACTGCCTCCCAGGGGACTTTGTCAACCAGGCTCCTGAAAAGCCCAAAGTCCGCCCTCCGGAAGTCCAAGGTAGCAGTTCTGCTGACCCCTCTCCTTGCTTCTCGCAGAATCGAAAACTCTATCATTTCATGGTCACTGTTCCCAAGACAGCCTCCAACCTTCACATCCCCCACAAGACCTTCCCTGTTTACAAACAACAGATCCAGCAGGGCACCTTCCCTAGTTGGCTCTCTCACTAGCTGTGTCAGGAAGTTATCCCCAGCACATTCCAGGAACCTTCTAGACTGTTCCCTCCCTGCTGTATTGTATTCCCAGCAGATGTCCAGCAAATTGAAGTCCCCCACGAGGACAAGAGCTCGCGATCTTGAGACTTCTCCCAGCCGTTTATAGAATATTCTGTCTGCCTCCTCATCCTGATTGGGCGGTCTATAACAGACTCCTACTGTGATATCTGCCTTGTTGGCCCTGCCCCTGATTCTTACCCATAAACACTCAGTCTCATTATCACCATCATTTAGTTCAAAGCATTCATAACACTCCTTAACATACAGGGCCACACCCCCGCCTCTCCTTGCTTGCCTATCCTTCCTGAAGAGCCTATAGGCATCCATGGCAGCACTATAGCTATGCGAGTCATCCCACCATGTTTTGCGCTGGCGACTACATCATAATTATCCTGCTGCACAATGGCTTCCAGCTCCTCCTGTTTGTTGCCCATGCTACGTGCGTTAGTGTATAAGCACTTCAGCTGGGCTATAGGTCCTTTCTCCTTTTTACTGGCGGGAGTCACTTACAAATGACTACAGGGGAAAAAATATTGTAATAATTTAGTTAAGCCGACTGTATGTTAAAAATAAAACACAGATTATTAACCTTTTTTTTTAAAATTATAGGTCATTACAAACTTTGATGCTTGGCCATACCCCAATAGATTGCCAGGGCAGGTTTACAGGAGATTAAAGGAAGAGATGAGATCTCTGCTTATGCTCTGATTTCATTCACCTCTTATTAACTTTAATGATAGTAGTTAATAAACAAAGAGTCATAGCTTCCATTAAAAGTTATCAATACATTTATTTGAGCAACATTTCATTTAAGGGGAGTAGTTGAATAGAAAAAGCTCCAGTTGTAGCAGCATTACAATGTAAATATCTAAAGCAACTGGCAACTTATCCCTTCTAAAGGTCAGCACTACTTTCAATTTTCTTTCATGATTTAAAGATTAAAGTAATTCCATTTCAAAGTAAAGGAAATAGACATAATAGACATTACTTACTCTGCCAATCCTAGTATTGTTTCTCTCTTGTACTGTCCATCTGCTGTAAATCTCTGCACATCCACTCCTTTGCCAAGTCCTTGCAGAATCTGAGCTTGAGTGAAATCCAGTAATCGTTCGTTATAGTAATGCAGCTGATTTATCAAAGTTGCGATTTCTTCAGGCCAGTCTGCATAGCCATACTGAGTAACATGCTTTGTGACCATCTGAATCAGCTCTTTTGGATCAGCCTGTGAAAGTAATTTAAGACAAACTAAAAAAAGCCCTGTAGATTTCTAAGAAAAAATTACCATTTTGTAATTGATCCCTGTGTTCAGAAGTGAAAAGCTTTTTTCCATTTTTGAGAATTTTTAAGTACAACAGAATTCCAAATTTTCTGTAAAGGCTATTTGCTATGACTTTAAAATTTGTCCTTTTGGAAAGTTTTAGACTGTTCCATATGCTACAAAAATTCACACAAACTTACCGAATCAAATTAATACTAACAAGCACCTCACTATGACTGAATTAATTTGTTTTTCAAAACCCTCATTTTAATCAATACTGAATTAGGCAAACGATTGGTAAAACACTTCAACAAATCAAAGAAAACTTACCAAATCCCTCCTCAGTTACAAACACTACAAGTTTACTTAAAACCAGAGATTCTACTTTAAAAGAAAGAACGGAAGCAATATTGCAAACTGGGCTTTTTTTTGCTACTGAAATTTCTTATACACTTCTATTATATAGAAGTGATAAAAGGAATAGCTTTGCATTTTAAGTGTCAAACACAAATACTTTCCTATGGCTAGGCTATGGCTAGGCACCTCCACTTGAACGCAGCTGTGTGCAATACGTAATCACTCCGCACACTCAATGCCTTCATTTCTCTCTTCCAGGAAAAAGGAGGCCACCAGCAGCACTATGCCCACAAGGAAGCACCGTGACTTCTCATGTGGCACCCACCGAGGAAGGAGCGCTGCTAAGAGAGCCAACTGCAATTGAAATACTTCCTAAAAGAAGCAGCTAATTTAACTGATGTGACCTCAAGAATGTTGAGTGTACTGAACAGATTTACTTTGTTTTTATTACAGAATAATTCTGCTAAATTAGAAGCTAAACTTATGAACATTAACTAGAGCGCACAGCAGGGTAAAACGTGTACCAAATGTCTGAACCTTGAGGCATGCTTGAATCTTTCTATGACTTGCTGGTCATTCTAAATTGATTTATATTTTTCCTTTTTTTCTTTTCAAGTCTGAGCTGACAGGCTGCTCACCAAGTCATATTAAATGCCACAGGGCATCCTTTTTCCTCTCCACATGATATTTTTTTGAAGCCCTCTAAACATGCAAACTCATTGATTTTACAAACAACATCAGTAGTTCTTTCAAGGTTGCTTAGGAGATTGGTAACAGGATAATAAAACCTCAGAAAAGAGACAGGCAAGCAGAGCAGTGCCTCTGCAATACAATTATATCAGCTGGAAACCAATCCACTGTTTATTATGTACCCTGGTATCTCATTTTAAGTGATACACTAGAATGTGAGCATGAAGACAGGGGAAGTCAGAGCAAGATGAGGAAACCTGTTTAACATAATTGCCTGCATCCTCTGTACAGTCCACTGAGAAAGGCAGGTCCCTCTGACAACCTACGAGGGTAAATTTGCTCTCTTTTACTAAGTTTCCCCTCTCTTCGTTAAGAAGAGTAGAATCCAATGTCAGCACTCTTCTTCCCATGCACAGCCCATGGGATTGTTCAAAAAGTACACAAAGACAAACTGGAAAGTATTTTCAAACAAATACACCAGAACTCCTTCTTCAAAAATAGCTTCTGAAGATGAAAAGATAACATTTTTAATAGGTTTCCTGAATAGCACATAATTTTTCACCTTGAGGCAGAACTGAACTTGAGTATTTACAATAACTTAAAATAATATTAATTACTAAGACCATTTAATTTTTGGTCCATTGTTGTCTTCAATACATTGGGCAATCATCATCTTTAAGTGTGAAATTCCTTTTTAAAAAAAGTAACCTGCTACCTTACTTCCAGTGATAATATTCTGACAAAGCTGTCACCCTCTCAAACGACATCTATCTCTAGCGCCAACCTTCATTCCCCATTTGTTACACTTCCCAAAGAGCATCTGTGTGCAATCTTTCATGCTGCCTGTTTATGCTTCACAGGAACACCTTAAGGCTATTTAATCAGCATTTTCCTGCTAATACTTCTGCCAAATAATACCTACAAAGACGCAATAATAAGCGTGCGGTTTCGCCAGGACTGCTCTCTACCAAATTGGTCATCACTATTTCACTGTTTTTCTTATCTGAACCTCTTCTATCTCTTATTTCAACACCAGGTTATAATAAAAATAAAATTAAAAAACCTGGATCAAGGACCACTGTGTGATACAGGAGTACCACAACAAATAATAATGATGACAAACTGTTACAAGGAGGGAAAGAGAAGGAAGTGGAAGATAATTTGATGTACATGTTGCTTAAATGGACAACATGATCCTTGGATGTAAGTATGAGGAATGAGAAACAAAAATTCAGATTGATGTTTTTCACCAAGGTAATTAATTCCCACTACTAGGTTCTTTTCCAGCTTTGAAGTTCTGAAATACGTTATAAAAGGGATGGCTCTGAGAAGTACCACAAAAATTATTTAAAGCATTTAAGAAACGTGACTTACAGTAATATACAAACAATGTCTTTGGAAGCAGGGTCTATTGAGCTTATTAATGACAGAGTTAGAATAGAATAATAGAATCATATCCGTGTATCTATATCCAGACATATGTAAGGCGAAAATGTGTAACAAACTCTTCAGTCTAGGAGATAAAAGAACAAGATTTGCCAGCTATCAAATTAACACATATATATTCAGACTAAAGAAGACACGAGTTGGTTTTTTATTGCAAGCAGTTGACAAGGATTGTGTTGAACTCTTCACCACCAAAAATCTTTCAATCAAGCGTTGTCCTGTTTTATCCCTTACAAGACCTATGCTCCAAACTATCAGAGCATGTGAAATCAAAAATTAGTTTAGAGAAATCCCACAGCCTGCTTCATGCAAAGCCTATACTGATATCTGATGCGAGACTTTTAGGGTTTTTTAATCTATAAAAAACAATCTTTCCCAAGTTGCAGTTGCTTGCAAAACTAATTTACTGGAATGACGCACAGCTTTCCTTCTCTCAGATTTGTTATCCTACAGATTTAAAGTGTTTTCTTAAGTAACAGTGCTGCTTGTGCAGTACTTATCAGGCATTCAACACAAGCTCAATGAAACAACATAAACAGACAATGTGTTCGGTATCAAGTTGCGCAGAACTAGTATTTCATAATTTTAAGCATTATTTAACATCTCCACATTTTTAATACATGTTTTTTTAAAGGTAAACACAAATATTTCTACATCCATTCAATACCTAATTCAATTAGAGATGATGCTTGTTCTAAAAACACTAATACAGAAAGCTGTATTGCCAGTATTCAAAAAAGCCTTAACCTTTTTTGATTGAAAAGGCCATAACAACTAGCTAGTAATAGTAGCTGGCGACAAAGAAAATTAGCAAAATCTGTAAAGGCTGGCTCTTACTGCATCATTCATAGGGTGTACAAATTCTTTGACTTTGGTAAAATTTTAACAGGTGCTTAAAAAAATAATCCCTACAACAATTAGTGTAAATACAAACTATGACAGGTAAGACTGATAAGAAGTCATACTCAACTTGTCTTCTTTCTGATGTTATCTGTCAAAAAAAAAAAACAAGAAAAAACCCCAAACTGCTACCTAATACACTATTATCTTTGTTGGCTTTCCAGAGTCTTTCAGATAGTTAGAAATTGTGCGTAGGTGTCCAACTCCCTGCTCTGCCAGATAAATCTCCTCCTACACTTCTAGACAGACATTTGAACACAGCTTCCCCTCCCTGCTCATTCAGGAAGGGTATTTTACACAGGAACGCAGCAGCAAACGTAGGATAACTTTCCAGAGAAGCCACAAGAGCTGACCTGAATGTATCATATCCTTAACTCGTGGGCCTCCACAGCATTGCCAAGGGAAATCCCTCATGAACTACCCACCAATGCGTTTTACTCTTCTCTGGGACTAGTGCTACGTTTTACAACAGTGTTGTCTTGGCAATAGTGGCAAAAACTTTGCTTAGGAATTAAAAAAAAAAGGAGAGGAGAGAAAAGAAAAAAACAAAACAAAACAAAAAACCCCCACATCCATCACTTCAGCATAAATCTAATTTAATTCCATGATATTAGATGTGATTCACTCAGCACAAACAAAGACAAGCTGCTGTCAATACTGCAACACCAGCCGTTACCAGTAAAGCCCCAGCTGGAGATCAGCATCCACCTGACTAGATGTTTTAAAGCAGTATTTCTCTTTGACCATCCTCTGGGAGGCACACCTGTAAACCCCTTCAGAGTCTGTATGTCACTGTGGTATTATAAAAGCAACACCGGTTTTAAAAAAAAAAAAAAAAAAAAAGAGATAAGAGGTTTTGATCTTGTAATTTTTTCACCCTGATCCCTAAAATAATCTTCAATTATTTTTTTTTTCCTGGCAAGTTTCTATTTAAAGAGATTTGAAAGAAAAAAGAAAAGTCTTAATTCAGCCATACATATCAGGAAGAAAAAAATGAATCTGAGTCTGTTTTTCTCCTGCTCGTCTCCTGCTCAGGGAGCAGCAACAATCTTACAGCTATAGTAAGAGAGATAAAAAATAAAAAGCTCTACTGGGAACATATCATTGAGATAATATTAGATCATTGTAAGGCTATTTAGCTTGTTTACTTATTTAAGACCAAGAATCCTTCCAATTGTTCTAAAAAGGAATACTATTCTTTCAGTTTTGTTTTTAATGTAAATGATCTTCAGACTGTGATACAGAAATGACGAGGAACACTGATGAGAAAAGCTGCTTAGATCACCAAGGCTAGTCCACTCATAGCCACCTCGGATACGTAAGTGATGTTGTGGACCCTTCTGGATTGAAGTTGCAAAATGTTTCCATCACCTTTTGAACTACAGACTTTTGGTAACGATCAAAAGCTGCAACCACAGTGAACCACAGGAGTCCGAATGGTAATGCAGAGGACATGTCAGTCGTGCCTTGTAACACCGCATCTGTTCTGTACCGTCTTCAGTGGGCCTCAGAGATGATGCTGCAGAGGAAGACACGTACACCAAGCAAAACCTTTGATCTCTTAAGGAGATCTCTTAGTTAGCAAAACTAAGAGATGACAGCACACAGCAAGAGACACCAGGGAGCACAGTATAAAATTCCTGCTACAGACACAGCTGCGCTTTGATCACTATCCTGTGTCTAGCTGTTGCCCATCTCCAGCACTTCTAAGGAAACCAAACCACACCTCTGGAAAGCACTTACATTTCAGGGAGGAGAGCCTTCCCTAATCCTCGTAGCAAGTGCTACAATCCCTGTAGCAAAAGATTCAATATGCTATAAATTTGATGAAGGGGAAGGCAAGAAAAAAAGAAAAAGAAGAATGAAGAGAAGCACCTATAGGCGACACTTTTCCTCATGTACAAAAGCAGGAAAAAAGATTTATAGGAAAGAAATAGTTCACTCAAGAAGTAAAATCCATCCCTCCATAGAACAGCTTTTCATTAATTAAATCGATGACACTTGTCCTCAATTGAGTCTGCTGTCACAGCGTGAGTCAAGATACATTACATTAGACAAAGCACCGCATGAATTTGGGGTGGCCCACCTTTCAGAACACAGCTGTCTCACGCCTGATCTGCTCCAAGCCAAGGATAAAGCGTATGGCTGAGATGGAAGACCAGAGCACCTCAGAAATAAAACCTGTACTGTCACATCACTCAAGTACAAGGATACCTCAACTTTGCCCTCCCACTGCTGCAGCAGCTACTTATATTGTTGGGTGACAACAATGATTTGTTCACGATCAGCTTTAACAACCATTTTTTTAAATGGATACAGGAAGCAGCAAATCCCATCACCCACCAGTGAAACCACACCAAGTCAACATGTAAGGATACCTACTACAATACCTTTTATAAGCTGGAAGATGCATCAGAATAAAGTTGCACAAACTAAGAAAAAAAAAAAATGAAGTAGAGATGAGCTGACCAACAAATCCTCAATTATTGAACCGATAGGCAGGTCTTTTACATTCAGCCAATATTAAAGCAATTTTCTACTTCATATTTATAATCTTAAATGATCCATCAGAAGTTTTTGTAACATACTGTAATGTCTCGAATATATTTAAGGATTTTAAATCCCATTCATACTCTTAAAAAATGCTTGTCATCACAGTACACCAAGAACAAACCATCTCTGTTGTTTTTATTTGTTTTAATAGAAGAAATATTGTATGTTTTGAACAAGCGATGTTGAAATGCAATAGTTGAAAACTGAAAAACTTGCATAAGAAGGCAGCATACGCCACTGCTGCTTCAAGGCCATTATGCTGGAAACTAACTGAAACTTATAAGGACAAAAGGTTGCCCGAGATGCTGGTATGATTAAAGATAGGACGTAAGTGGAGTCCCAGGAATATTTTCTAAAACAAATCCACCAGAAGAGACTGAATAAGGAAGGACTGAGAGTTAAGCTGTTAGTTTTGAATTTTGAATCAGATGTTGCTAGCACACAAAAATAACATTACCTGCTGCTTTTATTTCTGCTTCAGAAATTACACTAAAGACGCTATTAGAATTGGGCTAAGCAGTGTGCAACATCTATTATACAAAACCATGTTCTGCAGGATTTTTTTAACTCTATTTGCAGATGTACTACAATCACTGTCTAGAAATATCAGAATACTCAAAAACCACGAAGAAAATACAGTTAACAAATTTGATTTCATCTATACATTTTGTTTTAAGGTCAAACAGCCACCCTGTCACAAGATTGAATCATACAGCCAGCCAGGATATCTGCAGTGTTTATAGACTATTGAATGTTAATATCTGCATGTTAGTCTACAAATTACCTTGCATTTTTACTGAAGATGTTTTAAGGTAAATTCCTAATAGGTGAAACTTGGTTACAAAAGTAACACATGATCTTTTAACAGCCAGCAGAAGGAGGAACAATGACAATAAAGTGACTTCAAGCCCAAACAAAACCACCTGGTATAAGCTAAATCAACATACTTTCCAATACAGAAGCCAGTACTGCTACAGGAAGAAAAAAAAAAAAAAAAAAGATAATGCAACAGGCTGCTGTTAAGAAATAAAACATAAAAATAATTTGAAAAGTTGTCCAGGCAGTTGTTTTTACAGTTATGTTAAATTACTTGTGTCTGAAGAGTTGAACAAATTGTTCTAGTGCTCTGTTTTAAATACTTTTTTGCTTTGTTTTCTATCAGCTATTCCAGCAAGAACGACAAATAATTAGTCCCAAGAGAAAATGTTTTCATAGTTTCTTTTCTACCTTCTATTCTTCAGACTCTCTCTTACTGGGCAAGATATTGACAACTCAGGTTTAGATAGAAAAATCTCATCTCATTATTTCACCTGAAAGCTGCTTTAGTGGAACTAACACGATATATAAAAGGTTGAAGTGTCAACTGAAAGAACACCTCTGAAAATAGAAAATTACCACGTAGTTTTGAGTGAAGTGTCTACTAATTCATAGTACATAATTCATTTTCCATTTACAGTCAGGATTACTCTCAGTAAATAACATCACAGTTTAGGCAATTGTCCTAACCTTCTGTCCATCTCCCTTTTATCTAAAAAGCCATTGTGCTTTCTTTTCAAATAAATTATGTTATTCTATATTCTTTTAGAATATATCTTTAATCTTGATCTATGTGGCAGCAGTTCTAGTCATATGCAGACTTTGGCACAAACACACACTCATTCTGTAAAACTTCATTACAATATGATACAGTTTTAGTTGAAGTACAATACGGTATCCTTTTAATTTGTAGTTACTTGACTGGATACATGCACATATTTCTGTATCTTACAAATTTAAAGCTTGAAAACTAAATATTCCATGAGCTACATGACAAAACAAACCACACAATTTCCTATTCCCTGACCATTATTAAGATGCCAGAAGTAAAATATTTTTTCATCCTACTCCAGGAGCAGTGCTAGCACTTCTGATTAGAAGCATGAATTTCTCAGTGACCACCTTCTCTTACTATGATGTATGTTTTCATGAATAGCTTCTTACACTAAATTTAGAGAGGCCAATCTAGCATTTATCCTCAACTCTCCAAGACGACAAACAAAGAAACAAACAACAAAACAAACAACCCACCCAACAACCAAACCACCAAAACCAAGAGATGGAGGAGACCGCTCTCTCACGTGATGAGAATTCAGCATTGTCTGAAACGTCACCTATATTGCCAACCCAGATGAATAAAATTTTGCTAAAATATTTTGTGTTCTAAGATGAACAGAAAATTTCAGTCAGGCTGCTTGCAAAATTAATGATGTTTACTGACTGGAGAAAATATTAACAGAAGCACAGAAAAAGAAGGTAAAATAAAGATAGAGCCAATTGACTAGGGGAAGACTGCTTCAGAAAAAGTGTTGGTCATTTTTACACTGGTTCCCAGAGAGGGACAAAACCCTTTGCAAGAAGGAAAGCATTAGTACTTACCTCAACTACCTCCCTTGCATGAAAAACCACAAATGTGCCTCCAGAGGCACACAGGAAAGCTGGACCTCAAACCTCTCCTGAAATGAAAGCCTGTTTTGAAGATCCTCTTTTTAAAAAAGAGTATTTCTGAATAGCTGGCTCAAGAACAACACTCACTCGGCTTTCAGAAGTAGGATTTAACAGAATAGCTTATACAACCCTTGAGAAATGAAAATAAGAAACACTGTAACCTTCTCCTTTTCTTAGGCACTATTTATCTTGAATAAATAAAACCAGGGAAAACCACAGCTATTTAACAACAGCTCTTTTATGAGTCGTCTAAATACTGTTTTGTCCCAACTAAGAATGGTAATGCTTTGTAGTGCTGTGTGCTTAACGAAGAAATATGAGGATCTGTGAAACCATGATTTAACTACATCAACCACACCTCAGCCAACGGAACATAGTTGTCACAATCTGACTGCAGCGTCGCTAATTGCTGGATTACTAATTCAGGGATCACACTGGGAGGTGTTCAAAAATGTCCACAAAGACTGCTAGTTCACGAGAGCTTACTTGAGTTTTAAGCCTTCAAACGTAGTAGCATTTAGTGACTTCTCAATTTTTGTTAGCTTAGATGTTCATTCATTTTTTAAAAAAAATCTGAGTTTATTTGTTGAGCTATCACTGAGGAACAAGCAAATCAATGAGGAAAATTCACGAAAAGTGATAGGCCAAAAAGGAAGCTAAAAGGATTACAAAAGTACCTGAAAAGCATCCTGAAAAGCACCTTATAAAGAACAGTAAAGCTGACAGCAAAGAGTTCTGAAAAGTCACTCCAAATCGGTAAGTCAGTTCGAGAAGCGGTAGGATCACTTGGTGACAAGGTGTGACAGGGACACTCACTGGTAAGTCCATAGCAGAGGAAATCAGTGAGATCTTTGTGTCAGCCCTCACTGCTGAAGGTATAGGGGACAGAGCTCAGAAGACCTTGATGAGTTGGAAGAAGACACTGGGAAGCGTCAGGCCAATTAGGTAAGTTATGTGCTTGCACACCTCCATGACCAGATGGCTTCATCCCTCAGTTCCCAAGGAAGACAAAGGTGAAGTCACATTAAATGGCAGGCTAAGGTGCATCAATGAATGTTATAAAAAAAACACTGTGCCAGAATGCAAACCCCATCTTAAAAATAGATCTCAAGGGGATCCTCACAGGCAGCAGAGACCAGCGGGTCTGATTTCCGTCCCTGGTAAGATGGCAGACCCTGTAACAAAGAATAAAACCCCTGAGCACATGCATTAACAGAGCTGGGTGGGCAAGAGTCAGCATGGCCTCTGTAAAGGGAAATCCACTTTGCTTGCTGGAGGGCTATGAGGGTGTCAATAAACACATGGACAAGAGGAATGCTGTGGCAAAATACATACAGATCTTCCAAAAGTCTTTGACAATTTTCCCCACTAAAGTCCAGTCAGGAAGCTTAAGATGCCAACAGATTGGAAGAAATGTGCTTTTATAAACTGAAACCTGGTGAATGGAGAGGCGAAAGCTCAGTGATCACTTTTCAGGTAGGGGAGAGCCAGCAGCAAGTCCTCTAGGAGCAGGTTTCGAGACCCCTTCTATTCAGAATCTCTTATCAATGACCTGGAGAAGGGATGAGCGATACATATTTAAGTTTTATGATGACACTGAGCTCTTTGAACTATTCAAATGTCACGCTACATATCAAGACTAAGCTGTCTGGCCTACTTTTGTATTTAAAAAAAAAAATCCAAACACAAAAAAACCCAAAGAAAACTTCTTCCAAGATCAGTTCTTAGTCTGCCAGATAATGCCTCATTTCACGGTGCCTTCCCCCACTGCCCTCCCTCTCCACAGTTCTCTCAGTCACAAACTCCACACACATGCAGGAAGGTCAAAAGAAGAGAGAACAGCGCAGAACAGATTCAAGGAGTTCTACTCTCCCAATTTTCCTTTAGGAACCATAAGATACACACTGGACTTCGAAACAGAAGCATACACTAAATGAGATAGGGTTCCCCCCCAGGTATTAATGACTAACAGTATCTGAACATGTACGAGCAAACAGCCTGGTAAATAAAAAGATAGGAAGCGCTAGGCATAAACAGCAGCATGAAAAGGAAGCAGAGCAACTTAAAGACCAGCAAAGAAAGTTGAACTTGATGCAGAACATACAACAGAAAATTCAAACAGTGAAGCAAAGGGGACAAATTACACCATCAAAGGAAATTTGCTAGTTTTCACCATCACTAGCTAAACATAAGGAAGGGCTAACGAGGAGCCAATAGCTTGAATCAGAACTTAAATGAGTAAAGAAGGTCATGTTTAAGTCCATCATAAGTCAAAAATAAAGAGCACTACCATTTTACCAGCTACAACAGACTTAGTGCTAGCCATTGTGTTTATGGATAAAGAGTTGAATGTTGAGACAAAATGAAACAAGACTGTCTTGACAGTTTGTCCATATTGCAGTCAATGTTTACAGACTCCAATAAAACCTGAAGTACACAAATCCAATTTGAGATTAAAAATGCATATATAATTTCTAGTGAGTTAAATTCATAATTTAGGAATGTGACAGGATATTATTATTAAACACAAACCAACATGCAACCATTTAATGAGCATTTGATTTCCAATGAGAGATGACCTCATGTGTATAGACTTTACTTCCAGCTGCACTACAGTGCCACGTAATAAGGTTAAAGCCATCAGACCTCATACAACATGGGTAATACATCTGTTAGCCTGTAAGATCTGCCTCTCTCCCTCCTCCTGTATACAGACTACTTATACAGTTTTTATTTCCAGTTCAAACTTTATTTTCAACATCCTACATTCAGAATATTACCTAAAGCTGTAGCATAAGGACCACAGCTGGGAGTTCTGCTTCTCTGGCTTAATACAGCTGTATGTATAATTAAGGGCAACCTTATACAAATAAGCAACAGAACTGCCTTGGGAGCCAGGTCAAGCCAGCAGAATGAACTCCTGGTAAGATCAACACAAACTTCTACATATTCAGTCCCAAGTTCTTCTTTTGACCTTGTTTTCATTAAAACAAGAGATAGATAAACACATATCAGCATGTAACAATTAAAAAAAAAAAACAACCAAACAAGAAAAACCCTGTTCCACATGCTGGGAACATGCCCTTATGTGAAGGGAGATGAGAGACAGTAAGACAGACGTGACATGTTTGTCACAGCAACTTAATGCACTTAAAGCCTACAGATGCCACTGTGGTGAGGGCAGTACAGAGACTAAATACAGTCTTGCAAAAGAACATGTGAACAGAGACAACGGTCTAAATGACAGAAATAAAGAGAAACAGCACAGGAACTAGAATACGCAACAGTTGTGACAAACAGAGAGAGAAAATGAAAACAAAACCAAAAAAAAAAAAAAGAGACCCCTATTTTGTAAACAGTGACTTTACGTGAGGTGAAAGCAGACCTAATTCTGCCTCTTACACAGAGACTGACAGAGGCTTCCCTAAGCAGCAAGCAACAGAAAAGGGAAGCAGATCAAGTGCACAGAGCACAAGTTCACTGCGTAAAT
The DNA here is from genome assembly GCF_964199755.1 of Larus michahellis. NCBI lineage: Eukaryota > Metazoa > Chordata > Aves > Charadriiformes > Laridae > Larus > Larus michahellis. The sequence continues at coordinate 117,920,764 of NC_133898.1, forward strand.
GCACTCTTTCACAGAGTGACTCAAAAGCCACTTATATCAGGCTACTTAACTCTGTGGAATTGAACTCCCAGCTTCTTCACCAACTCTAGGCTGCATCAAAAGCATCACAAAGGAGAATCTCCGAGGTTATCATTTCAACATATTGCCAGTTGCAATGCACAAAAGCCCAGGAATCAAATTCATTTTCTTGAATGAAAATAACAGGCAAGGGAATAAAATAAAAACCTATGGCTTTTCTGCTAACAGCAACTTTCCTCATCTGCTATTAATTGCAAAATTCACATTTCCCTCTGCAACTCAGCAGTATTTGTCAGTAAAATACTCCTCTCCAAAACCATAGAAGCACCTCAGCATTAGATTAGCACGAGAACAGGAACATAACATATTAATTAACCTTAGGGTAATTAAACTTTTTCAGTCCTTTCTGGAGTAAACAATCCCTCAGATATATTTATTCTGGTGACTTATCAGATGACCAGGATAGGACAAATGAGGAGATAAGCCATTAACAGCAAAAATTATCTAGAAAATCTCTTGCTCAGCTGTACAGCTTTTCCTCTCACTCAACAAGACTGGGAAGTAGCGAGTGGTGAATGAGAGTGGCAGGGGGGAGACAGCCTTGATGCTGCCCAAGCAGGCAGCAGCAGCCAAAAAAAAAAAAAGGAAAGGAAAAAAAAAAAAATATCAGTGTCTTATCAACACTTCTAGCCACAAAGGCAAAACACAGCCCCATAGGGGCTTCTTTCTGTGAAGAAAAGGTTAACCTCATCCCTGACAGGCCTGGTACAGACCAACCAAAAATAAATATAGGTTCTCAAAGGGTAATGAGTCTCCTCACACCAATGCTTCCCACAGTCAGTCCATTTCTGGAAATCTTGTTCTCTTCTCCTGTCTGGCATTATTCTTATAGACCTTTATCTGTGGTTTTATTTTGTTGTAGAGCTCCTTTAACGTCTTCCTCAGGATAAGAAACTAATATAGCTCAGATGCCCTGAACTATAACTATCATGTTTATACTACTGTAACAACTAAACTTCAAAATTGTCTCTTGGGTACAAAACTAAAGAAGTACTTTACACCCAAATCCCTTTGTTTCTCCTTAAAGCAAAGTAATAACTTCATCAGAAATAGAAATTATCAAGATGATTTCCTTTGGGACATCAACAATACAAAAAAGTTAATGAGAATTTCTGATAATTTACGATTCTGTTTTTGATGTGCAGATATTAGTTACCAGTATTTCACATCACAGCTAAAAAAATAAAAATAAAAAAAAAAATCAGCCTTTATCCACCAGACCCAATCATTCCTTCAAAACGTTTTTCTTAACTAACTAGCAAGTCCTAAAATTCTTCCTTAGCCAGTGGAAGAGGAACTCCCACCCCCACTCACCATTATCCTTCTAACACATCCATCATTTTCATTCTGAGAACATTTCTCTCATTATGCCAGAGGTACTCATGTACTCTTTTGAAAGATTTATATAATGTTATTTTAAAAGTAGACACAGGAAGTGTAGACTTTTCCATGCTTCTATACAGCTTCTTACAAATTCAGCTAGAGTTTTCAGAGAGGATAGTTGATCAGTAGATTAGAGAAATCCCACCTACTGTGACTCAGATGCTGTTATACAGAAACATATACTCTATGATCTTGAGGATCCACCGTCTAGGCATGTGGCTGAAGTGCCAGATTTAGATCCTTACTGAATATGTAAAGGTTTAGAACAGGTGGGGAAAAAAGACTTGGCTATACATCTTCACCCACAAACACACAGCTATCTTCCAAGAATAATGCATAGCTTTGAATTATACATTTAAAGGAGCCAGGGACGCGTTTCTGTTTTGAGAAACAGTCAGAAGGCAAAGGTGATACAAGACACCAGTGGCATGAGCTGAAAGACAATCTATTACAGAACAACATCTACAATTGAGTTTACCATCTTCATAAAAATTTGTACCATAAAAGTTTAAGATCAATTTTGCCCACCAAGCTCTTAGGAAATACAAAAATAAAAGCCATGGCTAGATCTATGCCCATGGAAAGCAAATGGTATATCATTGAGGAAAGCAACTTGCAAGCAGAGCCATTTTTATTACCAGCATCTAAGATGTACATTTGAACAAACAGCTGTTTTGCAGTGGAAACTGAGTGTTTAAGTCTGGGGATTTTACGGGGGGGGGGGGGGGGGGGGGGGAGAAGAGAAGAGCATTTCTCTTGCTCAAAAGCATCTGTTTCTATGTCTCCTTTTCTACCTCTGTGACATTCTCTCACTGGATACCCTTGGTAACAATGACTGTATTCTCCCACATTGTTTTCTTACTGAGCATTCAGGGCTTTTTTTTTTTTCCCCCCCTTTCTTTCTTCTTTTTCTTGGTGTGCTGTTCACTCAGGATTTTCTCATACAGCGGTCTTCAAAAGCTACTGCTTAAGAGTAGTTCTTAATCATAGCATGTATTCTTTTTAGCAAACAGCTTAAAATCCACTGCTTATCACATTCCAACACAGTATTTTACCAAGACGGAACAAAAGATTTAGCCAAAGATCATAACAGGAAGAGATAAACTACATGGTGCTGTTGATAAGACTTCACTTATTAAATGGTAATTGTAGTAGAAATAGTTTAATCTTTAACATCTCCATCCTCATTCTTATGACTTACTCTTTCAAAAGGCTTCATAGCTCTTTCTATAAAATAAGACTGCCTAAAAAAAGCTAAACTAAAAAAAAAAGTAACGTTTTTTCATCAAAGGTGCCTTGCAGCAGGTACCTAGGCTCAAAGAAAGCTACTGAACAAATACGAATGAATTCCTCACCACCAACATATTTTGCAAGCCCCGCAAGTTTCAGTTGTGGCCTAAGTTTTCTTTTCGCTTCTAAACAGAAGACAGCAGAATGCAAATCTCAGCAGAACATAAAAGGCTGCCCAACTGCAGAACTGGGCGAATATCAAAACAAGCCTTCCTCTGTAAATCAGGAGCCATTCTGAACACAGAAAAAAAGAACAAATCTCCTCTCATGCCACAGTGGTGATTCACACTCTCTCTTTTCATTAAACTTGTAGCCAGAAGTGTCCTTTTAGCCGTAAAGTAGAGCTAGGCTGAAAACTGAACACTCCAGAGACCTTCTGTACAGGAGAAAAGAACTGGTGTAAATTCAGAAAGGCTCTCTTGGAGAGGCAAAAAAGAGTTTTTACTCAGGCATCTTAGTAGGAATGGCAATTGGTACCTTACTAAACTTTCGCATGCCACACCTTCAATTTATTTTGGAGTTTACCATGTAGCTGCTTTAATCACAGGCGACGAATAAGCAGCGAAGCTGTGCAATTTCAAAAAGAGACAGCTGTCAAAGGAAATCAACAAACTCATCAATGAACGAGGATGACTTTTCAAAAAAACATATGTAAACTAAAATACAAAACAACACACTTCAAGGAAGAGTATGGAAACTTTCTCAATAGCAGCTTTCTGGTTTAAATGGACACTTGACTCTTCTGAGGAAGTACAATATTTTATCAGTATCGCAAGATGACAGCATAGGCTATGCTCATTATTGCTCAGTCTTTATAAGCTACTTTGAAGACTGAGAGTGCTATTACCTATAAATGACACTCGATACTGTGCTTCAAAAACTCTTCCACAAATTGTGAAGTACTTGTCTGTTTACAGCACTGTAGAAGAATAATTATGTGTAACTTAACAGGCTGCTCACAGTGTAAGTCAGATCAGCTCCTTAACAGGCTTAACTCACGTACTGGCTTTTTAGAACAGCTTTAATGCTGCACGTTAATGAATATGGCTTTAAAAAGAAAGAGTACTAACCCTGTAGAGAGGGTGGCATTTGTCCTTGAAACATGGTGCCAAACGAGCATAGATCTGCAGGCTATAGTAATAACTTGCCAGCTGGAGAGATAACGCAGAGTGTAATTGCTTTTCAAAGCATTTGTTGGCATCTACCACCTAGGAGAAAGAGAACGTTAATTTAGATGAAAGAATTAGCAAGCATACAACACTAAGTGCACAAACTTTTACAAAGCTACTTGCTGTGATTTAGAAATAGCTCTGACTACGTTTTTCTGGCACAGAAGTAAATCAGTAACCTACACACACACACAAAGATAGTTCTACTTTATAATGCTTTTCTCCCCTTGCATAAACTCCAAACCAAAATTTTTTTCCAACTACAGTTTTGATGCTTCCATACCACAAAGTTATTATCCCTATTTATATATCCATAAATGTCAGTCAGGTGGCCCAACTACTATTTTAAGAAAATATGTCTTTTTGTCAGTGCCATGCTCCTAAGCCAATTCAATGGCATTTGTTCAGAGTTTCCTTTAAATGCGTCAGCCTGATCTATAAAAAAAATCTGTATTTAAATGAATTCAAAGACTTAGATTTTAAAACCATAAAGAAGTTACATTTTCTTACGGACTTTTGAAATGCTATGAATAGCCTTTCCTGGCAAAAACATAGAAACAAAATCACTATCGACATACCTGCGGCAGTGCAAGTAGATAGGCAAGAGACAAGGCCATATCATTCGGTAATGCATCACTTGCCAGTTGTAGCAGAACTGCAACATACAGGGAGTGGAAATAAAGCTTTGATTACTGACCCATCTAGCCTTGACAGTTAGCAAATGAAATGTTTTCAGTGTAACCATATTTTATTAGACACTAGCTTGAAGCACTCTATACGTACTTAATTAAACACTTATCAGTGCAATCCAGAAGCAGATAATATGTAATTAAACTGCAGCACACCTTTACCTTGACTTCCAGGCAAAGTGGCTGATGCATTAACCAAACGAGACTATGCAGTAACAGATGCTAAACAAAGCCACTAAAATATCACCTCTACTGATTTACGACAAGTAAATCTTTTGCTTGTAAAAATCAAGGCGGTAATGTAATGTTGTAAGCATTCGAAGATACCAACGTAAGGAACAGTACAACATGTCTTCTCTTCAAGCCTGAGCTCTAATTAACTTACCACTGAACACAACAAACAATATAAAAAACTTCTGTCTTAATTTAAAAAAACAAACCCAGCTGCAAACAGAAGTATCAGCATGACATTTGAAATTAATGCATTGAAGAATTATTCTGATTATAAGAAGAAATACTTCTGGTAAAACTGACACCAAAATTACCTGCTTTTCCTACATTTAGAAATCAAACTTTTTTTTTTGTTTAAAAAACCCACTATATTTTACATTACACAAACAGGAGAACCAATACACAGACACAATGTGAACACCCAAGATTTGTTAATTAGCAACAGGAGCTCTCCTTCATGCAGTTCCCTCCTTCTGTACTAAAGTCAAGCATCACTGCAGTTGCCACAGAAGTTCCAACAAACAATTACAGAATAACAATTCTCATGGTACATTTAATTTTCAGGTTTGAGGGTAGAGAATTTAAATGATTAGTTCCAGGGACAGCTTCAAAAGTCTTATGAAACCTGGACCAGAAATTGCATAAAGAATTGAAAGTATACCAGGAAAATAATATTATGGTTTCCTTTTTTATAGATGATGATGATATAATTATTGTTGTTGCTCCGATCAATTAAAAGCCATCTTCCAGAAACTTAGCTCTTTTTTTATTTTCAGGAAGTCTCAAATACCTATATTCCCACATTACACAAACTACTCTTGAGGGCACGCTGGCAAGAAACTTGATTACTTTACACGCGCAGCCCCCCAGTGAATTATTTGTTGATTTATAAAAGGCTTGAATGACCAATTACAAAGTTAAGATTATCATTAATTTGCCATCAGCCTGAAGTGGATTTACATGCTGGCCCTCGGCCAGAGAGAAAAAAAAAACAAATTTCTATGTGACAAGTCATCACAGAGGCTGCCTACACGGCAATACGTCCCACCTACTGCAAATACAAGCCTGCCCAACAGCACCTATGCTCTGCGCGTCAAATAGCTTTTACCAATAGTTTCTCGCTGCTGACAGCTTTTTTCTGCTACATTCAAAATAACCTGTATGCAGTCCAAGCAAAAATAACAGGACTCTAGAAATACGTGATATTAAAGTCTTGATGAATTAGCTTGCAAAACTGGTATTTCCCCACTCTGAGCACACAAAGTTTCTTTATATATTCTTAAAACCACCTCTAGTAGAACAGAAAACAAATGGGAAAGAATTTGGGCTCTGCCCTCTACTCCCTTCCTCCAGAAAATTAATGACTGCAAAGCCTTGGAAATACACCACAAATTGTGGGTTCTCTTCCAACTGAACATCCCCAACATGACAACTGCCACACTAGCAAAAATTTATCTTCACCCTTCAGATAGCAATCATGACAAAGAAAATGGCACCAATACAAGGCCAGAAAACAATATGAATTTATTCATACTCTTTCATGAAGCTCAACACAAAGGCATCCCAGTTGACAGAATACACTTAAGAAGAAAGACCTGCCTCCATTGTCATCGCTTCTGAGTAGAAAACATTCCCTGTACTGGTTCAATAAATATAAGTTTTCTCTGCGCTTGTGTGCAGATATGTGCTCATGTACCCATATATAGTTATAAGCCGACTTTACATGGACATAAACACATGTGTACACACAAAGACTAATTTCATACATTTTTCTGTCTCCCAGTGAAGCCCTACAGGAATTCTCTCACATCTAACAGGGCTAAGTTCAAATCACAAGCTACAGACGTTAGCAGGATGCCATTCTGTCCTCTCACAAATCTTCACAAAATTTACAGGAACTTGGTATCATTTCAGACCACTGCCAAATCTGAAGTTTACCAAAGGGATTAAACGTTGCAGGGTTGTCAAACCAGGGAGGACAGGCAGTGACAAGCAAAGAGCCAATGCTGCTGTTCCACAAGCAATATTTCCTTAAGAAAACACAAAAAAATATTGGGTTTATGAATAATTTTTATCTCCTGTGCAGGTCTTGTCTTTATGCCACAAGCCTGTTTGGAAGGCAAAGTAGGGAAAAAAATGGTTTATTTGTGAAAACTGGAATATATACCTAGGAAGTTTCAATTTTTCCCATTTATTCTCTGAAAAAAATGCAAAACCCACTTCAAATCTTCCATTGTTCTTTTGGATGTGACAAAATCTCACTAAACTTAAAAGTATATATTGTAGTTAAACAACCATACCTGCAAGCAATTACAAAATCATGGAAAATATCAAGCTATTCTTTGTTCTAAAACTCCTAAGCATTAATAGGTCTGACCAACTTTCTTGGGTTTACTTTGATTTTAGTACCTAATACAGTTACAACAAAATGTAGCCATTGATTTTAGTAACTTTGCATTCAGATTTCATCTTCAACCACCCCATCAAATCCCTAAGGGCAATGGAGAAAGACAACTATATTTAAACAGAGACGCACAACATTGCCTTGGTAAGAATGTTTTACTGAACCCACAGCGATGGGTGTTACCAGTTCATGGAAAATCCTCAGCCTACCACCTACCTCCAGACAGAAAAGACAAGAAAAGTCAAAGTCCAAGCCTTGTGAACCTACCAAATCCACAAAAGAAGCAGCAAACATTATCCTGAGTTTTATCACACGCACTGCCTCTGGGGAAAGCATTTAGCCATTCCCTGACACCTGAGGCATGACACTGCTACAGTACTAGAATCAGAGTTTGATGCGTACTGCAATTTCTCCTAAGACAGTGTGCTAAGTACCACTAGGGTTTCTTTGCTGAACTGCATCTTCTTTCAGGTTCATCGATTCTTCCAGCAGAGCTGAAACCTGCTGCCTAGAAGACAACTACAGGGAAACAAACAGGATTCAAACTTGTCTGAAAAATAAAATCTGTTATGTTTATTAGTTACTAGTATAGTAGCTAATAGCTCATATTACATTCAAGTTTCATATGGCAAAATCCTGCCAAAACCTTAGAGTAAACCTGAAAATATGGGAAAAACATGGAAGAATAACTGGGGAATCACACCTGCCTGACTTTTTTCTTTTAAATTTTGGTGGTGTGCTATTAATACGCACATTTTTCAAGCTCCACAATCCTGAAAGTGTTAACTTATTATGTCTTTCACTGGAATTGATAGAGCAAAGCATTAAGAAGGGGGAAGAAGTAGGATCCAATACTGTTAATCCAGGGCTAAATGCATTAGAATTAGCAAGTTACCAATCTATTCATTTACAGAAAGCTACGTTACACTTAAGTGTAGGAATGGTGTCTACTGACTACCAAAAGGTACTATACAGCAGGACTGCTGAGTACAGAATAAGTATAGCTCATTTTCCAGAGGAAAACACACAAAACAGCTCCATAGCACAGCTGGAGGGACTCATAAGCGAAATTCAGATTGACTAAGAGTCGTGGAAGAGAACAGAAGTATTAAAATGGAAAAAACAGTAGTCTGCGCACTTAAGAGGAGGATGACAGAGGCTCAAAAACTGAGGCTGGAATCTAAAATTTCTTTTTTTCTTCAAGAAAAAGTCCCCAAAGCTGAAATTTCCATCTCAAAGGCAGCCACTGAATTGTAAACAACCAGTTCCAATTACTCAAGTTGGAGCTGGAAGTATTACTAAAGATCTGCCAACTAACATCATTTGCCCTAAGAAAGCAATTAATACTTTTTTAATCCTTGCCTCCCTCTCCTTTAAGACACAGGAATCAGAGCTAGAAGCCTATGGGCTTTCAGCATGCAAGAGAAGAGATCCTAAGTACTGATTTAAAACAATTTTTGCATTAAGAGAGCATGAAAGGAATGAAATGTGAATACATCCACATTTATAGAACCTGTTGCTGACCTTTTCTAATTCACAATGTTATTATATTACAACTGTACAGGTTATCTGTAGAAATATCACATATCTTAAATTATTGAATGGAACACAAGTATGCTGGTTTTCACCAAACAGTTGAAATAAAATGCGTGGCTTATGAAGAAAGTCTCGCTTGAAACTTTTCTCATATTGCAAGTGATTTAATATACTCATTTTTCATGGCAGAACTTACCACAGAGTAACATATAATAGAGATATCTTCCTTCAAAAGACACTAACAGCATGTAAGTATTTCAACAGTTCATTTCTTAAACCAGCAGGAGACAGCAAAAAGGAAAGACAAACAATCATAGGTGGTTTTGAGTGGGGTTTTTTTGTTGTTTTTTTTTTTTGTTTTTTTTTTTTTTTAAAAAGTGAAACTGTTTCAGTTAACAAAATAACCTATAAAATGCAGACATTCAGAAGACAAAACGTCCTGATGACTCCAGAAGCTGCAGTTAAACATTAGTTACTAAGTAAAATACTGTAGTGACCCTGCAATACTGAAAGCTGTATACAAATTGGCACAGAATCTGAACAAGTGAATACACGGGCATACATACAAATAACACTTAGCAGTGGATTGCAAATTTCCATTTAAATATCTGTACATGGTAGTAACTCAGAAAACCTTCAACAGTTTCCCCACACACACAATCTTCGTATCTTTGTCAGCTCCCAAATATCAGTTTCTGCTTATTTAAAGCCAACTTTCAGATTGCAGATTTCTGGTCTTTACTGAACAACTCCTTTTAAAAAAAAAAACAGATCTCTTGAAAACTCTGCAGCTACTTCTATTGAGACTACTTACCAACATAAGATGTTGAACCAGATCACAATTCATACAAAACACCCAGACATTATGTTGATCATTGTGTACAATTCTCCATATTTAAACTCATCCATGGATTCTCCTATTTACTATCTATAGTAAATAGAGGAGTGAATACACACATAGCCATACCTTCTGTTGTTGGAAGTAGGTCTTTTCCTTCGCTTTTTGTTTCTGTAAGTTTCTGTGTTCTCAGCAATACTTCTGCAAAGCTTTCCAAAGAATTGTTCTGGTACGTGCCATAGCTGATTTCAGACTAGAAGTAAAATAAGATAACTGACACATGTGCACTATACCCTGCAGTTATATTTAGCTCACTTGTACCAGATGCAATTATCTACCTCAGTTCCTGCGTTTGCTTTCTTTTCTGTTTAATGCTGAAATTTTTCCTACTATTGCACAAAATTTCAAGTCCTTGCAAGTCACACAAATAACCCAAAATCCATACTGTTAGTTAATTATAAGATCCCACAAAAACTAACATTCTCGAATTCTGTAACAGAAACTTACTTCTGCAACATATGCATCAGCAATTAGAGACTCATAAAAAGGATGACAGCCTTGCTTTTCCACAGTGGCGTTTTCTCCAGGCCCGCTTTTTAGTGCGCCTCCAAATTCTTGGCCCTGGGAAAAATAAGTATAGTTTAGCCTACTCATTTAAAAAAAAAAAATATTAAAAAGGCTGTAACTGCTTATCAGAAAGGAAGCAACACTAAATGAAAATATCACTGAATTCAGTGGATAGCAAGACAGGAGTCATTTTACAGAAACCAATGCTGAATGAGGTCCAGTATTCTTAAAAAAAAAAAAGAGAATCATGTTCAAAAGCAGAGAAAGCGTATCATAAACATTCTAGAAAATCCACTGAAATAGAGAAGGTAGAAAAAAGAAACTGAAAAGGAACAGCTTTGAATATAAGAGTATTGAAAGAGTGGACTTCACTGTGCTTTCTTCCCCAAAGTTGTGAAGTTCTGCCAAATTTCAACTATGCCTTCTCACACTATGCAAAGAAAGCTGGAGAAAACAGATTAGAAAACAAGGAAAGTAAACAGCTTTAGACCCCTTCTCTCATTGGATTTGCTTGCAAACAATCCCATAATGTCTCTAGTTTATTTACTGATTTGGGGTCTTCAGTTATCAGATACCTACAAAGAAGCCTAGCTTTTCTACTAATAGATCAGTGAACGTGTAAACATCTGAGGCACATCAGCAATCCCTTACATGTAATGGTCGAAGATAAGTTAATGATCTCTTCCACCACTGTCCATCACTGACAGCATGCAGCATGGCTTTTGTGGTCATAGTTGTGTTAGACAACACCTTCATGGTTTTTGATGTCGTCCAGTACAACAAATCAGCAGACTGGCTAGAGGAGACGCTGGTTTCATCCTGTGAGCACATCCAACACACAAGTGCAAGTGTTAGACTCATGCTTTAATTAGCTTAATGACCTAAAGCCAAATGCATTAGTGTTCAGGCACACTATGTTAATAACATATTTTAATGATCATCAATTTAAGCAGCAGCTGTCAAAAAAAAAAAAGACAAGTTAAAAGTGATTTAGGAGTTTCAGTCTGAAGTGAGTAGCGTGATCAGTAGAACATTTTGCCCCTTATTCAACTATAATCTCGTTTCCACAGACACCAGCTGTTTTTAATTCAAAAGTTTATAATGGTAATGTTTTACATAATTGTCGAATGCTTCTGTTAAAATAATGATCTCTGTACAAATGAGGAGATTGAGCATGCTAAAATTAATCTTCAATAACTCAAGAGGGTTTACAGCAGAGACAATCTTGTATTTGCACAGAGGTAGCACTAATTAAGTTGAATTCTCAGTAGGGAAAATGGTGAAGAGATGTAAACATTCATCTCCACACCAAGTGAAAATGTATCATCAAGATTTGAAATTCTGCAGTCAGCACTTACAAGGTACCAAATACGGCAAACCTGAAAGACTGTAAGAAGAACTGAGACCCCAGCCTATTCTCAATCCCAAACTGCTTCTGCAATACGTATACATCTACACGTTATCCTGCAAAACATCTTCACCCAGTCTCAGTAAACTCACATTTCTTAAAAGTAAGAGACATGGTCCACAAATGGAGGTTTCCTTTACCAGCTCTCCCTCATGTAAAGCATTTAAAAATACCCACAACATCCATGTTGATTGCGCTGTGCTATTCCAATCCTGAAAGGTTTGTGTTAATCGCATGCTTTACAGAGCTTACACATTAGACAAATATATAATCAGCATGCTAAGGTAAACACATTGTCTTCAGCAATAGAAAATATAAATATTTCCTCCATACAGCAAATTTCAATAGCTTTATATCCAATGTTTCTCCCTAAAAACACTATTATTCATTTCCCCATACAGCAAAGTGTATTGAAATAGAAAAATTCTACCTGTATAACTGAATGTGAAGTATTAGTTTACAACTTACTAACTCATGACAAACCTTCAGACATCAGAGCAAAAGGATGCCAAGTTATGCTCAAGTGATTTCCGTCCCACCATAACTTCAGTGACAAAACACGTTAGCTTCAATAAGGCAGAATTGCACTGTAGACAAACTTATTTTTAATACCTTTTACTGCAGTATGCATTAAATCACTGCCTCAAGCTGACCACTGAAGTAGCAGTTCTATCTTACGTCCTTCTTTCCATTAAGGCTTCAGCATTTTTTTTTCAATCTTTTCTGAAATGACATTCTGCATTTCACAGATGCACCACTAATGAACTCACTGGCTAAACTGGAAATTTCAGCTCTTACTTCACCAAATGAAGAAAGAACATGCCAACTACGAGAAGTCATGATTTTTACGCCTTTGAAAAGTAAAAAGCAAAAGAAAATCCTAGGTCTGGTGGCTTGGTGTGGTGGGGGAGAATCTCTTGTTTGCGTGGTTTTTTAACTAAACCACTCTTGGCATTTAGTATCCTATATATAACATTTAAAATATATTACAAAAATCTCTTGTACTAATTTGTCTCTCTGCCTCCATTTTCAAGCAGGCGCTGCAGGACACCTAACTGATTTTTCATGGGGAAAAGATAAACCAAACCAAAACAGAACTAGAAAAAAAAAATCCCCCCCAGTCCTCAACTGCATTTGAGCAAAACACATTTTTAAAAATAAACTTCCTTCAGTATCGTGAAAACTAACGGATTAACTTGTATGCTGGTGAGTATGTTTCTACAGCTCTACTGCTATATCAAATAAACTATTGATTCTTTCTAAAAAGAATTTCAACTCTTACGAGTAATTACAGTCTTTTCTGCACAAATAAGAATTCTGTTTTCTGAAAAGCCATTCCTCTGTGTGTCTGGAACAGCAACACTTTCAGGCTATAACTTTTTGTTATCCCGAATCAACCTCTCATAAAATAAATTATTTCTTAAAGACTGCTGGGGGTCCCATTTTAAGAAGACAACTTTAATTGTATAATTGTACCTTCGGGAAAAAGTTATAGTTTGGAGGTTTTGAGAAGTGTTTGGGGGAAGTGATTTTCTTATATTATTCCTTGCTGATATCCTTTATAAAAGTAAGCACTTCTGATAAAAAAAAAATAAGAAAAACAACTTCTTAATCCTAAATTAGCAGAACCTAAATTGATATAAAAAAAGTGAGCCAACAAATTCTGAATTATCAAGATACTCTAAAATAACAGCTAAAACATTTGTATATATACATATGCTCATACATACACATATATATAATTCCAAACAGTCTTAATTCAAGGACAAATAACAAAGCCAATTAGACAAGGTGCAAGGATCAAAACATGCCAAAACCATACGCTGTGTGCACTTCATCCAGTAAGAGTCATTATGCATTAAGATTATGAAGGAAACAGGGCGAGGTGGAACAGATTCTGTTCATAAGACTGAACATCAAGTATTAACATTCCTTTTTCCCTTTTTGGTACTCCCACTGGAAAAGGGAAATTTTAAGTAGTGTTTTACATAAATATTCTACATTTATGTTTTGTACCTTGAAGGGTTTTGGTTTGGAGAGTTTTTGTTTGGGGTGGGTTTTTTGTTTGTTTGGTTGGTTTTGGTTTTTTGGTTTTGTTTTTTTTTTTTTTCTTTTTGTAGTGTATGTTAGAGTTAATGAACAAGCCTAATTGAAAACTCCAGTCCTGCAAAGATAAACCAGACCCTAGATGAGAGACTAAGAAAAAGAGCCATCTCAAGATGACAACACTGAAATTCAGGTGTCATTGGATGTCTAAGCCCTTATTAGGGTTATATGTCGGTGGAACTGAAAAGAGTAACCCAGCCTTAAGCACACACAATGCATTTGTTTCAGCTGCTCAAACACAGGCTTTGATGACTGTCTGAGAGGTATAGCAGTAATTAAGATATCTGCTTAACACTTGTAGATCCAACAGAGGACCCAGACTTTTGGGGTCAGTAGCTAAAGGACAGGAGAATAACTTAGAGTATCTTAAATTGTTGTTAGCTATGATTAAGTAACTGAATCAAGCACCTGATGGCTAATTAACTGCATTGTTCTCTCGGCACCATTGACTGGATCTCCACTGACTACGACAGGAGTTTAAGCAGTGCGCATAGAGTTCCACACAGATTTTTATCCTCTGCACAAGAGTTCAGTGACACTGTAAATGAACATGATTCCTTCAGGAATTACAGGCACCTCTTCCTATAAGAAGAATTCTAATTTAGTTATTAAAGAATAGATCCCAGTACATTTACTAAGCCACAAAAGACAGCTCCAGTTAATTGTAAAATAAAAAAATAAAATTAAAAAGAAGGGTCACTACTATTTGAAACAGCAGCTGGAGCATTATTTTTGCCCTGAGGTTCCAAAGACTCCAAGTGGAAGACTTCCCACATAAATACACAATAGTAATAATACACGCATGTTGCGTAAGTACAACACTCCCTAATAACTTCTAACCAGCAGTGAAAAAATGCATGACAAACCAATTAAATGTACACAAATATTTTAAGAGATCCTGTCTTTTCCCAGATCTAGTGCTTGGGAAAAAATGCAAAAGCAAAGAAGATGCTAAGACTCTGTTAATCAGAAATTTTCTTTTCTTAAGCAAAGTTTAAGAAATCATTTCTATAATTTGAAGATACTCTGCTCTAGAAATTATGTCTGCTCTCCTATCAAAGAGTCCGGTTTCAAGGAAACTTGAAACTGCAAATTTCTCTTGTGCTGATATGCCACTTTATAATAATTAAGTTTTCATATTCAAATATGTAAAAGAATGATTTTATATATAATAGACATATTGCACATTTTAAGTAGTAAGCAGATTTAACATAAAGTCAGAGCTCATTTACAAGGCAACTGATGGTTATTGTTTCTACACAGCACAGCATCTCGTGACTACTTTAATCTAATAATGTTAGTATAATATTCTGAAATGCTTTTCATGAATCAAGACCTGAATTTTCTGAGATATTTTGTTTGAGAAGCACCAGATCAGTTGTTGAGGCATTGGTCGCATACAACCAAAAGAAAAAAAAGGTGGGGATTGGGAAAATTTAACATTTTGCTTAAGATTAATCTGCTATGTGGGAAACATTGTAGCTTCCAGAAGATAATTTCTCCAACAGATCCCACGAGTTCAATCAACAGTGACAAGCTGGCACTAAGGTAATGACGTACATCCTTGTGCAAATGCACTAGTTCCTACAGAATAATTACGTGCAGCTTTCTCATAGCAATCAGGAATTTCCTTCAGAGTAGGGCCACGAAAAACTTGAAGAAAAGTTATAGTGAAGTCAATACCAGAGCAACGTTAAACAACACATTTCTATGCAATCTGTGAAGATATGTAGCCAGCTGCTATCGAGATTTCTGCAAGTTTCGTAAGAAAAAAAAGTCTCAGAGGAAAAACTTAAAACAACAAGAATTAAATTAGTTTATAGACATTTCTAGAGAGGAGCTCATCAACAGAAGCATGACCAGCATGACAAGCATGACCAGCTAGCGTTGTGGGTTGGTAAAATGAAAAAATGGTAGTAGCAATTAATGATTCAATGCTAGATAAAGGTAAGAAGAGGTAGGAAAAGGTCACTAAAGCCTTGAAAGGAAAAATTGATATACTTACAGAGAGGTATTTTTAATACAACAGAAAGGGATGCCCAAACACATGTATGCTAGAAGAAGCTTAGTCAAGTCACGATAAGGAAAATTACATTTAGGCCACAATTTGAAAAGGTATCAATAAGTGAGAAAGAAGAACGTTTGTCGACTCCTTGAGAAAAGGGTGCTATAAGTTAATCAGGACATAAGCGAAAAAGAAAGGAGTAAAAAGAAATGACAAAGAAAAATCTTACAGTTTGTTTTTTCTTTGAAGGAACTGAAGTTCTGTGCAAGACAATGAAGGTGAAGCACGAGGAATTAGCTGAAGTGGAACTATGGGAATTGCAGTTATAGGATTCAGTTAAGTCAGAGAAACTGAGTTACTGAATATATTGCTTTTCTAACATTTCAGATGTCTGTAACAAAGGAAGGGTTATACAGTGTCTAAATTCTTGGCTATGTTTCCTCCTGTGTCATTGCAAGAAATGAAAGAAGCTATAAATCCCTATTAAGTCAACTGGGAGAGAACAAAAAGACAGAATTAGCAAATATACAGAACTCATTTCAGAGTGTAACAGTCTGAAATATAACATGCCAAGAAGTTGTATTAAAACAGAAAGAAAAAAAAAACCCTCAATGCAGCACCATACAGGCTTGCCAGGTCAACTGTCTGCCGGCTTCCAATTCTAAACAGACAACCAGCCTCAACTGAGGGGCGGGGGGAGGGAAAGAAAGATATATTGCAGAAAATAAGAGCGGATAATTTTCTAAATGTGAATTCCCCAGCATAACGAAAATTGCTTCGGATACCCAAACTGAATTGATAATGAAGTTAATTAGTGAGCAAACTCTTGAGTAAGTTTTTGAATCATTTATATGCATGTATAATTGCTCTGTCACAACATACAGTTAATAGTATTACAGCATATGAAAAGCGATGCATAACAAGTTTGTTACATACATTAAAATATTGTAAACATATGTATCCACACCCACATCAGAAGGTTTCATTTTATTAACATCTACTTAATAATCTTCCTCTCGGAGAGATTCATTTATCATTTTCCAGAAAATAAAAAAGCATTCACACCAGTGAACAGACCTGTGCTTCTTATCAATGATTCTAGCAGATACAGTGTTTAGCTCTCTTCCTCCGAATTCTGTTTTCAGTGCTGTTTTACTTTCCTGCCCATTTATTTTTTATATATGCAAATACGTATATGCATGTTTACATATGCATATGTGTATACAAAGTATGCATGTATGCCTGTACATATATAGAAAAACATACGCAAAAGACAGACATATACATAGGAGTTGCCTGTTGCTATTCCAAGAACATGAAGGAGAGGTGTGTTTTTTGAAGCCACATGGTGTTAAATATACCAAAGGCAAAGACTAGTGTATTCCATCGACAGCTGCCATTGGTAAAAATCCCCCAAGTGTATAATGGCACTGAGGAGGCTGCAATTCAGTTACTTTTCTCAAAAAGCCAGACTATGCAATGTGATCCACCTTCTTTCTTTCTCTATTCTTTCCTGTATTTCTTCAAGGTTTTTGTGCCGCCCCCCCCCGCTCCCCGCCCCGTTTATCACCTGTAGAAAAACTCGAAAAAACAGAAAAAAAAATTAAATTTAGAATTTTCCACTCTCAATAGGATGAAAAAGACATTCCTTTCCTTCATAAGTAGGTTATTACGGTTATTACATCTTCTTTAAAGAGAGAAATGTACTTGTAATTGTACATGTACACACTTATCTTTTTAAAAATAAACACGAAAAGTAGAAAGAATAATTGTAACTTTTTTCCTGCTGCCCTGCCTCTATTTCCCACAAAAGACTCAATGTTCCTTCTGATCGTAGACACAAAAATAATTTCATATGCAGCGTATGAAAGTTATAAAATAGCAAAGAAGTCATAAACTTCATGATGCACAGAACAAAGGAAAAAAATAGGTTTAATTCAAGACATTTTTAAATTAAATATGTAGCTCAGGTTTATTTTCAAGTGTCTTGCTTTGCAATTGTGACAGATCAAAAATCAAACCACCATTTATGTATTTTATTGTGTTAAGTTTTGTTGCAGTTTCCTCTTCGGCCTCTAGGTTTATTTTTTTCCTATGGTGCTAAGACTGTGTAGGAAGAAGCAACAAAAAAATCGGAACAGACCAAGTATAAATACACAAGCAAAACTTTCAACTTAAAACAATCTAAAAACAGTAATTAGTAGATGTATTTAATGTTGTGAGTTTTATCTAGTAAACAGGTAGATGTTTCTAAAAGCTCAAACGCAGCTCTTCAGCACAATGCAGAACAAAATCATTTTTATAAAACTCTCTCTAAAGCTTACCTCGGTATCCTTACTGTTCAATGAAGAAAGTCCTGAGATATTTGTATTCTCACCTCCTTCGGAAGGAAGGAACTGGTAATTCACAGCCTGATACAGAATCTGTAAATACAAAATAAATACAGCTCTCTTACCAGTCAAACAATCACATGTAAGAATTATGACTGATTTTATAGGAAAGCCAAGAAATTCTGATGTAAAAGCTTTCGCTATAGAAAAACAAGGGTCCAGGGGAAGACAGGGAAAAGAACACATAAGTATTTTTGACATTGTCTCACTGTTTTAGTCCTAGACAAAATAATCTTCCATTCTCTGTGATTTTTTTTGCTATTTTTCACGCCATGTACTTTTATTTTATTTTTTTTATTGTATGTACCCTGCTGTACTACATACGCTAAAGAACTTCCATGAAAAATATCCATTACCTGAACTGTGCCTCTGAGGTTTTGGGCAACTCCACAGAGACAAGTGTTACACACGATAACAGTTTCATGAGCAGAATTTCCACAGGCCATACAACTGCTGGAAGGTCCACACAAGACACTTGTATATATCATCTGGTCAGCGTGACCCTCTGATAAATATTTTTTGCATCTCTCTATCTAACTACATAAAAAGACAGAGGGCTTGGACCGAACATGTGGGACCTTTAATGAACAAGAGCTGAAGAGCTTATGCTTAGTTTATGGAGAAAGTCATCACAGAAGAAACTGATTAAACATGATTTGACAGAAATCATGAATTGGGTTTGGCTTCCTGGGGCAAATACCAAATTAATCATCACTGACCTTTTGCTACAAATGATATTGTACTAATAAAGAAATCTAAGTAACAAATTCAGTCTCAAGTTTTGTGAATGGAGAAGACAAAGTTGTTTGCCTTGGAGAAGTGGGATGCAAAAGGGTAACGCCCAGTGGCTGAGCAGCTGCACTGCACTATGACTAAATGGGATATGGAGCCTTTGGAAGGAAAGAGACAGTGATATAAAGGCAGTGAACTGCAGTAAGCCTAACAAATTCTGATGTATACAGCGCCAAGAGTCTTCAAATTCTAATTCCAGGTATAGGCACGTATGGGAGGAAACAAGTTTTTCTCATACGCATTGCTATACAAGCAATTTTGTAAAGAAAAAGGCTACGCACTTGCAGCTGCCTTAATTAGAGTGCAGATGTACTGTAGCTATTGCTCCTTTCTCACCCATTCTTCAGCAAGCCCTCTAAGATGTTTTTATTACACAAAGATAAATTTATGAACATTGTGAACTCTTAGACAACTAAGACAAATATGAACTCTTAAACAAGTAAGAGAACGTAGGCCAAACCACAATTACACTGAACAGAAATTTAACATTTTGACAACCTAAATTACTGCACTGCAGTTTCAAATGAAACTTTTCAAAAGGTTTGCTATGTCATCTTGCCATACCTTGTATTTAAATGCCACAATTACGTGTTCTCGCAAATATAATATAATCAGCTGAATATCTAAGATCTGATTCTGTTAAGAAGTCCGTCGTTGCAAAGTTAATAAAGATGTCTCAGACATAAAACCTGCTGTAGTTGTTAAAACCATTACATGGTTGAAATCGCTGAGAAAAGAATTTCATTGTATATTGGGTAGAGATCATAAAAATGTAAGAATAGACATTTATGTGGGCATTTAATGAAGTTACATTACAAGGTGTAAGCACCTGGAAAACACTGAAAAAGTTATTTAACTGCATTTACAAATAAAATGTTTAAATCAGGCAATAAATGAAGAAATTAAGAGTACTAAAGATAGAGAACACAATTGCACTTCTACATGATAAGTCAACTCATTATACAGAAATGCTTATAGAGAGATCTCATTTATTGAAATATAACAGTGAAAGTAGAAAAATAGAGTAGAACAAATATAAACTTGTTGGGAGGTGGAACTTAAGGGAACAAACTCAAAAATGAGCACAAGTCCCCTTTACTTTGTTAAGCACCGAACTTGCAGAGAAGAAGTTTCAGAAACACCCACCTGGGTTTGCAATGCACTGCTCACTCCCAACAACGCCTCTATGGCACTTGGGGGACAGTGTGTCAGAGCAAAAGCCATGAGTTCCTGACGCATACCCAAATCATGGTAGCCTTCCGATTGCCCAAGCTGACTGCATACCTCCCAGCTTTTCGAATAACCTGCAAGGGAACAGAAAGCATACTTCCAAGGTTGATAAGCTTCACAAGTCACAGCAGGATGCTGCATAATTCTTACTGAATGAGATAAAGGAGGGCATATGGCATTCCTGCCAACACTTAACATCCCCTGAGAAAGGAACCCTAAAGGCTCCATAAGACACAGATGCAACTCAACTTTAGACTGACCAAGTACATAGACGATTCATTATTATCATATTGTAGATATCCGTACAATAGGCATCTGTCAACCTACAAACAGTATTTTTTACATACTGCAATAAGAAATTCATAATATACTTCACAGCATGATATTAAACACATTAATGTGCTAAACAAAACCAAGAAGTAAAATATATTGCTTAATATAATTATCAGAACCTCAATTAATCTCAGAGTTTCTCCTCTCAACCTCACGGCAGAAAAAAGAGCTGAAGAAACAAATCCCATCTTCCTTAGTATCTTGACGCATATGTGCCATTTACCTCCACTCATACTCTCATATATACAAATTACTTAAATACCACAAATATTTCAAGAGTTTTGACAGAAAGGTAGATATGTAAAAGATCTGCATGCTCCTACCAGCTGCAGTCACATATTTTTACCTGTTTGGAAGGGATACAGTGCAGGAAGAACAAGAAATTGTGGTTCCCAGAGGCATACAGAAAAGCTCCCTAAGGTTACATGTCTAATACTTCAGTAACTGTCTTAGTACACACAGCATTTCCAGTGTACATCTCTATTCCATGTATTTGTGCATTACATATGGCAAAAAAAACATTTGCATGGGTTTTGTCTTGCAAAAGAATGATCACAAACAGCTAGGATACATTTTTCCTGCTTTAGGAGGAGATTAAAGGAATCTGGCTGTCACCTCGTCTTGTCAGCTCCTATACTCACACACATCTTTTGTCAGAAAGCCAAGAAATTAAGTTTGGAGATACCCAAACAGACCTGGCAAGTGTCTCTCCAGAAGCCTAGGTCCAGTTTAAAGATACCTGAACTGTCATTTATAATGTACACACAAATATCAGCACTTACTACTACAGCCTACGTTATTGTTTTCAGATTGAAAACTAAATACAAGCCCCCTGTCAAGCTGGGTAACAAAATTTTATTTCTTATAATTATTTACAGAGATGAACAAGTGGGACAGCAACTGCAGAGAAAGATTTTACGCTATGTGAATGAACTTTTGCAAACTGAATAAATCTTAAGAAAGATATTGAAATATCTTCTTTTCATAAAGAATTTTAAAAAGAAACATGAATGTGTGTGTTATGAATGTGCATGGACCAATATACACGTTTAACCTCAATAGAGTTACACATGAACATACATTAACAAAAACATAATACCCGAACATAGCAAATGGGATTTAAAAAACATGACAAATTGAAACTTTTTTCCTTTGCATTCTTACAAGAAAAAAAAAAGTAACGAGGAGACAATTAAAAATGGAATCCCCACTGGGATATATTTTGAGCTTCTGATGTAAAAAATAAAGGATTATCTGAATGACAGTATGCAACTTCAGTTGAGAGATCCCAGTGAACTAGATCTGGACCAGCATTGCTCTAGAAGTCACCGTGGCTTAAGTATTTTGTAATTCTGTAACTAAATGGAGTTCCTCCTCCATGACAAAAGGATTTGTCATATTTAAAACCACCTGCCTTTTACATTTGACATGTTTATGTCAGCTGATTTCCACAAACAAGACGTAACTGATTTTTGAATTAAATGGACCGATCCGAAGCAGCATACTTCACAGTAAGCTGAGAGTCAGCACTCAGATTTCCACTCCCATCACCCCACGCCATCCCCATTTCTCTTCACCTGTGGCCATAAGCTCCTGGCAATGCATACTAGCTGCTTTGTAGTCCTGGAAGCTGAGAGCTTGTTCCACTAGAAGTATGAGAACTTGACCTTTTCTCTCCATCTGATCATCTCCTGTAAGAAAAATTCAGCATTTTTATTAGTTAATTGGAATTAATGGTCAACTTTATTTCTTAAGAAAACTGTATGTCACAACATGAAAAGCCCATCTTGAAACTGTAGCAGAAATAAAATTATCTGCTTTTTCCTGAAGGAAACAATAAAACCAGTTATGTATTTTTAAAAACATTGGCATCATAGCTGGCTAAAGAAACTACACAGCATATTATGGCTAGGTTAAAAAAAATGTTTTGAAAACTGTATTTATGTGATGGCCAAGACATAGATCAAAACTGACATTTAAAGTATGTGACATATAAATCAAAATCCTGACATTGAAAAAAAAACTTCTGTGAACTGTAACAGAAGAAGAATTTTGAAATTTTTAATTGCTTTGTTACAATATACAAAGCCCCAATTTAAACTCCCACGTCACAGAACCAAATAATTCATGATATGTGGAAAACATAGGTATTTAGGAATTCCTACCCTCATAAATTGAGTGAGTAAAACTGAAACTATTTTTTCCACACCAAAGATGCATCTTGGTCACCAGACCCTCTGGACAATGCCTCTTCCCCCAGTTACAAGTCGAAAGTAACACTTCAGATACTAATGATCTCATGAGAGTTATTTACTGACACCAGTTGGTCCAGTCTTGAGCTCAAAAGAGCGTGTATGCCCATGCATTAGATGAGAAGGGGACTAAACATATGCAGGAAAAAATTAATCTCACGCTATTCATTATAATTTAGGAAAGAAGGATGGCAAGAAGCTAATAAAAGTGCATGGATTTTTTCAATACAAGCTCTTTGCTCGTGTTTCTCCCCTATTATCAGAAGCGATTTAACGCAGTCACTGTTGTTACAGTCATTTGAAAAGGGCACTGCTTTATGAAACTGTATTACTACAACTTGTGAAATGCAAATACTTCAGAAGGTTAAACAGACCCGGTTCCAAAAACCATTTAAAGAGTACAGGTTTTTAAATTTAAAGCCGTCATTTTTAACTCTACTTTGTAGGTCCGTACATGCAGGCCAAGCAAATTTCTTTTTAAAGCTTTCTCAAAAGAGAAGATCTAGCAGTTGCACTAGAATGACATTCAGAGAAGTGAAGTTATCCTAATTATTGAACTCAATCAAGATTTCTCCTAATCCCCGCACGTCGTAACTAACTCAGCTGGGAGAACAGGTTGGCTTCCCATCATTTTATCTTTTGGCCTCTTGCTCTATGTACTGCCAACACACAATGTTGCAAATTAATCACATCCAAGGCTCTTCTGTTGCAGAATTTTGCCCTCTGGAACCTGGGAACTTCTCATCCCAGCAAAGCAATTACAGATGACAAAGAGGTGCTTCCATCTACACGAGCTAAATGTGAACTGTCATTTCTATATGCAAGAGATCCGTACTTGGCACTCACCTTCCGATGCCCACTTCACCCTGACAGCTTTACTACTTACAGAGAGATTTGACTAAGTAGCAGACACAAATAAAAGGCAAGAGAAATAATTAAACCATTGTCCCTCAAATTTCAGCTAGACAAAATAATCACTGCTATTTATGACTACTTGGGAGTAGTAATAAATGGGTAGTAATAAGTGAGTGGGATTGAAGGGAAGAGAGGAGAAATACTCAAAGCAAGGAATGGTTTTCTTCCTAACTGTGCTTGAGCAGACACATGCTGAAAAGTCCCCCATGCCCAATGTTTTAGCTAATTAGTCCTGATGCAGTAGGATACATCTCTGCATGTTTTACAAAAGCACAAGCATATAACATAAGGATCGATTTCCTTCCAGTCCATGGCTATACTTGCTCATCTTATCTCCACCATTCACTCATTTAAACTCCCATTGTCTTGATAAAGTCACACCATTACCCATGCCAAACAGCCCTCAGCTCCCACACCACCTGAGACAGAAGCACAGCCCCAGCCCTTTTTCCATGCAGCTTTTGTTGCCTCAACTGTTCAGTCACTTAAAACACTACCTGCTGCAGATTAGCAGCACCTTCTTGTTCTTCTATTCAAACGTGAAAAAAATTCACTGCTTCAGATTCATGACCCCTCATTTGAAGGTATTTTTAATAACAAAGTCTTATAAAAGTGGAAGTTTTGAATTCTGAATTGCTCCTCTTGCAATTTTGACAGACATCCAAGATTTTAAACCAAGAAAGGTTCAATGAGAAGACATTAAAATGGTGACCTTATTATATTACACAGTAATTCTGCACTAAGCCTCAATGTTAATGTCTGACATCCAGACTCAAACAAGTCAAGTTCAGGAACTGGAATGGATATCTTAGTTTTTGTTTCCCTTTTATTAATTGTGAAAATTTGTGCGTGTTCAGCTCCTTGGGACTATTACCTTCTTATGTTGTAAGGAAAATGCATTTATATTCTAATGGTTATTCCACTCAGTAAGATTTAAGTCTCCAAAATTCTTTCCATCTCCTTTCGTTACAATGTCTAGCATTCAAATAGAAGTTGATACAAGCAGATATGACATTATCTGAAAGGAGGTTGTAAAAAGGTGGGGGTTGGTCACTTCTCCCAAGTAACAAGCGATAGGACAAGAGGAAACGGCCCCAAGTGGCACCAGGGGAAGTTCAGATTGGATATTAGGAAAAGTTTCTTCACTGAAAGGGTTATCATTGGAACAGGCTGCCCAGGGAAGTGGTTGAGTCATCATCCCTGGAGGCATTTAAAAGATGTGTAGATGTGGTGCTTAGGGACTTGCTTTAGTGGTAACTTGGCAGTATTTGGTTAAAGTTTGGACTCAATGATCTTAAAGGTCCTTTCCAACCTAATGATTCTATTAGAAATGATGACAGGAAAAATACCGAAGCTCAGAAATAATAGAAAGTATTTTTTTCTTGAGAAATAAAAGATGTTCAAATACTTTTTAAAAGTTTGGATCCAATTTGGGTCATATAAAGAAAAAAATAAAAGCTTGTTGAAACACTTTGAGTAAGATGCATGCTGTATTTGTGAGTGGATGAAACAACATTATCCTGAGTGAAACCATGTCATAAAAACTTAAAAGTCAAATGGTCTCAAAATTGTATGTATACTCCAGAAATTCCATGTCACCTACATTTAGGAGATCAGAAACCAGCTGTATGGTTACTTCCACACATGTAAAGCAGGAAAGTCAGTGTTGAGGAAGCTGGATTTCAAAGATAAGCTTTGACTTAGGAACATGCACAAAGCTTAGAGTTACCAGAATTAGCCTATGGATATTAAAATTAACTAAATTACCACAGAAAGTGGTGAGAAAACAGAATAATGAACAGAAAACATTTCTTGAGAACGTGACTCAAGAAATAAAGAGCAACGCTCCCTAGATCTTTTTGATACACAATCACAGTAGAGAAGATGCTCTTAATTTCTAATACGTAAGTTCGTGGGATGTTTTTACTCTTTTTTGCTCCTCTATTTTGTAAGCAAGTAATTACATAACGTGAATTCTTTCACACCATTTCTTAACCAAAAGTGTGGATTAAGTGAGGATCGCGAGAGACCGAACAGCTCCAGCTCCTTGAGCAGGTGCAGATTTTCTGGCTGTCATCCTGAGCACATTCTCCCCCACTCACTTTGCCCATCTGTGAAATTAAGATAACACTCATGTGCTTACTTTACAGAGGTAGTGATGTGAAGCTTAACTAGAGTTTACTGTCATTAATCAAGTACTTTAAAGCAATTAAGAACCTAGCTGATATATCATTACCTAAGCAATATTTCAGCTTTGGTAAGTATGAATATAAATTCTATTACTCACCCTCAGTGCTGCTCTCTAAAAAACCGTATTCAGGGAACACGGTTCCCAAAGCTCTTTGAGGATGACCATGTGCACTCTACTCTCAGGTGCACAGCAAATGCATTCTTTTAGAATTGAAATTAAAATATAAATGCTCATATTATTTTATAAGCTATGTATTATATATAGTATAGCATAGCACATACTATATACTCTATACATACACACAAATATGTATAAAATTTATATAAGTATGGATAGATGTAGTAAGCACGTCTTTCACAATCAGTGACCATGTGTGGTGGGTGGCAGGGGGAGTAAAGAGGGGGAAATGCCAAAACAAATTCCCGCAGTTAGCAGATAAAGCACAAGAAAGCACTCTACTCGTAGATATGCACGGTGGATCGGGAATGGAAGGGACTGTAAATTTGAGCATGCATAACCAATACCAATAAGTATGTTCCGCAAGACAACTTCCTTCACAGCAAAGGCAGCTCATACATCAGGATAATTGTGTAAGTAGTGAAAACCAATTAGGGACAAAAAACAATTCTTTCTCCCAGAAGCGCTTTATCTAATTCTTCATTAAGCAAGTCCATAAAGTTCAATCCCTAGATTCTTTTTCAACATCCAGACTCATCCCAATAAATCTCCATAAAGTTTTCATCATAAGCTGTTAGAAATCAAGTTACCCTTTCTCAGTAGTTTTAAACCTGCTAACAAAGACTATTTGTGCTAAATCTGCAAGGAAGGTTTTCCTTTTCTAATATTCAGTTTAAAACAAATTATACTCATTCACAAATCTTAAAATCTGTATGTGTGAGGTGTCCTTTTGGCTACAAACTAATTTGTGGAATAATATTAGCATTCATTACCATTGTTATGGCTACCAACTCCTAAAATAACTCTTAATCATACTAATAATTAATTGTAAATCAATAACTTAAATTACAAGTCAACGGATACAGAAATATCATTTCTACGTGTTTTTCTTTAATTAATTTTTTTTTTATCCCTACTATTGAATTTTACGAAACTCTTCATTTGCAGACTATGATTAAGCATTCCACTGTTTTTAAAGGTATTATTAAACATAAATCATAAACAATTTTAAATTCAGAGTAGGGTTACCTATTCCAACACTCACTGGAAGTACATACGGCAGTAATTGAGGACCACAGAGTGAAGATCTACAGACGTTCTTTAATTTGTTGGGAAAATACTACGTTTGCATGCATGACTTAAAACAGTGATGGCAATCGTGCTTCCATTGTATGCTTTTGGTTACTCTTGTGGATACTTGTCAATGGGATGGAATGTCAGGCACAAAAAACCTGCAGTAATAGTGGTATGCCGTTTATAGTTTTCAAGTCCAGAAAAATTAAAAAAAAAGTCAAAGAAATACTGAGTTTCTTAAAATGAAAGTAACCTGGTTTTCATAGCCCATCTCCTGCAACAAGTAAGTTTAGACAAAATTCACAGCTAAGGCATTCTCACACTGAATCCATATCTTGCTTATAAATGAATATCCTGTACAGAAAATAGTATTTCTAGATAAGTCACACAATTAGTCATCCCTCAGTGAGAGTGAAATCACAAAAGTTTTAATCACAAAAGCTTAAAACTACTTATAAAAAAAAAAAAAAACAAAACAAAACCAAAAAAGAAAAAACACAAAACAACTCCCAGCACAGTCACCACCACAGAAAGTCACCACTGGAAATGTTTTCTTACTGTTTTTCCCCTTTCAAATAAATGTTAATCTATAACCAAAAGATAATTTTGGAAGTGACTGACTTATTTGTTTATTTAGCATAAGACATAAGAAAAGCAAGTGTCAAAGTATGGTTGAGCAAGGAGCTTCTGAAAAAGCTCAAGTGGAAGAAGGAAGCCTACAATAAGTGGAAGAAGGGACTGACCCCTTGGGAGGATTACAAGAATGCTGCCAGAGCGTGCAGGGATGAAACAAGGAAAGCCAAGGCCGCCTTGGAATTAAACCTGGCCAGGGATATCAAGCTCAACAGGAAGGGCTTCTACAAGTATATTGGAAGCAAAAGGAACACCAGAGAAGTTGTGGGCCCACTGTTGAATGATACAGGAGCCATGGTGACGGAGAATGCGGAGAAGGCGAAGTTACTGAATGCCTTCTTTGCTTCGGTCTTTACTGCTCGGCCCAGCCCTCAGGAGTCCCAGGCATCGGGGGAAGTAACGGGGAAAGAAGAAGACTTCCCCTGGGTTGAGGAGGATCGAGTGAGGGATCAATTAGATATTCGCAAGTTCATGGGCCCCAATGGGATGCACCCAAGAGTGCTGAGGGAGCTGGCGGAAGTCACTGCTGGGCTGTTCTCCATCATCTTTGAAAGGTCCTGGAGAACAGGCTAGGTGCCTGAGGACTGGAGGAAAGCCACTGTCACTCCAGTCTTCAAGAAAGGCAAGAAGGAGGAGCCGGGGACCTACAGGCCCTCACCTCCATCCCTGGGAAGCTGATGGAACAGCTCGTTCTGGGCGTCATCTCAAGGCACGTGGAGGGAAAGAAAGCTATCAGAAGTACTCAACATGGATTCACCAAGGGGAAATCATGTCTCACTAATCTGATAGCCTTCTATGATGGCATGACTGGATGGATAGATGAGGGGAGGGCGGTAGATGTGGTCTACCTTGACTTCATCAAGGCATTCGACACGGTCTCCCACAGCATCCTCATAGGGAAGCTTAGGAAGAGTGGGCTTGATGAATGGACAGTAAGGTGGGTAGATAACTGGTTGAAAGACAGAGCTCAGAGGGTCGTGATTAGGGGCACAGAGTCTAGTTGGAGGTCTGTAACAGGTGGTGTTCCCCAGGGTCAGTACTGGGTCCAGTCCTCTTCAATATATTTATGAGTGACCTGGACGAGGGGATAAGAGTCCACCCGCAGCAAGTTCGCTGATGACGCAAAGCTGGGGGGGTGGCTGACACACTGGAAGGCTGTGCCGCCATACAGAGAGACCTGGACAGGTTGGAGATCTGGGCAAAGAGGAACCTTATGAAATTCAACAAGGGCAAGTGTAGGGTGCTGCACCTGGGGAGGAATAACCCCATGCACCAGTACAGGTTGGGGGCTGACCTGCTGGAGAGCAGCTCAGTCAAAAGAGACCTGGGCATCCTGGTGGACAACAGGATGACCATGAGCCAGCAATGTGCCCTTGTGGCCAAGAAGGCCAATGGCATCCTGGGGTGCATCAAGAAGAGTGTGGCCAGCAGGTCAAGGGAGGTCACCCTCCCCCTCTACTCTGCCCTGGTGAGGCTGCACCTGGAGTACTGTGTCCAGTTCTGGGCTCCCTGGTTCAGGAAGGACAGGGAACTGCTGGAGAGGGTGCAGCAAAGGGCTACAAAGACAATTAGGGGACTGAAACATCCTCTTAAGAAGAAAGGCTGAGGGATTTGGGTCTCTTCAGTCTGGAAAACAGACAGCTGAGGGGGCACCTTATCAACACTTATAAATCCTTAAAGGGTGGGTGTCAGGAGGATGGGGTCAGGCTCTTTTCAGTGGTGCCCGGGGACAGGACAAGAGGTAATGGGCACAAACTTGAGCATAGGAAGTTCCACCTAAACATGAGGAGGAACTTCTTTCCTTTGAAGGTGGCAGAGCACTGGCACAGGCTGCCCAGAGAGGTGGTGGAGTCTCCGTCTCCAGAGACATTCAAAACCCACCTGGACGCGTTCCTGTGCAACCCGCTCTGGGTGACCCTGCTCTGGCAGGTGGGTTGGACTAGATGATCTCCAGAGGTCCCTTCCAACCCTATGATTCTATGAAGGCAGCGTATTACTTACCAAGATTCACTCTTGAAATACACTTTTACTACTAAAACTCCATACTTACCACAGGAATAACCACTAGAGTTATTCCTGAGATTAACCATTAAAGTCAGAGCCCACTCTCAGAATAAATACGTACTTTGTAGTATAAGTAGTAGTTTTTAAGTCATTCACCTGCTTAAATATTAACTACCTCACACATTCATCTTCTGGTTTTCTCTGTTTTCAGTGGCGTCTCAGTAAGTGCCACTGTGATTGTAACACCAACACACAGACATTACCACATCAATGAATTCCCTGAAGTTCTCTACCTAATATGGATAAACTGGACAAAATACTTTGTGTTTTTAAGCTTCACAGAATCACTGTGGATTTTGTTTTTCCTTCTTTCATACAAAGAGAAACATTTAGATTCAATAAGAAGGTATGCCAAAAAATCAGCAGCATTAGCCTAAAGAACCCAGATTAAGAAGAAAAATTGACAGATTTTAACTTGATGTGGGAGGAAGCAGAAAGGAGAGGGAAAGAGCTGTACAGCAATCTTGTCTTCTGAATCAATATGGAGACTATTTTTTTCCAAAAGTCTTGCAAGCAAAGAAAAAATAAGAGCAGTTTTGACTGTCATTCTAACTTTTCTACAGAACAGGAGAGAGATTACATGTAAAATGAACAGATATGTTGATTGAATCAAGCTACCAAACATGATACCATCCCCTGCCATCTTTCAAATAGTAGCACTACCTACAGAAGCACTGAGCTTACCAGAGTCACGACGACTTTCCCAGCGATCCCCTTCTTTAGTATCTAGGCATCTCAAGAGGTCAACATTCTAACTTCTGTACCTCTGTTCATAACCTCACCCAACCCCCCTGAATATCTCCCTCCCTATATATAATATTATGCAAAAATTACCACTACTAAGCTTCCTGAAAACATAACAAAATATTCTTAGATGATTTAACGGATAGAGAAACTAGCCAAGCATGCATCAGTGGCAAAGGCGCAATACGTTGATTTTACACACCACACTGCGTGAAATATGCATTTCTATTTCATATTTTGTATTTCTACATTGTATTTCTACATCATCAAAATACAGCAGTATTGTATTTGCAGCTGCATTGATGAAATATTTTTCAAAAAGCAGAAGGTCTGCCATACACTTTAGATAGCCCATCTAAAAAAATAAATAAATATGCTATCCTTAGGATTCAATTCTTGAAGATGTTCAGCTCCTCAAATGAATATTTAGGCTAACACGTTATTTTTAGTGCACAAAGGAGATGCACGAACTTAGAAAAAAGTCTAACAGCTGAAGTTTATGCATTACAGATGACTTCTTTTCTCCTCTGATTTAATAATAGTCCCATTTAAACTATGTTATTTGACAGAGACAATAAGATTTACTGGAATTTTAGTACTACCAATTAACTGTAGGACAAAATATTCCCAGCCACAACTCTCCAATCTGAAATAAACTTTTACTCAAAATCCAGATTAGGCAAGGCTTTTTTTATTTTAGGTATTAGTGGAACGTCAGAGCACTGACAATATCAGCTATTTTACAGATAAAATACTCCATTCATGTAAAATATTTCATTCCTCCCCAATGACTGCTCTACCAGATGACTTTTTAGTGATATCCTTGAACACACATTCTAATGATCAGCTCAAATGTTCTAAAGCATAACACAAATGCATGCTGCATTGCAATTCAGTGTCTTATTAGCTTACAGCTTACCTGCAACCCTTAGCAAATTTGCAAGTCCCAGGAGCTTAGCAGACTGCTTATAGTTCGTTGGCATCTGAGCAAGACAGTCCTTGATAAGACTAAGTCGATCCGAGCATAAACGCACTGTTGAAAGAGGAACTGGTGTTAGAGACTGTACAAATGAACCCTACTGCTGTATTTCTGGTTAAACAAAGAAGACACAGAAAGAGTGCTAGGGAGTATAAGAATGCAAACATAAACTGTAAACCAGCACGAAGTTACTTGCGTGCAGATCCTCAATTATACCTATAAACAGAAAGTTAAAATAACACTGCAATATAACCAGCCCTAATCACTAGCAAGTCAGGCTGGGAAGGGAGGAAGAAGAGGGAGACTGATCTGACTCAAAGTTTTTAAATTTATATGACTAACCATATGCCTTCATACAATGTTTTTTTGAAACATCATTTTTGCAACATTCTCAGAAAAACTGCTACAACAGACATTAACTTTTAATTCAGAATGTTGTAAATAACTACCATTTCATGCAACATTTGATTTTAGGGTGGACAGGATACACCACGCAGACTGAAAGAACCGTCAGAGGCAAAATTTTTAGGCTGTTTTAATTTACATGAATATTTTCTGAGCAAGTGGAAGGATAGCTGCAAATCACCAGGTTGTATTAACCATATCCTGAGAAGCTTATAATTAGTACTGTCTTTCAAAAAATATTTTACCAGGAATTAAACAAAAACCTTAGCTGTATAATTTAATATCATGAACCAATTTCAGTGCTCCTTTTTAGCTACTTAGCAAGTGGCTAACTTCAGGCTGCTGCTTTAAAAAGGTAACATTTTCATACCATGCAAGTTCTAAGAACACAGAGAAACAGCATGTGGATCTTCCACTTAACACTCAGCAAGACAGTAATATCTGCATGGGGGGATAAACTCTCCATTAGCATATTGGGCCTAAAACATGTGATATAAGGCCTCTCAGTAAGAGCAAAGAGGCACTCGCATAATGAAAATTCTTAATAAATTCTGGAAGTCAAATTAGACCAAAACAAATTAAGAATGCAGAAGCAGGAAAAGGCTAAACTTTTAGTTTCATTTTTACTATTCTATCACACACATGTATTAGTAGTATACAGCAGTGATTGTGTAAGCAAGATTTTTTGAAATATCTAACATAACTGAAAGTAATCTGAAATACCATGGGTCAAACACT
The DNA here is from genome assembly GCF_964199755.1 of Larus michahellis. Lineage (NCBI taxonomy): Eukaryota > Metazoa > Chordata > Aves > Charadriiformes > Laridae > Larus > Larus michahellis. The sequence continues at coordinate 117,953,385 of NC_133898.1, forward strand.
TTCAATAAATACGGACTTTTCTTCACCTTTTATGTTAATAAGGACTCTCCAAACCATGTTTTATTAGAATATACCATAATAGTAGTTCACAACCTTAACCGCTGAGTTTGCTAAAAATAAAAGCAGGGGAAAAGCTCTACAGAGAGCTAAACATAAAAGTGCCAATAAAAGTCTATTGCTAATTCTTACTGTGGGAATAGCAGATCCTTAATGTTATTTTAATGAAATTCTATCAAAGTAACTGACCATTTAAAGGCTTTCATTAAAACTTTAAAACATAATTTTAATCTTATTAGATTAATTTGATTTACATGAAAGATACTGAAGAAAGGGTAAGTAAGGATCATTAATGATATTACAGGAATGATTTCACATATGCTAATTAATCTAGATCAGTTGTATTACACATACTGTTAATGCAATATTATGTTTCCACCTTTTTTTTTTTTTTAAGAGATACCTTGACATCCACACTGAAAAAGATGAAGAAAATAAATGTGTATTTTCTGCAGTCTGACCAAACTGACTAAAAAGAGTAATTCTCCTCTAGAAGCCAGCTGTGCAATGTTGCAAGATCTGGAAACCATACTTATTCTCAGTCAGAAATGGTAATACTCCTGAATATAATGTATGGAGCATCAGATCACTTTAAAGGAATACTTGGAAAAGAAAAAGAAAAAAAAAGGAAAAAAGAAGACACGAAAGTGAAGTAACAACAGCCACTAAGAACATCCAGTTCATTTTTCACAGAGCCACAAGTGTTTTCCATAAATCCCAGTATGTCTCTGCACAATGCCAGAATTAAAGCTCTACCATCAGCACGTTTCATTGGTACCCAGTGCTCTTCTCAGCCAGTTCTTTTAGAGTGTTTTCAATATCAGTGTCCACACAGTTTCACACAGTTGCCCACATACCATACCTTCAAGCTTCACTGAATGCCAGTTAGATGAGCTCTCTTTTATTTCTTTCACTTAAAAAACTAGGTTAGTTAGCTTGGCACAATCTATAAGCAATAAAATATACTTATTGTCCATAATCATCCTTTTTTTTTTTTTCAACTTCTGTCCAACAACTCTCCATACCATTGGAGTCAGAGCTCGAAATCAGATTTAAAATTTTAATCAAGTTGTCAAAAGAAACACTTTGTAAAAGTTCACTTCCATTGCCACTGGGTTTTATATACTTCAAACTGAAACAGCTTAGTGGAGACATGAAAACTGCCTACGCATAAAATACCCCTCTCCCACCCATTATTTTAAAGCTCATCAGCAAGCGCAGACTATTTTGCAAATAAAAGATGAGCTCAAACTATTTCTGAAGTTACCAGGAGCTTCAGATACTCAGTACTGTAATTGTTAAAAAGTCCTGCTAAAAATAAGTCCCAAAACACAGATTCCATATGCAGACACCTAGATAAGCTGAAAAATGTTTTTAAATAAATCATTTTTTGATATGTGCCTCTTTGAGGCAGGGAACAGACCTTTTAGTTTACTCACGCAACAGTCATGCAGTAGTAAACTATTTGTCATGCGTATTTATGCATATAAAAATATGCAGTACCTTGTAACGGTAATATTTTCACTCCAAATTCATCAAGGTAGCCAAGAGCACGAATGAGATCAAGCTCCTCCTGAATAGCACTCGGACAGTCTACAATAAGTTGTAGGCAGCACCTAAATAGGAAGGAAATATTTTTTTCTAAAGATTGCTGAATAAATTCAAAGTTACATTTATGGAAAAAGTTCACCTGTGAGTAAAAAAAAAAAGCCCCAAAAAAACACGAAAAACCCAAACCCCACTCACTTCCTGGGTTTATGAAATGTCAAAATACTCACTAGTCCTGTAACACATATTGTAAGTGTTTGGCACTATTTCTCTGTTACGTCTGGCTAAACATTTTAACCAAATTCTATTCTTGGATTGCCACAATCTTCTTCACCTAGTTGTGATAAGAACATCACCTAAACTCTCTTGAATTTAGACCTGCAATGAATTTAATGGAAGACATTGAAGATGTATGTTCTTAAATATGTAATTACTTAGGGAAATATCCTATCACTATTGCAATTTGGTGCTGCAATATACTAGAAGATAAAAGCAAAATTCCATAAAACATTGATTGGACATGAAATGTTAGAGCCGTTGTCACAAATTCAGTCTCCTCAAGTAGATTCAGCAAATGAAAACAAAGCTGATTAAAAAAAACACCCACACAAAATTGCTCTGAAGAATAATCGATGCATACAGTTATTAAGACATTATTTAAAATAAACTTTTTTTAAATCACGTTTTATGGATATTATATTGACATCATCAGGTTTTAGACCAAATTTTTAAACAAAACTTGCATTCTAGTACACTATGTTCTTACATAGTTTTAGTAATACATGTTTAATAAAAATCCAAATGCAAAATAGTCCCAATGATTTTAAACGGCTTAATTCATCATGCATGTTAAATCGTGAAAACATTTTATTTGTGCAATTTGTCATATGGCTTTTATCTCCACATGTTAATTAAGAAATAGACATGCTTACATCAGAGTTGTAGGTTAGCTATATCCCCATTTGAAGCCATCACATTTTTCAGGAGCACTGACAAACATTTCAGGTAAAGTGGAGATTAAAACAGGAGTGGAAGGCAAGAGAACTAGCTAAAGATAAGATAAATATGTTCCATCTAAAACAACTCACAGAGGAAGGTTACTAGGAGACCTACACACTGTGATAATCACTCACGGAAATAAGTTGTTACCATTAAACAACCAACAGGAGAAAAGTCGGAGAAGGACCAAAACATCTTATTAAACAGAATAAACACATGGTCACACATTCATCGCAAGGATTCAAACTATAAAGTGCATATTTTGAAATATCACCATAAAACCATAAGATAAGAGTTGATCATGGGACCCTTATGAGATATTAAAAGCAATTATCCTTTATTCCCAGAGCCTGATAGTGGACAAGAGTCTCAACAGGAGATGGGGGGGGAATAAATTAGTAAATAAATACTAATTTTATGATAACATTAAAACAGTTTTTCATACTGATCATAGAATACTTTGGGTTGGAAGGGACCTTTAAAGGCCATCTAGTCCAACCCCCCCTGCAATGAACAGGGACATCTTCAACTAGAGCCCCATCCAACCTGACCTTCAGTGTTTCCAGGAATGGGGCATCTGCCACCTCTCTGGGCAACCTGTCCCACTGTTTCACCACCCTCATCATAAAAAATGTCTTCCCTCTCTAGTTTAAATCTACCTTCTTTTAGTTTAAAACCATTACCCCTTGTCCTATCACAACAGGCCCTGCTAAAACGTTTGTCTGCATCTTTACTATAGGGCCCCTTTAAGTACTGGAAGGCTGCAATAAGGTCCAAAGCCTTCTCTTCTCCAGGCTGAAAACCCCAACTCTCTCAGCCTGTCCTTACATGAGAGGGGCTCCAGCCCTCTGATCATTTTTGTGGCCCTCCTCTGGACCCACTCCAACAGGTCCATGTCTTTCCTGTGCTGAGGGCCCCAGAGCTAGACGCAGGACTCCAGGTGGGCTCTCACCAGAGTGAAGTAGAGGGGCAGAATCACCTCCCTCAACCTGCTGACCATGCTTCTTTCGATGCGGCTCAGGATACAGTTGCTTTCTGGGCTGGGAGCTCACATTGTCAGCACAGATTGTCAGCTCACGTCCAGCTTATTATCCACTGGTACCCCCAAGTCCTTCTCAGCGGGGCTGCTCTCAATCCCTTCATCCACCAGCCTGTATTGATACCAAGGGTTGCCCTGACCCAGCTGCAGGGCCTTGCTGAACCTTACGAGGTTCACATGGGCCCATTTCTCAAGCCTATCCAGGTCCCTCTGGATGGCATCCCATCACCCCTCAGGCGTGTCAACCACACCACTCATCTTGGTGTTGTCTGCAAATTTGGTGAGAGGGCACTCAATCCAACTGTCTACATCATTGATAAGGATATTAAGTGGTACTGGTCACGATATGGAGCCCTGAGAGACACCACATGTCACCGATCTCCACCTGGACATTGAGCTGTTGACCACTACCCTGTGGATGCGACCATCCAACCAATTCCTCATCCGCCAAACAGTCCACCCATCAAATCCTTATCTCTCCAATTTAGAGTGAGAATTAAGAATTAATTTGAAAAAGGATAATTAATTACAAATAGTTTGAAACTATTACTGTATTCAGTACTAAAAAAAAAAACCTGGTAATGTATATTTATGTACCATTATGGGTCAAGAGGAAATTTTATGTTGAGGGGAAGAAAAATAATTTAATCTTTTTCTTATAATTAGAAGGTAAGTGTACTCATGGCTAAGTGAATGTAGTACTTTATAAAGACACGTCTTCCACTGTAATTGAGACATAAGTATTTTGTTTGGATATAGGATTTTGTTTTGGTTTTGTTATTTGGTTTGTTTGGTTGATTTTTAATAAGTGCCTGAAGGAAAAAGAAAAACTCATTTGGATTAAAACATAACACTACCAATGAAACAGCAAATTCTTAGAATAATAGGGAAAGGCTGGAAATATTAAGACATGTCTCTATTTTAAGTATTTACGGTAAGTCAAGGCATCAATCTTCTACATAAGTAATACCTGATTATTTTACCTATCTGCATCTAAACTGTAAAAGAAAATACTTCCATATCTACATCTATAGAAGTATGAACGCCCACACTGCAACCCCCAAGGCTGCTCTATGCCTGACTCCTTTCTGAAGAATTATTTGACTTTTTTCTTAATGTAACAAACAGACAGATATCCTCAAATGAACTCTCATAATCAGGAAAGAGCAATGTAAGAAAAGAAGTTATTGAATCAGGAAAATGCTCTTTTCTATTGTGATAGTAGCTGGGGCCCACAATTATGGTTCAATGCCATAATGTGGAAAAGGTTCAAATGACACACACAAAGTTTCTTATCCACAGAGAGACTTGCACATTTCTTCTTCTCCAACCTGAATTCTGTACGAGATCATTCCAGCAACCAAGGACAGCAACGGTATACACATACTTAAAGCAAGGGGTGTGGGGGGAATATACAAAAACCAAAAAATCTTACAGATGCCAAAGATATCGTTTCTGTTTACCACGAAATTTTACATGAAGAGAAATAAACCCACGTAAGATTCACCTGCTCTTACAGGGGAAAACAAAATTCAAGTTTCAATTAAAAGAGCAACATGTATGTACATATATAATAATTGTAAATATACCTGGCCAAATCCATACAGCTATCAGTCAAACTCGTTGAAGAATTGAAATATTCTCTGCCAGCAGCCAAAACCAGTTCGATACTTTTTGCATAGCTGACTCGGTACTGTGGCTTCCCTTTTGATGAGCTTGGAAGATCCACTGACCAAATACTGCAGTGCATCATTTGCCCAGCCAAGTGGATATTGTCTATATTGCTTGAGCATAAAAGGCTCTCTGTGAATATCTAAAACAAAAAACAATAATTCAATAATCTGCAGCAGCAGCTCCAAGGACGTTTATCTGCATTGTATGGAACCAGCCCCTTTGAACAAAAGGATCTTTGAAGTCAAAAGAATATATTCAGCCCAAGCAGAAAATGTAACTTCTACCAAGGAGAGAATTAGGACAATTTATTTAAGTAAAGCTAAAATTAACTACTAGCTAGTTATTTCTACTTCCTACAGAAAAAAAAAGCTTATTAACTGCCTTTTTACAGTATGACTTAAAGATCAGAAATTATTTACACCTATATTCTGAATTGTTAATGGGATGTAAGAATCTGAAAATGCAGTTCAGTATTAAGAACTTAAAACCAAGAATGTATTAGAAGAAATTCTGGATTCCTGAAGAAACTGAAATTTTGTATTCCAGAAAAATATTTAGAACTGAGCATATAAGATTTTTTTCTAAGTTTCAATCAAGATTATCTTCAAAGAATGCATACTAATATAATGCTGCATTTCCCACAAAACACAAATTATTTTCGGGTCAAAGTTTTGCCCGCTTTAAGACATTCAAAATAATTTAAATTCCATACAAAAATAATTATTTTTTTTTAAAACATGGTAGGTATTGTCCTAATGAAGAGCAACATATGCATTTAATAATTTCAGAAAACATCACAGCTGCAACAATACATTACAGCCGTTATCGAAAGTTTTAAGTTTCACAACAAATTAAATAGAATCAATGAATCATAGAACAGCCCAGGCTGGAATCTCACAAGATCATCTGCTATGACGTTTCATGGGGAAGGGGGCATAGATGAGATTATCTAGCACCCTATCCAATCACATCTTGAAACTGAAGTATTTTTTCCCTAGGAAGAACCTCTCTAAACCATCTCATGCGCTGGAAAGGAACACAGTTTAGTGTTTCTTAAAAAACATCATACAATTGTATCCTCTTCCATTTCACAATATATTAATCCTCAAGGAACAGTTAAAGATGCAAAATATGATAGCAGACCCTTCTTTCTTAAAGATCACATACATACAATTTACCCCTCTCAAAATTTATGGGCATGAAGTCGTTCTTCAAGAGGACAGGATCCATTGTGCTTGCAAGAAGAACAGAGTAAGCATCATGCTAAAAAAAAAAAATCCCACTGCAAATCTCACATGTGATTACAAATCCTTACTGCCTCATCAAGTTCTTAGTTTTGAAGTTACCAAAGTATAATTGCATACGACTGCACTAAATATCAAAGCATTTTCATCATTCCTAGATCATTTTTCCAAAACCCTTTCCTTTGTTGTTTTTTTTTAATCATATGGTAGAGGTTAAAGAACAATTTAATATTAATAAAAAACTCATACTAAGATCAGAGAAAATCAAATGCTATTATTTTCAGAGTGCTCTAGTACTGTAATTTTTTTAAATGCACTTAAAAAAAATTCCAAGTACACTAAGCCTTAGCCTATCACAAAACCATGACCATTAAATACACTATTGTACAACTACAGAGAATGAGTGAGGGTTTTTTAGGTATAGGTCAAATAGCATTGCTTTTTGCCCTTCAATTATTTTTTTTTCCTAATTTGCTTTCAAAACTTCTCACAAGAGCTAATCAGATTGGTAGCCACAAGCAAGTAAATTTGCAAACTGTAATATTACAAACAAACTTTGAAAAGATTTGACTATTTAAACACCGTTTATAGTGGACACAGCACTGTCTTGGTAATAAACTGCAGTATATTGAAGTGAAAACTTAGATAAACAATAAACTGATGTGGAATTTTCTGTGACCTTTAATAGCTGTCCTTTGCAAATATTAATGACATTGGTTTGAGTTTTATGCACATGCAGGCATTTTTTTCCTTCAATTCGATACCTCATCTCACATTATTTTACTTCAACTGCAAGCAGGAGAGAGGCTATAATCTTATAATCTTGTATAATATTATCAAACCAGAACTTCATGTTTAAGAAATGCTTGGTTGAAGATAAAACTAATGACAATAAACAGATGTTAAGTGTTTATTATTAAACACATTTGTATGTAGAACCATGAAGTCTAGTAAAAGATATATAAGGATATTTCTTAGAGGGGCTTTCAATGAAATTAATTAACACAGGAAGCTTCCAGTTTGAATGAAAATACCATAAAAGAGCCAGTAGACAACCAAGCAACATGACACATGAAAATGTATTTACATTTGTGAGCAACAATACAAAATAAGAATTTGTAGCTTACTTAGGACATAAATCAGTAAGAAACCATAAAACTCACCTCATAACAAGTATCTGAGTGTAAGCATGTATATACTTTCTGCTGCATGTCTAACATATCCTGGAGCAATTCCTTCCAGTGCGTCTCACTGACTGATGGTTGCCTACAAACATTTTTAACATTAAGTATTCTCTTCCTCAACAAATTTAAAGAAAAGCTGTAGATAACACTATCACCAAAAATATGAGTTTTCAAACGCTATTTCAATCTGTAACTGGACTTTTAACCAAAAGTGATTTAAAGACAGAATGTTTTTAATATTAAATAACATTAAAACAGTGTCTGTGGGATAAAATAGTCTGATGACAACAATGCAGTACCCAAAGTGTTTTTTCTCCTTGTGGGATAAGACAGGGATTTAAGCAATCTTTATCAAGATCCCCCAAGTAGGTTTTGATAACTTCCAATAGTACGTCAGAAAGTTGGAAATGCTATCTTCCTGCTGATCCAAGACCAGCTAAGTAAAAACAAGTTTGTAACAGCAACTGAGAATCATTAAAATGCTGTTCGTTGTAGGCAATCTCAAAGGACTAATCAATTGCATGCAATCACAGGCAAACAGAGTTGCAAGTTTATTTTGTTTCTTAAATTAGAATGGTATTCAGATTCTTGACCCTCTGGATCCATGGATCTCTGTTTACCTGCAAAGCTTCCTATACAACTTCATGAGCTCTGTCAAGACTTTTACTAGTAAAAACACTATGAAGGTTTTTTGACATTACCTTGAGCCTTTCAGATTAAAAAAAGACTTGAAGCTAAACAAGCTAGTCCAGCTAATAGTGGTTTTCCTCATGTGGCATTAGCTTTCATTTTGGCAAAGTAAATGTCTCTACAGAAAGTGAAAAATCAACATTTTTCCTACAGAGGCATTGACTTGGTCTTCCTAAAGAAAGGTTTTTAGAAGACAAAAGGCTTTCACCATGTCCAAGCTACCCTACCATCACCAATAAACTGTTGTGCATGTTTACTTATTACTAATAAGAAAAAAAAAAAAAAAAAACACAAAACCACACAACACAGCAAGGGCTGCTTTTCCCAGGGTTCAATCGTTTTATCTGCTTATGCCAAGAGCCATGTAATAATTCATCTACAGTCAGAAAACTAGTTAAATGAGGTAGTTCTTAAACTGAAAAATTATACTGGAAATATAAGAGGTAGAATCAATACGTAAAATCAATAGATTACCTTATTACAAGAGCTCCTAAGAAAACACGCCAAAAAACCAAGAAAGTGTTATTTCACAAATCCTACACTCTCAATAAAATTAAATAGGTCATAAAGGACCTCATTTACAATATATTAACTTATACTGTTCATCATCTTGCAGTATTTTACAGCCAGTACGCCTTTTAGGATTGTTTACTTGAACACAAACATATTGGAACAGGTTTGAAACAAGACAGTTTTTTTGAATGTGGAGAATGCAGACCAAACACTAATGTTAGTTATTGGTTTAACAAATGTGTTTTAAGTACACCATGTTCTGTTTGAACACTACGGTTCCCTACTGCAACAAAACAGGCAGGTACACTCTTACTGTCCTTTCCCTCTTATCTCCCATCCCCCTTTGAATACTAACTTGCGACCTGTGTGCCTGGTCAGCCTAATCATCAGCTTCCTTGCCTCCTCCGCATTGTCCTTTGTGTCTTTCACAAAGGAAACAGGTTTCTGAAGTCCATGTTTCTCCAACAGCTCTGCCACACTGTAAGTGAACAGTCAACACTTTAATTCTGCACAGTTGTACAACCACCTCTGCTGCAGCAGTCTTAAAGCCATCTCAGACAATGTACTACAAATGTAAACAGTCTCCATAAAGTCTGTAACAGTATGGATTAGTCAGAGTAACATTATTTACTCAAAACAAATTAATACTGTGGGTAAATGTGTATCACCAATAACCTGATGACATATCTTCACAGCTTTAGTTTTTGAACACTCAAAGCATTAGATTATCAAGGTCAAAACAAATTCCTCAGACATTTCAGAATCAAGCTTCCTCCCCTTCAAAAAAGTGTCTTATAACATTTAAATGGTTAAAACCATTCAAAATTTTTAAGTTCTGAATATAAATTCATACATATTATCTTGTTGACAGCACCAAAAACAAGATAAATATTCTTGCTGCTTTCTTGTCATAACAAAGTTCTTGGCTATGCTTAGTGAATTCTGTAAGAATACATCATTTATTTAATTTTAGCAAAATTAAATACCTAAGAATATGTTCCAGTTCGTCTACTTCATCATGAAGAGTGTTAGTTTTATCTGTTTCAGGCCTGCAAAGATATTATACAATTAGTATTAAATATATATATATATCTCTATACTTCTTGTAATTTCTTCATATAATTCATATTACATATGAAGATAAGCAGTTCGAAACATTCCTTGATGAAAATCAAATAAATGTTAGCTTGAAAAGATTAAAACCTTCCAGCTTCTGGCTGGAAGGACAGAAAAAATTGAGAGGGTCCCTCAGTCTTCCAAGAACAGAGCTTTTCCTTCTTCCTCACGCTTTCCTCAGGCGCTCTCCTTCCTATATGTAAAAGGTATTGGGAGAATAGTCCACATCTCATACTTTCACTTTTTCGACAATGACTTCCTTCATGGAGATTTTCCATATAGAGACCGCTCTCAGAGGGCCATACTGCTGTTTATAAACTAAGTGCAAGATGCCACTAACTGTAACAAGACCAGTAAGGTAGCATTAACACTTGGTTTCGATTCAGCAGGACATAAAATTCTAAAGAACTAACATAGCAGCCTAGACCAAGACTTCTGCTTTAAATCATGTTTCGTTGAATTATTTGGTAGAGTACATGTATAGCACAAGCATACGTATACAGCACAAGCATATCTATGAGCACAGCAACTCAGACAGGAACAAAATATTCCAGTAACATTACCTACCCCTTAATGACTTAACAACTATTTTTAAAGCATTAATTCACAACTATATTGAACATGTCTAAAATATTTACAAATAACTAGTTGAAAATGCTTACCCATATCCTCTTTGCGGAAGGCATTCCAAAATATCGTAACAGAGAGCAAGCTGGTTATCCCGTTCACAACTATAAATACATTCCAATGCCATAATCATAAGCTGGTCTTGATCAGGAATAATTTTTTGCTGACACTAACAAGAAGAGAAAGCACATTATCTTTAGTTTTCTGTTTTTAATTCAACAGTTCAGTTTCTTCTGAATATAAAAAAAGATGTGTACTCCAAGTAATGAAGTTGCCTTTAGTTGTAGTAAGAAGGTCTCTTGCTGACAACTTAGTGAAGTACCTGTTCAAGTTACAACCTGAAACATAACTCAGGTTAGTTTCCTACACTGCAGACACTGGAACGAACAGTGGCATGCTTTATATCCTTTTTGAATTTGAGAGGTGGAGAGGGTGCAGGGCAGAGGAAGGCAACTGCTGCAAACACTTGTCAGATTTATTTAATATGCACAACAGTATTAATATAGAGAAAATAGCTGTGTTTTTCCTTCACTGGTTGATTTCTCCCCAGACACTTAGAACATTCGGTAGTATGCAAAAACATGCCTATGTGCCCTGGAATAATTATTTAAACTGTAGAAGCAGCATGAAATACATGGACCATAACTTCCACCCTTACTCATTGAACTCTTGGCTTGGGGCGGGGGGAATGAGGGGTGAGGCAGGGAGAAATAACTTGAACTCCACTGCTAGTAAATTCCTCAGGAAAAAAATATAGTGAGATCAAACTCTCTCATATCTCTTTTTTAAAAAGCAAATATACCAGGAATTTACTTTAAACATGTCACCATAAAATCACTTCAAAGAAGAACCTTCACAATGATTTTTGTTCTCGTAGGTCAAGATCATTAATTACATTAGTTTAACAGTCTCACCAAGGACAGTTTAATTGCATCATAACTTATGCTAGCATACTTTTTAATTAATGTTTTCTAAAACATAACAAATCCTGGGTCCAAGAAGAATGGAACGATCAGAGAGATGATCTGATTTAGAAGATGAACTAACCCTATTTATGAATGCACCTTTTCAGGATAAGAATTTAAAAAAAAAAAAACCCACACAACACCAAAGAAGAATCATCAGGGTTATATACTTACAGCAGGTTTTGAATTCTGAAATATCTTCAGAGGTAGAGTCAGGTCCTCCTTTGCTAATGTTACTAAATATTCTTTAAAAAGTGAATTTGCTAGACCAGGGGACTGATTTTCACAGCGGTGGAGAAAAGGTATCATCCACTGATACACATTCTTCACATATTTTTCATCAGAGGACTGGAAAGCGCAATGCGTTACAGAAAGGAAAAAAGAACAAGTTCAGCTTCATTGTCCAAAACAAAGAGAACAAATTTTGATCAATATAACTGAAACAGTATCTTCATCTATCATAAACGACAGCTGAAGCCTGACATTCGCCCGTGCTGCACAGATCCCTACATCATGAAGCACTGAAACAATCCATCATCTTTCTGTTACCCGATGGCTTGGGGAAACCAAGCAGTACAGGAGGAAAGCCCACTACATGAGGAAAGCCCAGCTGTCTTCCTCCTGCAATTTCAGAATTAGCAAGATTGGCTTGCGTTCATGTCAGAGTAGTATTACTTTCAGTACGCAAGGATGCAAGACAGAAAGACAAATGACGAGTGGTTACATAAATCCTAGCAAAATTTTGAAAATTCTGATGCGCTTCAAGCACATGAGTATTCTCCTCTGGTGCTTCTGTATTCTTCGCCTGAATTTCAGAGCCCTGTTCAATCTCTAGGTATTTTTCAACCTTTCCAAAAGGTCTTTTTCTATTCTGAAATGCCATGCACAGGCTGAACGCAGAGAAGATGAAAAACACACATATGGTGCAGAGACAAATATTAAGATTAGTTGGCAATATCCAATGACACCGAAAAGCGCCCAAGGAAAACATTCAATGTTGTTATATCTGCAGCATCATCGACAGCTACACTGAAGATCCTTTAGGAAGGGCCAATGAAAAAGCAATTCACAGCTTTTAAAAGACTGAATTTATTCATGTTTAGTCCAGTGCTTAGGACAAAAAAAAAAAAAAAAAAACAAAACAGGTCTTTGAGAAAACTGAGCCATTTTAGCTTTTGTTAAAAACAAGTAAATAAAGAAAACAAAAAACCTACCACAACAAAAAAGGAACAGTGAAAGTGCTGAATTCCCATTGAATTAAAGTCGGAGGTTCATTCAGAAAAATGTCAGCCACTAACAGTATCTTTATATACATAGGATCTAGGGTAACCTGAATTACTGGAAATGAAGGTATACTTACTTGATTAATTCGAAATACTTACATTCTTCATCAACAGTCTCAGCTTTTCAATGTCTTTCATGTCTACAAGTTCCTTCAAAGTTAAGGTTCGATCACCATCAGTCTCATAAACTACTGTCTCAAGAGTGATCAGATTGTCACAAAGCACCTGCAGACCAGGAATACTCCTCTCCATGCCAAGACGGACAAGGGACAGAGCACAGTCCACCTGAATAATAATAATAATAATAATAATAAAACCCTGTTTGCCAAAAAACAACTTCAAGTCCAATCTATGTCCTATTTATGTGTTTATTTTCTTTCCCTGTTCCTTTTGCTTAATAGACAGTTCTAAATTCCTGGAAGTTTCTGCGGCCTGTATATTCCTAAATGGATTGCTCTTCTCAGCTTCATAAAGACCAAATAAAATGTTTATTCTTAGTCATTAGGAGAATACTATTTTTTATTCCTTCTGGAGATCACACACCTCACCTCACTGCATGGAATATAAAGGATCGCTTTAAACTAAGATAATCGTTTAACTGATTAAAGTTATGCATACCTCTGCATGTAACATGACTTTCCTAGCTGACCATGAATTAATTATTTTAATTGTTGCAGTTTATTTCACAGAAGATAATGACAGTCTTTTTCCCTGGTGACTGAAAATACTTTTACATGAAAGATACTGTTTCAATTTCAAAGAATGCAATATCACCAGTGCACATTCAGTGAAGCAGATATAAGTCTGGAAGAGTAGAACGCAATTTCTTTTAGATGTTAGTAATTTAATTGATCTTTGAAAGTTGCTTTTACTTCCATACCTACTGTTAGGCTGTTAAGAATCATAGGAAACTATGATTAAAAAGCCTTGGAGGACTGCAAACTTAGGCATAAAAAAGCTCGCCCATCAGAACTAACTCACAGTGATACTTCCAGTCAACTCCCTTTTCATGCAGCTAAATTGGCTTGAGAAGCAGTAAAATTCCGGAACACGTCAGTGATAAGTTCTTTTCTTACTTGCAATGCTTATCTCTACCACACAGAGCTTCAAACATTTTTAACATATGGAGTAAATAAAGCAAAAATAAGCTGTATGGTAGTCCCACAGACACACAGTAAACCTGCCAGGAAGAAGTCACAACAGTATTACATACTGACATACGAGTGACACGTGTGACTGCCATATATCGATATATATGGCACACTATCATGTGACAGGTAATAAAACACATTTCCTGATACCCTGTGCACATTTCCTCCCTTAGTTACAAGCATAAAATGTAATGGTAAACATTTTCCACAAACTATGAAAGTGTTACTGTCTGCTATGGAAGTCAAGCAAAAGGGAATCTAGTGGCTTCCTGTTCATTCCTATGGATCAGTTATTTGGCTGAGTAAACTTTAAAGCAAGCATAAGTACACTGCAAAAGAAAAAAAAATACTTCAAAAACCATAATGACGATTGAGACACGGTGTATATTACTGAGGGAAAAGCATCCCATCAATACACATTAAGACAGGATTCTGTTGAAGAAAGCTGGTCAGCCCCCATCATTTCCCATTTCCTCACCGCTATTCTCACCTGCATTGCATATTTTTCAATTTCCTGTGCTCTGCTCAAATACCAATCTGTAACGAGATCTACTGAAAGGTCAGTAGTCCTGTACTTCAGTAACTCAGGTTGCATTTCATAAAGAAATTCGCCTTCATCTTGTAAAGTTGGTTCAACAATCATCCTTTAAAAAAAAAAGTATATGTTTAAGTATACATTTGCTTGCATTTTTTTTTTCACATCAGTCTTGTTCCTAAAACTTCTCGTCGTTCTGAAAGAAAATGACACAATCAGCCTACCGTTCCACCAATAATATGAGACTCAAATGCCAATCACAGTAAGTGTTAAAGTTTTGTCAGCAAAGTAACTACTACGAGATTCCAAACACGAGACAGATCATGAAAGAAAGAATCCTCTCTGCTAAAGGCACAAGTATGCCCAGCCTCTGCTTTCCATCTGTTCCTCACACAGTGAAAGGCATTTTGTGACCCAGTTCTGCTGCTGGGATGTTATGGCTGACAGGTAACAGGGCAGAAGGAATAAATAAATAAATAAATCAGGATTTCCAACAGTAACTTCCCTCGCATACATTTGCAAGAGTTACTCATCCCATAATCACACTGAACGTAGTGCTATAACGTTATGTTATGAGTGTTTGCTCAGCCAGCCTCACTAAGAAAGCTGAAAACACAAGTTAACGTGTACAAAAATAAGTAGTGAGTCTTACTGGGTATTTCCCACATTTTAAGAATTAGCAAGTAAATTCTTTATCTGAAATGTACATAAATATAGAAAAAACTTTTTGCTTTTTCTACATACTTACCTGCATTCTGCTTTTTCACACCAGTCTTCTTCACGATGTTTCTGCTCATTCCAGGGAAGAATTTTCAATGTCCCCTGCTTGTAACTAGTAGAACAGAAAAGGGAAGCTTTACACAATTTTATCGTTTCTTTTTAAATTGTGATGGCATTCAATTAATGGAATACAGAGCATATACAAGTATTTCAGTGAATTCATAATGAGTATGTCATTCAATTACAGTATCAATTCTTTACAATTTACTACTTCTTAATGCAGCTTTACAATTGTGATTTTGCCTCTGTGACATTATCTGTACAAACACATATTCTACTTAGGCCATTAAAGATCCGCTAAAAAAATAATTACTAAATTGATCTTCTTACTGACTCTACCTTAAAAAGGAAAAAACCCATTACATGCTTTTAGAATTTTTACTGCCTCAAACTGTGTATTCTGACTTCATATGCTGTCACAGAAGACTGAAATGAGTAAAAGCAATGTTCTTCACAGCTTACAAGAAAAAATAATAATTCTTCAAATTTTAGCACAAATCCTTGTGCTGAAATGAAACAAGATATGCCCTACTGTATTGATCTTCTCCATTAAGTTTAATGTGGTTTTCTGACTATAAACTTCCACAGTGAAACATTCTCTAAATATTGAGGTTGAACGGAAAAAAAAAAAAAAACAAACACAAAAACCAAATCTGTTTAAGATGCAGGTTAAGATGACCATGGGCTATTACTAGAATGATTAGTTATGGTTTGCTGTTGTAGGCTAGTTGTTTTAAGCAGCACAAAACCCAAGAAAACCATGTCAAGCTATGCTGAACATAAACTAAGGGAGAAGAAAAGCAACATATAGGTTTGGCATTTGTAGAAATAAGAAACAAACCATGTACAAAGTAAAGATGTTAAAATTTCAGCATCCTGGAGCAATAAGCTTTTTAAGTCTCATTCATTTTCTCCTGACCCCAATAATGAACAGCAATAGCAATACTATACGGGCAATCCCTATTTATAAGTTATCAACTGACACGGTCTCCTCATCCCTTGAAGAGCAGCCCTGTAACTTGGCAGCTTAAAAAGAAACACAATTCCAACAATGAAATCAATTTCACGAGATAGTAAGAGTTAAAAAAAACAAACAAAACACACCAGTAACTTCATCCCATTTAGCAACTGCCATTAAACACATTGTTAACAAAGTGAGGCACATCCACACTGACTGCCCTGTACACACACGCTTCTCCCAGAAGGTCACACACCCTTTCTTTCCCTCCTCTGTGCACTAACAAATAATACCACGTTTTATCACAGTAATTCCAACCCTCCAAATGAAACATACAGTAGAAATCCAGCAATAAATTGGCAGAGACAGATTTGCAGGCTCTGAGAGTCAAACAAAACGAGGGGAGAAGACTGGAAATTGCTAATTCCGATGGCTCAGTTATAGTAACATCTGCGTTCAATTCCAGTTCAGTTGGACAAAACACTCCACAATTATCTTTATAATTAGACACCATGTAGAAAAATGATATAATATAATTAGACACCATGACTGAAAAATAATTAATAAAGAGAATTCCAAAATAGCATTTATGGTATAAGCACGAGGAACAAAGACATTTTCTGATTTTTGCAAAGATTCATCATCAGCCCACTAAGGTGGAGGGCTGTTGTTTGTTTGATTAAGTCTTAGATAACACAATTTATCAATTAATTTTAAATATTAATGTTTAAAACTGTGTGCATAAACTAAATTAATACGGTCCTATTTCAAATGTCATACATGAAAATGTTATTATGGAAGGCCCAGTTTGTAGTGAAAAAGCTCTCATTATCAGTTGAAACGTCAAGTAACAGAAAAGCCAAAGTGTGATTAACACTCCCTTCCAAAATATAAAATCAAGACAATATGAGCAAGTTTTTGATGTTACAATCAATAATGATCTATTTTTCCATGTTCTATTAAACATAAAAGAAAACTGGACAAAATTTTATTGCCTAATTTCTTTTCATGGCAAAATTTTTCCATTTCCTTCCCAAGTAGGCTTAAGAAGACATTTCAGGAAGGACTGGTTAGTTGGTTTGTTTGGGGTTTTGTTTCGGTAGGGTCTTTTTTTGTGTTTTTCTCTGGGTTGTGTTTTGGTTTTGTCTTGGGTTTTTTTTGGTTTGGTGTTTTTGGTTTTTTTGGGGTTTTTTTGTTTGTTTGGTTGGTTTTTTTTTTAGGTTATTAACAAAATCTACTGATCCAAGCCTGTACTGCCAAATACTACATTGAACAGGTTCTTCTTCATTAAGCCACCACATCCTGCCATGTCCATGACAAGTATGCAAAGTTGCATTCTGGAATTACAGCTCCAGTAGCACAAAAGGTTTATAATTAAAGTTGGCAAAACTTGCAAGTTTTCTTAACTAACCTGAATATCAGGATGAATTATATGTTTCTTCCCTCCAACTATTCTTAACATAGTCGAATCACTTCCCTGACCCTGATAAACAATTATGAGACTAAACAGTTTCATTTTTATGCAAGCAAAGAGTTATCAACCCAGCCTAAAATCAAAAGTTACTAGAAAATACTTCTTTTTGCAGACTGTCTGGCTCCTTCTCAGCAACTCATTTCAGAAAATAATCTGTATTTCCTTCTACCTATCTAAAAATAGGTATTTTCTTCCCTATTCTTGTAACTCAAAACATACCTGGGTTTGCCTTTAAATTGCAACTGCTTTGAATATTTTTTTTAAAATACATTTTAAAAAAGAATCCTTTCCAATTAACAGAAGTCATGGATTAAGTACAGACTCCATTCAAACGAACTTCTCCAACACCCCACTATGGCTTACAGTTTCAACTGAAGTTGAAAAGTTTATTGCTTAAAAAACTGCTTGCTGAGAAAGATCTCGCTCAAGTTCCCAGGCTTTGCTCTCTTTGACAGTTGCTTTGCTTCCTCCTTTCCCCTCACCTCCAAAATCTACCAAGTGAGGAAGCAACGTGCCACTCTGCCTACCTTACTCAACAGGGTATGACAGAAAAGAAGTTGAAAAGTACAGAGACAAGCAACGTGAACGATCAAAGCTAAGAAGTGTCTGATCACCCCTTCTGTGAAAGCCAGAGCAGATTGAAGAATCTCAGAAGAAAGAAAACCACCGATATGCTAAGATTGATATCAAGTTGCTCATTTTTTTTCATTTCACTTAAATAGGAAATGACATTTCACTGTTTTTACTTCCTACAACACTGTAAGCACGATGAGATTAGCAGGGCCTCATTTAAAACAAACAACAGCAGATACTGTTTTACACCATATGCAGCTAAGCTGTTAGCTACTCGCTGCGTGACAAAGAGGATTGAAAAAAAAAAAGGTGTATTTGCATTCAAACATAGGAAGAACTCTTGTGATAAACTGTCACAAAAGTCTACTATGTCTAGAAAATACCTAGCTGAGGAATATTTGAGCTACATATTATAGACACTTGAGAAACTTCAGGTAAACGTTGCACTGTACCTGCCTGTACCTATTTTTTTTTCCCCCTTGGCACCCGCTGTTGGCCTTTTACCTTCTGGCCCAATCTACCAAGATCAATCTCACGTTTCACCACAAGATTTTGAAGGAGTGAAACCTACAGTTGTCCAGGCACATCAGTTCAAGAAGTACTATATGCATACTTCAAAAGTTTTAACAGACCTCACCACGAAATACTGAAGAGAAGATTGTTCAGTTCACGGGAAAGAACCATCGTGCACTGCCATCTTGACTGGAAAATGTCTACTCCATCTTTTTTCCCTTCTCACAGCAGAAAAAGAATACTTTAAGTCAGGTGTATGGATAAGCCACGGAAAATTATTTTTAAAGTATTTTCTGCTCTGGCTCACTTTGCCATTTTAAAGGTATTCAGGTCCATCATAGGAATAAGTGGAGAGGGGAATTTTTGACTTTTAAATCAACTATCACCAAGAGTCAAGCAGCACTCAGTAACTGTCTCCTCCAAATGCTTAAAGAAAGCAACACCAAAAAAGATACAACTGCAAAATACCTCATCCTACTAGAAATCAGCGATTATAGAAAGTCAGTCTTAACAGATAGATTTCTTGATAAGTTCACAAAAAACCTGCAAACTCCACACCACTGAGAACTGACTGCCAACTTCATTCACCTTTTCAACAACTAAAAAAAAAAATAAAAAAAAAAAGCACCTCAGAACTCCCTCCTGCCCCCAACTGTCCTTACTTTGTCTTCCCATCCTGAAGAGTTTACAAAAACCTCTTTGTATTTGAATCCAAATACAAGAACTGGAATAAATCAGTCTCGACACTAGCAAAGGATGGGAGATCCCTGTACCCAAGTCCTTTATAAAGGCAAAGAAATTATTAAAACACTGTATTTATCTCAAAATTTATCACAAGGTTTTTCTTAACTGAAAGTTATGTTTTAGCAGAGATTTTTTTTTTTTTCCCCTCAAATTTCCCCATCAGTAACTCCAGTGACTCACGCAGAAACAGAGAGCATCAAAACTTTGGAAAAGTAGCTGTTAAAATGGAAGCAAGTCAGCTGAGAAGGATTTCAGGCATCAAAACACCATTGCATTCTGCAAACTCAAACCTGTAAACGCCGATGAGACAGGGAAGAAAAAGAGATACAGACATGAACACACATATGCAAAAAGCCAGGCTTCCATTTTTCTATCATGCTCCTGTTTACAACGTGTGTGCAGCAAATCCAGCTGAACCGCGGCATATGCCCTGCACACAATACATGAGTCTAACTGGGCTGGAAGCGGTGAATTTGGCATGCGTAGGTAGCTCACCGTATGTGCAACATACACTCCGTGCTACTGTATCCAGAATTCATTAGTCTTGTTTTGATTTAGAAACTGAAATCCCACATAGGTCAAAGACACATGCAGGTTAAGACTGCATTACTACACGGGGGGGGCGCTCACCCAAAATTCCAGATATGGGGACAGATTGCTGCAGTCGTTAATGCAGGTGTCCCTCTTTTCCAATTAAAAGAAACTCTCAGCTGTGCTATACCATAACTCTACACAAATAGTAGTGTGGGGGCTTTTATTTGGATTTGTTTTTTCCCTGAGACACTGCTTCCCTCCCCACCCCCCGCCTTTACCCTTCTCTCTTTTCTTTTGAGCAGTAGAATAAATATGATTGGATCTCAGTAAATTGACAGAATACGGAGGTATTCAACTCTATTTCTTCAGAAAGAGCTGACTTTTCCTGTATTGCTCTTTTCACGCTATTGTTTACATTGGCTTGGCAATTTTTCCCATTCTTTGCTTCGACAAAAGAGGACCATACCATTGTAGTTTCTGTATCCTACCAACTGCATTTATTCAAACCTGCAGCTTATTTTTCTCTCCAAGGACAGCCTTTCAAAAGGGGAAGGTCTAATTCAGTTTTAAGGTCAGAGTCCAATTCTTTCTATTACCAATGGCATCTCTGTGTGGTTTTTTTTTTTTCCTTTAAGCATTTCATACAGCAGGCCTGTCTCCAAGACTCATCTAGCTGAGGATTAGAAGTTTATATATATTTTTTTTAAATCCTTTTTCTTATAAACTTGTGCACAGAGTCCAAGGCAAAAGGCAATTCACCCCAACACATTTAAGAAACAATATCTTTTTGTTGAAAGACATGCACATTTTTAAGAGTAGGTTTGTTTTGGTTTTTTTTTCTAAAAATATTTTGGGGATAAACCTTTGCTTTTTCTTTTCAAATCATGTCTCACTGGCTGACAAAATGTCATAAACATTAATTCTGCATTTAAAAGCTTATCTGTTACATACTGGAATAGTTCTGAACATAACGTATTTAAGTAAGACACCAAGCACTGATCTGTTAGAGGTGAGAAAGCTACAGATGAGAGATACGGAACCATAAAATAAGGTAGTGTTCCCATGAAATGGTTCCGTTATCCACTCAAAATGTTGCTTGATTCCAATTTTATTACGTTTACTTTTAAAGTTATCTTAAATTTGTGTTTCGGGAAAAGAGGAACGCTAGATGTTTTGTGAGAAGAGGAACCTTCAAATGTTCTTTTCCTCTTGCAGTAAAATCTGGAAAACATACTTCTAGTAAGTGTACAGCTGTAAGCAAGTACACTGTAAATTGTTTTAGACTTCACATTCAAATTAGCACTTCCATAATCCCACTACATACAGTATATATATTATATATACAGTATATATATTATATATACTGTATATATATTATATATACTGTATATATATTATATATACTGTATATACTGTATATATAATACAGGATCTGCAAGGGAAGTTCTATAAAATATTATTTTTTCATTTAATCCAGAAACTCATTTGTCCAAAGTCTGTAACTTCTCAGACAGCAATGGGGAAATCAATGCCAGTTTCTGTTGCTCTGAAATCCTACGGCTCTGAAACAGTTTTATTATGTCACGATTATTCTATAACTGAGGATGAAATATAATAAGAAATGGATCCCAGATATGTAGTCTTACAAAGCTATGATATGTATTGCACTTTTTATACTGTGTGAAAATATTCTTTTCCTCCATTATAGTAGATCAGTAGTAAATGAGTAAATGCAATTATGTAACTGACTGCATATTTTTAGATTTCCAGTTATTCAATATACTATGTGATACAACAGTGCTGGCCAGAGAGGTAAGCTCTTCATTTTCCAGGAATATCCACAGGCCATGTGACAAATTCATCAAGTCTGAAGTACAGCTGATGCCTAAAACAGAATGCCAAAAACACCACACATTTTGGGAAAACTGATCTAAATAAACTGGTGGAAGAGATACCCCAGTTGCTTTTGGGTGCCAGTTAACTACCCTTCAGAATTCCTACTGTGCATATTGTGATGACGGGTCTTCAGAAGCAACTCTGGCAGCAGAGGAGAAATGCTGTGTTTGATTTTGTATAAACAAGGCAAGCAATGTTTTAATGACGTGGTTAACTTCTAACAGAATTTTGGGAGAGGGGAACTTTTTCTTCTCCTAAAACAACCTAGACTGAATAATCCAAACATCAGAAAACTCAGCCAACACTATATAAGTGCAGTTTGGAAGCTTGCTGTGTTGTTTTTTTTCTTGCTATATACAATTAAAATCATGAGGCAACAGCTTTCACAAAATCCAAATGGGCTATTTTAAAGACACAGCTGAACTCTGAATAAGATCAAAGTTGTCTGTCACAATATAGTGAAAATACTCCTTCACAATGGTATATGTATAAAGCATAAAGGATGTTCATGGAAGAAACTTTGTTCTAAACCCTGTAAAAAGGCAACAAATAAGACAACAGCAGCAATACACTTCCATGAGAGGACTGGGGAAGGCAAGCCAAGGTACAGTTCAGGACTATGCAGGCAAAAGACACACATCGTAAATGAAGACAGATCAAGTCAGGCATGAACAAGCCAGAAATAAAAAGAAAATCCTGTTAATGCTCTGTGGATAAACAGCACAGACATAGTTCAATTCACATGCTAGAGGAAGGGATGCAAAGGCTGCTACTGGCCCACCTGAAACCTTCTCCAGGCTGAACACACCCAGCTCCCTCAGCCTTCAAATGCTCCGGTTCTCAATCACCTGGAGCCAGTTCAGCAGGGGGACACCAAGTTTACTGATGTCTTTCCTGTACTGGGGGCCAGTATTCTAGATGCAGTTGAACAAACGCAGTAGTCCGATCGCTCAGTCTCCTGGCTGTGCAGGACAAGATGCTGCTGGCCTCCCCCGCTGGCTCATGTCCTCTTTGTGCCCACCAGGACCTTCAGGCCCTTTTCAGTAGAGCTGCTTCCCAGCCAGCCTCCAGCCCTTATTGTTGCAAGAGTTTCTTCAGTTGCAGGAACAAGATTTTGCATTTGCCCTTCTTGAACTCCCTGTGGCTCTTGCTGGCCCACTTCTCCAGCCCGTTTAGGTCCCTCTGAACGGCAGTTCAGCTCCAGCATAGCAACTCCTGTGAAACTGCCCTCCTTCCTTGGTGACAGCTCATGCCCTCCACAGCTCCCTCAGCTTCAAGTTCTCATTCTTCTCTTCAAAAACTCCTCCTGACTAATACCTTTTGCCAGCTCACTTTCTGCAGCAGCCTTCTGGCTGCAGTGAGCTGCTCCTGCTACTTTCCCAGACCCTTGCATAGGCCAGTTTATAAAGAGTTTCTTTTCCTCCAAACCACTTGCTTTAATTTTTACATGGACCACAATAACCTTCCCCACCTCCTACCAGAAGTCAATACAGATGGAACACAAGTGCCATCATGACAAGTTAATCTTTCCCTCAGAAGTTATTTTTTCTAATCCATGGTAGAAGGTAAGATTTTATTTCCCCAAACACATCCTTGAACTAGTATTAACTACATTGATCCCTCTACCTCTGAACTGTTTTTCTTCTTTCCCTTAGTGCAAAGGAAAAGAATATATAAAGAACATATAAAACTTATGTCCTTTTTCTTTATTTGAATTCACTTGTATAATGATACAATGAATAAATAAGAAGAACTGACCACGGGATTAATTCTTTTAACAGGAACACTTCTGAACTACACTAAAACCAAAAGCAGTTCAGCTTCAGAAGATAAGAAGAAAAACTAGTGAGGACTATGTATTAGACAGTTCTGCAGATGTTCAGTCATCAAACCTATTTACATACAAATACTAAGAAGAGAAGAGATGAAGCTGTAAGAGCTTCATCGAAACTGCAGCGCCACAGGCAATAACTAAAAACCTAGTTCAGAAGGAGACATCATTATGAAAAGGCAAAGTTAACCTCTTAGTTTAATTGTGTAGTATTTATCTATTCATAGTTGAGAGTCTACTACATGGAAATTTTCAGGCTTTGAAAGCTTCAGGAAGATTTTGGAAGGTATATCCACTCCCACACCCCAGTTCATCAGGCAAATGGAGTTCATCCACAACTCTCCAGTAAAAATTCACTTTAAGCCACGACTGAAAACCAGTGTTTGAGAAAGTTAAGGAGTAAAAAAACATATAAAAAGTTGCTATCTTAGAGGGAAGATTTTTTACTACTAGTGTAATGTGCAATATAGCAGACTTACGGCTGCTGAGGGAACCATACATTTGAATTTGCCAGCATCTACGGGTTTAAAATGTGAGCATTAATGTTGCAATATAGCAGTTAAATGCAGTAAAAGGAATAAGAAAATTAGAAGAAAAGGAAAAAGACTGGTTATATACTTATAATGGTGGTAAAGCATTATTTTCCTCTGAGATCACCTTTAAAAACCTGAGGGCAACAGTCTTAACTAGAGGCTAAGAACACTAGCTGTAGGTATTAAAATAGAGATTAGGAAGAGCTATCAACTCCTTTGACTATCTGAACTTTTACCACCTTCACTCTGAAGCCTGCGCATCTGATGGATCTTTGAGAAGTAGTATGAATCCCAATGACTAAGAGACAGCAGAGATTCAGAAGCCATCATTATAAAAGAAGCTGAGAAATAATACGAAAAGAATTAGGAAAACATTACAATCACAATTCCGCAAAAACACATTACGGAGTAATGTCATCCTATCACAATACCAATTTGAAGCTGCCAGGCATGTACAGCCACTGATGCATCATAATATTTTAGATTCCTTCTCAACTCTGTGGGCTGTTGAGCTTATACAACTTGCAGCCCTTTTTGAGAGTCTCATGAATACATAAGTCATCTGCTCAGACACGACAAACCTCCTCCTGAACAGTTCTGAGAGTGATCCCTAAAGGTACTAAGCTACAAAACATGTGCCATAAACAAGAAACAAAAGAATATCTACCACTTGAGACTTTTTACAAGCAGATACAGAAAAAAAACTATGTATGCATTTCCTAACAACCTGGCCCAGAAGAAAAAAAAAAAAAGTAAATTCTCCTACCTTTTTTCCCCCCGTATGTCATACCAACTTTTCCTTGACTGATAAGGCCTTAAAATTCTTGTGACACTGGCCTCTAAATGTCATCCTAATGTAAATGACACGTGTCAGTAACAAGAGAAATAAGTGCTTTATGCCTATAAAATACACTAGCAAAACAAGCCTTTCTTTCACTAGGCCCTTAGAATTTACTATCTGCAGCCGAACTGGAGTCTCCAGACAAAAGTGGCAGTTACGATGTAACCTTTACAAAAACATTTCTTACAGGTAATGAAATTCTTCAGATATAGGACTTCTATGTGCATTTGTGGTGGTATGTAGCAAGCAATTGTCATTCGATGCTTTTGCAGTGTCAATAGCTACAGGTGCCTATTTGTCCCACCTCACCTGTTCCATGCACAAAGGCACCACCTGCTACACAATCCTAATCCTCAGCCAGATTCCCCTGCAGATGGAGGAACTAGAAGGACACAGAGCAATGTGGTGAAGTTCTATAAGGGTAAGTGTCACCTCAGAGAGCTCCAGCTGGGAACCAACACTCTTACTTAAAATGCTTCCGTATACACAGACAGAATATGGGCAGTTACCAGCAGCACTTCATCCTACACACATACAGGGCCATATACAAACACCTAGGAGACAAACTACAGGACTTTTTTTCCTCCACTAAAATCTTTTCTGCCTGCAGAGCTGCACACTGCTCGGCAAGAGGCCTGAGCTGCAGGAGGCATCAACAAAGCACTGAACAAGGCATTCTTTAAGCAAGGCCACCAGGGCAGGCTGCACTCTTAACATGGGCACTGGCATACAGTTGGTCCATGTTAGTGGTCTCATGATGTGCACCACAGCAACCAATTACCCCATTGGAATCTCCTAGTACAGACAATTATGGCCTTGAATTTTCAGAAAAACAACAAGCTAGAAGAAATCATAAGAGAGATCTGTCTTTTTTGCAGCTGAGAGTAAAAAATTACTTCTGATATCCAGCATACACTCTACTTCATAACTGCAACAGTGTGGAATTTAAAAAGGAAAACCAGACTAAGTCATTTTCTGACTCAGAATCCTTTATAAAATTTGTCTAGAGTCAAAGTTCATGAGGACAGATTGAATCATTCTCACTCCCTATTCCAAGACCATTGTAATTACAAGTGGCATTAGCTGTAGAGACACTTGTAAATTGTAATGCTGGAGTCAATTTTCTAGCAATTAAAACAATGGGGTTTGTATTTTTGTAATGCTTTCCTTTTGTTCAGAAGTTTATTAATTAGTCAGCACTCGCAACTTTTTAATTTTATGTGGGAATGAAATAGTTTTGTAGTTGTATCATAGCCTTGTTCAATCAGTTAATTTAAGGCAAATTACTTCTCCATACAACACAATACGTAGACATAAACTAGATAGCACATTCATTTAAACTGGATTTCATAACAACTACGTATCTACAGCATGCCAGTAATCATAGCCATACTAATAACTCACTTAAAAAATAAATGCTAGAACTGAAAGGCCCAATAAATTCACTTAAAATGACCAAGAACTTCAATTCTCTTTGATTCACATGAAACAAGAATTGCCAGAAGCTGAACTGGGAGGGGAGGGGGGGAGACTCATCCCATTTAAAAAAAAAAAAATCCACACTTTTTACATTAATAAGAAAGTGTTACTTTGTACAACTTAAATCTGTTTCATTAGTATATTATTCTCATTAATAGATACATCATCAATACTTATTTCGTTCTATTACATTAATAAAATAGAGTTTTAGGGAGCATAATTAGCAATGTTTTGCAAATAATCACTTTTGCAACACAGAAACAGTTTTAGAAAAACATTAGATAAAACAGAGTATATTTTTATAATTATATGGGATTTGCGTAGATCGGATTTGCCCTCATCCCCATTTTGTAGTTGTCCAAAGACAAACATTGCAAAGCCATACAGTATTATCTGTTCTGCAACCTGAAAAAAAAAAAAGTGTGAACCTACGCATACCTGATCCTAGCACTAGAAAGTTCCATCTGCCACAGGAATAAAGATTCAAACTACATACTTCCATTTTTCAACAGCAGACAAAACTAAGTTCTTCACCCATAACTTCGCATCTTACTACTACATCACTGGTGAAATGTTTTATTTTGACCGTCATTTTGCCTCTTGGCACATAAGTCAGTTTCTTAAACAAACCAACCAATCACAATAAGAAAATAAAAAAAAAAAAACACAAAACTAAGAACAAACAACCTTTCATAAAGAAGGGGAACATGTTTATGAACACCAACGAAATACCATCACCACATTTAAGAAGCCCGTTCTTCCCTCCCTCTCACATTATAAATCTTATCAAAAGAGAAAAATTGGATTATATTTTACCAATTTTATAAACACTGCAATAATTTCTCTGCATGGTCCTAACTATTACCTGAGAGAAAAGGATAAAACAAGTGTTTTCACACCAGAACTAAATAACTGTGTTCCTAATACTACCAACACAATAAAAAGGGCACTGGTAAGTATTAGATATCATGAAATAAAGATTAACTCCTGTTCAGAAAGGACAAAAGTGGTAAGTATTATAAGCTAGGAAAGAACATCAGGGGAATAACTTGATGAATTAAAAAAAAAAACCTCTTTATCTACATAGAGAATTATCCAAATGGGACTATTAAAACTTTGAAGTGAAAAACTTAACTATAATGCTGGAAGATTAAAAAAAAAAACAAACAACAAAAATTAATAATAAAACTACCCCTCTGAAGTAAGGCTTCAAAGTCCTGTTGTGAAATATTAAACAATGAAGTCTTTCCCGATTCTTTATGGCCACTGAACAATATGCTTCAGAACTAATTTCGTAATTGAAGTGTTTGAAAGAAACACTCTGGAAGCAAAAAATTCTTTTAATTAATACACAGAACACTTATGACATTCAAGGAAGACTCTCTTATGAAAATTTATATGAAATTGACAGTAAACTAACATCTGATGCTGAAATAAAAGAGTAGGAAAGTCTGGATTTAAAGCTTTTCATAATTCTACCTTAGCAAGCTGCATAAGAATCAGTAACAAGGAGATGAATGATACTGAAGTTACTGACTGCTTAAGTGTTACATTACATTTCAAAACAAATGCAGAAAAACATAATTGCTTCCAGGGAGCTAAACACTTGTGTTATTAATTTCCTAACACTGGCTGTTATTACAAACCAATTACAGACTTGTACTTAACACTTGTGAAAATCTTGGCAGTTTCGGATCAGAGAAGATCATGCCTCCTCTTATGTGTCACGAAGGCAAGAACGTTTGAAGTCCCTACTTTCCCGGTAATAACCAAAAGAGACCAAAAAGCTTCCAGGAATGGCACAAAGTAAAGCCGAAAATGCCAAGTACATATGGTCAAGTACATAAAGACAAACCTGCTCTCTTGATTACACATAATAACCAACAGCAGATTGCCATATATGGAAAATATTGTAAGTATTAACATAAAAATCTTTTTTTTTTTTTTTTTTTAGTTAATATCCATAGATGCATCCTTACCAAGCTTCAGGCAACAAGAAAGCATATTCATGTGGTGAAGTAGTCTCTGGAAAATTGGAGAGAATTGCCTGTCTGTGTGGAAGTAAAGCTGATCCATGGAAAGTGAACAAAATTTCCAGGGCTCTGACATTGCTTTCCTGAAGAGCAAAACATTAAGTTGTAGAACTATCTTAAGATTGATTTAGACAGCAAATGAGCAAGAAATCTAATGCAACGTGTCATGCAACAAACATTTAATTTAAAACTTTTCTTTAGCAATAAAGAAAATTAGCTCAGGGTCACTGCATTTATTCATTTACAATCAGACAAATACACCCCCCACCTCTTAAATTCCCTTTGAGATTCAACCAAGTTCAAAGTGAGTAAAAAACTGCACTTAAGTGCGTACCAAAACAAAATGACATTCTAGCAAAATAAATATTAATACCCGAGCATAAGTTCTTGCAGAAAGTACAATATTCTGATTTCTGAACTTCTTGAAGAATTCTCCATCGTAGTGCTGTTCAGCTGCATGAGGCCCTCCAAGGATTTCCTTTAAATGAAAAAAAAAAACCACACACAAAACAACAACAAAAGACCTAATAAAAGATTTGGTTTTATGCAAGACTTACAAAAGCATCAAAAAGCCTACACGTTTCTTTATCTGAGGATGAATAAATATGAGATATATGCGGAAAAGTATGCTGGTTTTCATTTGTTTCAGTATGAAAAAAACAGATGCATAAGGTAAGACAATTCTCTGTCTTATTTTGGTTAGGGTTTAGACAACATTAGTTACAAAAAGACGTGGTAAAAGTCATTACGTGACTAGTGCTAACTGCAAAGTTAAAATTAAAAAAAACTAAGCAAAAGACAGTTTGACATTCCAAGGACTTTCACTTCAGTAAGTTCATGGAAGAAAAAGATTCCTTAGAGAATCTGAATAGAACTTCCTAACTAGACTGACAGAGGGAAATAATAATAATCCCATGCCAACTCCACATCCCATGCTGTTGTATACCTTAATTCGTTGCAGACACAGAATGTTCAAAGCAGGCCTCTGCCCAACTATACTTCTCAACACTAGAAGCCAGCCATTTGCAACAGTAAAGCAGGAGAAACACAATAGCTTGAACAGAAAACAGCTTATTTTTCATAAGGGAGAGACTGTAGCATTTCAAGAAGACCATAAGCATTAATATTGCAATATATAACAAAAAAAGAGATACGACAATGTGACAAAAAAGTTACAGGAATACCTATGGAATGAGAACTCAAAAGAAGTGCAGCCAGCTACCCAGTGTCCTCACCTCATAGGTTTCAAGGCGATCAAGGTAAGTTAAGAGCTTCAGCCTGCTGCGGCAGAGTTCTTTCTGTTCCAGTGTCAGCCTGCATTCAAAACAGGAATTTTCACGCTTGCAATTGGTACTGTACATCACGTGCACATGAAGACAACAGTTACACATTTTAACAACTTTCTCCGCTGGAATATACCAAGAAATTAAGTAAACCAAGAATTTTGGTGCAATATAATGCCAATTTAAATTTAAACCACTTTCCTATTAGGAATAACATACATGAGAGAAATCACATTATTGCAACTGTGTATTATAATAAACCTATAACTCTGAATAAAACATTGCCTAACATTTCATTTACTTTGAGAAGTTTACTGATAATAGCAGTTCTTGACGCTTCTTGGCCTCTTTTTCCTTTCTAGTATCCATTTCTTCATCTGGTGACAAAAAGTCTTCATAGGGAATTTCAACATCCATCTCCCCTGGTAAGATAAATCTGGAAGACAAAGCCAACAGTGTAATCAATGTTGATTAAAAAAAAACAAAAAACTAAAAAACAGATAACAAACTAATTTTTGAATAAACATACTAAAACAGCTTTCCGTATATGTCTCTACTAAAAATCTAGATTTTTATAGAAAAAAATAATAGTGAATTTTGCTGTTGTAAAGCAGCAGGCACTTATCACAAGCCAACAGGACCATCACCTCTTGTTTCCACCCTCTCCCTAAAACAAACAGAAAAAAAATAAACAACCAACTACACAGCTATGATGGTTGATAGAAGTTTCTAAATTCCACAGGTAGCACTGGGATCGGCAGCAGCTCTACAGCATACCACGATAAGAAGATGACTGCACGACAAACGAACAGCCTCTTCTATTTCTACCACCAGGAACTGAATACTGAAGAGAATTGTCTCTGCATTTATTTCCCCACTGACCCGCTGTGTTTTGCTTTGTTCTGCTCCCCACTTGAGCAACAGAAGATCATTACAACAATTAAGACATGCAAAGTGTATTTATAGTAGTAGTTGCAGCTTCCAGAAGAGGCAACAGAATCTCACAGAAAAATAGTGACATCAGATGTTCTTTATGATGAAGAAAATAAAGAGCATCCAAAGAAGAAGGAAAATGCAGTACAAAATAAACAATGATTTTACCTTTGTAAAAGGTAAAATGAGAATAGATATCTTGTGGGCATCTTTAAAATAGTTTGATTCAAAGCATTACTTTTCTTTCTGTCCTGCAAAAGCACCTTAACATTTTCATTAGTGATTGATAAACAAGTTGTACCAAATTATTAGTAAGGATTTCATACACCATTCTTTAGAAAAAGAAAACAAACAAAAAAATACTCTTCCCAAACCTGCCGCCATCTTCTCCTTTTCCTATGGCCACAAGAGCCTCCAAGTCCGTGCCTTTCAAGCCATACTGAAGCAGCTTCTTAGCAGCATCCACATTCTCTGGAACTCTTTCCAAGCACTCATGAAGAACCCACGCACGCTTCTTAATTTTGCTCTGTCAAAGAACAACAGCATAGATACAATGTTAAATGCTTTAATCCAAAGCAATGAAACTGGGAGATGTTAAAGTCTTCTAATGTGTTTCTTCCACTTAAGAAAATGTCAAGTTACTTTTATGACTGAGAACGTCAACCAAGAAAAGAGGTGAGAATGCAAAAAACATCATTCCTTCAGAGTATATATGGCAGAAAAAGGCACAGAAATACCAAGTGATTTGGCAGAACTTTCACAACAAATGGAACAGAAGTTATTATTTGTATTCCTTAATTAGTATCACACCTCCTTACACTAAATAAAATGTGATGGTTTGGGGCTAGAACATAGTTGTTACAAACAGAGTTTATTCCACAATAGCACTAGAGTAATTTTCAGTATCAAATAGGATTCTGTGACAGAAAGGACACGCCTGGGTCAGATACTGGCCTTATCTACTGATCTTCAGTTGAGATTACATAGCACATGGAGAATGGCTACTTGTAAAAATCTTATTTTGACATTCAGTTAATATCTGACTTGAAAACAAAAGTTAGACAATATTTCTCTTCATCTCTTGGAAGATTTTACACTACAGTGTCTACTGAGTTTGAAGTATTTTTTCCAAGCCAAAAGAAGCCATGTTGGAATCTACTGCAAAGCTCCAGTTACAGTTAGCAGAATTCGCTGTAAATTTTGTTATTCAAACTTTGCTATATAGCAACTGATAATAACTTCACCTTCCCGTTTAATTTTCCAAAATACTTGGAAGTTCTTCAAATGTTTTATATTTCCAATTATTATTTTTATTAATTTGCCAGGCAACAATCTACTGCTGCACGTGGGGGAGAGATTATACTACAGAAAGCATGCTGCTATTAACAGAAATTAGAAGATACTTGGAAGGAAAGATTGCCATTACCTTCCAAGGTCTCCAGATCAGACCTTCAGTTAAGCTAACAGAATCACTCTCTTTTACATGACGTGTAATGGAATTTGCAGGACAGCTCTCAAAATTGCCACCAATTTGTGTTGTATAAATTAGAACACAATTCAGAATTCAATTTCTGTAGAGATAACGCAGCCATTCTGATAAGAAAGCCTAGAAGTCACAAAAAATAAACCCACCAAGTAGTCTTGAATTGAAGCGACATTAACAGCTGACTTCCTCCACTGTCTTTGATAGACAAGATCAGAATCAAGGCCATATGCTTGAGCCAAAGACAAAGCTTCCCCATATTCTTCATTATCAATCTAAAAAGCAAACACATGAAAGTCATCTGATTTCCATATTAAACAACCACACATGTGTTGAAACAGTAGAGGGATAATTATTGTGGTATGCTTAAGCAGGTAGGGAAAAGAATGGCTCAATATACAGATGAGTAATACTTGGAGCTGATGGACACCTCTAGAAAATCAGAGATTTTTTTTTCCCCTCAAGAAGAAGGAAGAAGTTATTTAGGTAACCAGTACGACATCAGCACTCCCTGGGAACTTTTAAGAGCTCTAGAGTGGTCTGGTTTACCGCCAGAATAATTGAAACAGCCTAGACAAAGTACTGACTCGAGCAGTCTTAAAAATTAAGAAGTATCCGTTCAGTAAGAGTGAGTCACAGGCGTAATCTGTACGTATGCCTGAAAAAATGTGCAAGTAAACTACATTCACATCAGAATATAAATTAACCCATTCCCTGGCCAATAACAAGCTCAACTGATTCCATTCAATATATTTGCCAGGTCTTTCAATATTTGTAATACTCACATGAGCACACTTCCAAGTTTGGCCAAACTAAAGATGCACAGTGTCTCCTCAGTGACCTGCAAACATCATCTCATTTGAATTATTATAACTCTAGATTTAAACAACGATCCCTTCGATTGGGTAACACAGTACACTGTCAACTAAGAGACCCTTAGAAATATGTGCCTAAATCCTTCTGTTAACGTAGCAAGAATTGAAAGGTCTTTCTAAATAAAGTTGCTTATGAGAGAAATGACCTTTCCTTCTCTACTTACTTTTCTCTGGTACAGTTCCTCTGGAGTCGTGGATCTTAAACTGACAAGGCGAAAATTCTTTGTAATAGTACGTGGACGTTTCCGTGGAGGAGCAAATCGTTCCATTTCTGTCACAAAGTACAGGCCTTGCTTCAGGTAGCTGAAGTATCTGTCCTTAGCAGAAGTTTCATCATCTGAGTCAGAGTCGTCATCTCCCTCATCGTCATCACCAGGCCTGCTCTCCAAGCGTAATCTTTTTGGAACGAGTTTTATTTCGCACTGCACAGAAAATATGAACATGAAGCATCCACCTAGTACACCTCAGCTAGTTTGGTGAGAACTGAATACATCTCCACTTCCGATACTTCACATTTCAGAATCAACACCCTTCCTCCCTTTCTCCTTTAAACCCTTTAATTCTCAGCTTGCTTAACATGCTCCACAAACCCGGACTGGGTCTGTCTCCTACATCTGAGGCTTCATCCCTTACCTACTGAAGCAAGAGTGAGGGCTTCATAATAGTAACCAACTATTACACAAAACATCTTATACTACCCCAGATGGGACAGAGCTATGGAGACATCTTCTGTACACTGTTATATAGCTTACTGCAGTGTACAGCAGTGTTTTCAACTCTTGGCTATTCAAAACAAGGTCTTCTGTTCAATGCAAATGTAATATCGCCTCCATCCTTAGGCTGTAATATGCCAGTCACTGGCTGTATCTTATTTCCAGAATATTAAACCTTTCCAAAAACATATGCACAAGCTTTGGTATGTATTGAGATATTCTGATAAAAATTATTTTAAACTTTTATTTAAGATGTTTAAGACCTATTTCAGTGTAAGATTTGGGAAAGAGTAATTTTCCTAGTTTCAATGAAGTTAACCAGGAATTTTCTTTATGTTCTGCTCCCTCCTGGAATCCTACTATAGATGAACAAAAAATATCTTCCTGCAGATTCCTCTCATTCAGATTCAGCCTTCTAGGAGTTTTGTTTCTACTCCCCAGAAGTTATTTGACAAACAAGTTTTTATTAAGACAGCTAAGTTGCCGCAAGTTCAGAATTTCCCTGAACTTGGAAACAGAATCACTTTTTCTATTAAACAATAATTTTTCTTCTTTTTTAACCACCACCCCCCCCACACACACCCCCACACTCCCCACCCTTGAGATTACATACACAAAAGTGAACTGTTTCTACTGCATTCCAAAAAGGTACCTGCTTGTGCACATTCCTCACCTCCAGACTTAGAAATCCTCCATCATGAGCTGAAGTGACCTGAGGAGAACTCTCAAACCATTCACATGACTTTCCCAGCAAGTTTTTTAACGTCTTGACTGAGGACACAGTCAGTGCACCAGAGCAGCGAGCCAGGATGACAGAATTATCTGCCCACCAATTTACATCTATCAATGGGTAATAGGATTCTTTATCTAAAATAAACAAACAAACAAGAATGCACTAATACAAGGAAATCTTATTTTAAACACCAGATAAGAACAAAAGTGACTTCAATTAATAAGAGATTTTATCTGATGGCCTAATTTAACAGTTGTTTATTATTGCATATGCATCCTTGGGTCACTAAGTTTGTATTTTAGATTAATTATATTTTACTAAATCAGTTCTGCATCAAATAAAGCTGTTGAGCAGAAAAAATAAGTCTTTTTTTGTAATTATTTTTTTAATATTATTTGGAAAAAGAATTCACAGTAAACTGATTTACTTGCATAAAATATGATATTTCATAAAGATCTGCTTCAATACTTCCCAGGCCATCCTTAACCAAGTCTCACTGGCAACAAACATAATACTGATGAAAATCAGAAAAGGTTACACTGCTTTTGAGGATACATGACAACTATGAACAAGGCTTGTGAAAGAGCCTACACGATGAGGTTGTTAAGACTAAACCAACAAAACAGAAAGTCACCACAACCGAGGATGGAAGCTGTGTCATTTCTAAGACTGTCTTGACTGTGGTAACTGGGACAAAACGTTCACGAGAAAGTTAGCTCAATTTGTTCACCACAGTGTCATTTCCCACCTCTCCGATGACAATGGCCTTTCCGCAAACAGCACTGCGAAACAGATCAGTTTATCACTTTTCTGCTACTCCAGTGCTTAGTCAGCAGCCTACCCAGGAAGGTCAGAGGAGTTAACCCAAAGACAGAATCACCAAGAAAAACAGTACAAAGAAACAGAGATCTTTTAATAATATACATGTATACAAGCAGTAGCGAATGGATCATGGAATAGCTATTGATCTCTGCACTCTTGGAAGAGACGTGCAATAAAGGTGATAAATGGTTGCACATGGTGGCCTGAATTTTGGGAAGAGAATAGAGAGACTGACATGAGGCAAATCCAGTCAGAGCAAACAAAGCCCTTTTGTTTTAGAATTTCAAACTAATTATCTTTAGATTACATTAGCTTTCAAGATTTATTAGACATTCATAGAAAAAGAAAGGTAAAGGTAAATTTAGGTTTTAGACTGTGGACTCTGATGTGTTACCTACAAATTATGATGTAGTGGCTTCTGATACAAGCTGAGACATTTGCTGAGTTTTCAGCATTCTATAGAGTCATAACCACATTATTAATAATAAATGAAGTCCGGTACTAATTGAAATATCATCTTATTTTTGATTATGGCTACAAAAGTGTTCTTAAGACAGGATTAAAAAAAAAAAAAGACTTATTGTGACACTCATTTAGCTATGCCATGCTACAAATTCAAATCAAACATACAATTTTTGCAACTATTCTAATTGAGATTTAATTAAGCCATTTTAGGTCTTTGTATATTTGTATAAATATTTTTAATTACACAATGGTATAAAATAACGATCTAACTGTGCCACATACCTCTTATTTTCTTTCTTTTTTCACTAGAGAGTCTCCAGTCTGGGTTGATCTCATCATAACCTGGCTAAAAAAAAAAAGGGGGGGGGGGACAAAAAAAAGAAATGGATTATATGCAAGTAAACTTTTGTAACACAGACAATCTGCTTATTTACTCTATTGCTGACCCATTCATTTTTCAATGAAAATACTGCCCATAAATTCAAACTTTTCCTGAATGTAAAACATACAGCTGCTGTAGCAACACTGTACTTTTCTCCAGACAGTTAAATTAAAAAAAATCATAACAAAATAGACTTCTGTATTTCTAAAACAACGTATTAGAAAACAAGAGTACCATCAAGACCTGGCCTAGTCAGCATTAAAGAATAATCATACCCTAAAGATTTCTGAAATAAAGGCTCTCCAGCAACCAGAAGCCCACCAAGTGTCTGCTTTTCATGTCTGTACATAGAACTGCAAGCATATTAAAGAGAATCTTCAAAACAGCCCTCCTGTTCACTCTGTGTAGTGGTCCTGAGTACCAGCTTTGTACAGTGCTATAAATATTTACTCTGGTTATTTTCATAATTATAAAGCCCCGTTCAAGCCTAGTGCAGCCAGAGAAGCAGCATTATTTAATGATGCACTGCAATGTTTAGAATCAGTAAACTGTTGCTGTGCTGGTTTTTTAAGCTTTACCTAATAATAGCAGAATACATGTGAACCACACAAATACAGATGACAGTAATCCTGCCCCCAGCTGCAATGTAACGAAGTACAGGTAGATTATACAGCTCAGACAACCAAAACAGTCTTGGGTCAAGTAGAAGGTGATTTTTAGACTTAATATTTTAGTAGACAGAAAAGGGTCTACTAATTAAAAGTAAACATGAGGCCACTTTAAGTTAATTTAACAAATATGTTAGGGTGACAATTGTAGGAAATGCACACACTATGAAAATACCCATTACACCTGGATACTAGTTTCACCTATAAAAATCATTCTGAAAACAGTCAAATACTGGCTACTCCTTTATATCACCCTCACTAAAGGATAAAGTCCTGAAAACTGCTTCAGAATACACATTCATTATTTTTAAAAACAAAGGAAAAATACAAAAATCCACTGTATACATGCTGGAGCAAAAACCTGTATTGTCACAAAAATCTCAAGTGCACATTAAAAATAGATATGTATACATACACATATGTACAAGCACACACAACACTTCTGCCAACACTGGAGCAGAATTCTTGGGATTTTATTTTGGTTTTTTAAAAGTACTTTCCTAAATAATAAATAAACCATTTCTGTGGTGGGCTGACACCAGCTGGCAGCTAAGCATCACAGAGCCGCTCGCTCACTCGCCTCCCCAGTGGGACAGCATAAAGTAAAAGCAAGAACAGTCGTGGGTCAAGATAAAGACAGTTTTATAAGCAAAGGAAAGCCCAGGGCGGGGGGGGAGAAAAACAAGATGAATGATTGCCTTTGCATCACATCTCCCACAAGCTGACTGATGTGCACCCAGTCTCCGAACCACGGCTACCTACCCAGAACCTCCCCCTGCTCTGTTTCCATTGCTGATCATAACATTACGTGGCATGGAATACCCCTTCTGTCATCTGGGGTCAGCTGTACCGGCTGTGTCCCCTCCCAGGTTGTTGTGCACCCCTAAACTACTCACTGGGAGACAACAGTGAGAAACAGACGGCCTTGAAGCTGTGTAAGCCCTATTGAGCAATAGCTAAAATACTGGTGAGTTATCAACACTGTTTTGTTCACAAATCCAAAACCTAGCACCACACAGGCTGCCGCGAAGAAAATTAATCCATCCCCGCAGGACCCGGAAGAGTTTCACAGTCAATACAGCCCAATCAGATCTGAGTGCTTACCTGTAAAAACCCAAACAAGCTACACAACACCCCAGCCATGTTTCCAAGTCAGTAGTCTTGCTGTTGCCATCAGATCAAAAAGATAACAGCACACAAGTGGTGTTCAGCATAGCAATATACCATTATCTCTACAAGTATTTCTTGATTTAAGTCTTTCCTATAGTCAAAGTTTGACTTATCTTTTTTGTAATTTTTCTTGAAAACGTTTATTTAAGCTCATAGTCACCATGATACCCAAAGACAGACATCTTCCTTCATTTTATACTCTTACTCATTATAGAGGCCTGTGCCTATATCTAATGTCAATGAAATGTTTTGCTGTGGACCTTATAGTACCTACTGCTCAATGCTTAGACTGTAGATTAATTCAATATAGCATGGGGAAAAAGCTGTCTGTGTTTCATATGAATGCATAAACTTGAAGCATTTAAAAACAGTAGCAAAAAACTGTAGGAAATATTTTTTTCATTGGAATTTCTAAAGGAGTCAATACACTGTGCAAAAATTTACCCTGCAAAAGAAATTATAGACAAGAATCAAAAACTACAAATATTTAGTGGTAACGTCACACTTGGATTTATTAATCAGCATATGCCCTAAAACTCAGTTTACTACCAAGTAGCAAATGTTTCATTCTACAATGATTTTCTAATAAGAAACACTACAATAAAACCACCTGAGATCAATACTGCGTAGGAAATATTGGTGGTAATTCATGCCATATATGTCTAGTGACTGGTTACCCTGTTTGGACTTGATGTCGATTCATGTCTTGTAAGTTTAGAACATAATACAGAGTACTTCAAGTGAAAAGCCCTTCCCTATCTATTAGTCAAGAAATTAATGTGAGTAAATTCAGAATACTTCACATAAGAGCATGCATAATTTCAGATTTGTCATTCTTCAAAATGCAGATGTATTTTCCTCACTAAAATAAAGCCTTCTCTTTACCCAGAGAGTGCATTAGTTAGTTGGAATTTTCTTGAAAAACTAATCAGTTTTCAATTCACGGTAGTCACGTAAAAGTTTGCCAGCGTTTGGGCAATTCCTAACTTAAGTTCCCCTACTTAGTTTTGCAAATAATTCCTGTAGAAAGTGTGTGGCTTACTAATACCAAATTATTCTGGAGCATTATCTGGCAGAAGGCAGGGTAAGTTTTGAGGGAGGAATAGACGAACACATTAGACATCCAGCAGAATTTGGTTTCAACCATTTAAAGTTACCCGTGTTGGCCTCCACTTATATTTTAAAATAGCATTTCAGTCTACCTCTACCAGTGTTACCCACTTGGCACCAAAAAGCCTCATGAAAATTTCACTGCAAAGCAACTGGTTCTTTTTCTTAACTTTTAAAGTTTAAGGCTTAAGGTTAAAACATAGAAAGATTATTATGAAAGTACGTATAGGGATCTTGAAAAATATGGAGTTGACTGGAAAGATAGAATGTAGCTAAAGCACAGTTATCTGAACTACTCCCATCTCCTAGAAAAGCACATCTCCAGATAATTAAGATATATACTGCAAGTTTCTAGACATCTACATCCTTCTTACCTGATCAGTTTGGTCCCATTCTCCTTGTTGTCTGAGAGATGGAATAGACCAGATTGTCAGTTTTCCCGAGAAATGAATAGCTGCCAGAAGAGCTCCGTCAGGAGAAAGATTCATCTTGAAAACTCCATCCTGCCAGACATTATGTCAGAAGAGTTTAAAAATAACAAACAAACAAAAAAACACCAACACATACACAAACCACCAAACACAACCAAGCAAGCAATAAAAAAAAAAAACCCACCTCACACACATCAAGGAATACAGAAAAAAAATCCCCAAGCCCCAAAGTATTTTTTTATATTTTAGGAAAAAAAAAAAAAAGATTGTACAATCTTCCATCCTGAAAATTTAACATGCTTTAAATTTAAAAAAAAAAGCTAAGAACAGAATAAAGGTAAAGTATCAACTATGGCATGGAAGAGTAAAAACAGCCTAGGTAAAGGAAGAACACTACCATAAAACTAACAAATCTTTAGGACTGTGAACTTCTGTATCACATTGTTACACAGCAAATAAAATCTGAAGCGTGGCATTCCTGGGAGAACACTGCAGTCAGCAACGCAGAGCTACCTGGAGGAAAAACTGCAGGTCGTTTTCAAATCAGCTGTTCAGAGAAAACATTCAGCAGCCTCGCTTTTCTGCTGGCCTACCTCTCAGGTTCACCCGAAGACTGTTACCAAAACACAATTTACTACAGCTCTTCCTCCCCGGGAGCAAACTTTTAGGTGGGCATTATTACAATTAAAAAAAATTTTTAAAAAATGGGGGGGTGTGTGGTACAAGAGATAGATAGATGGGAGCACATTCATTTCAGGACACTGAATCAGAATTTAAGAATCCCTTGGGTAACAATAAACTAAGCAGCAACATAACAAACAACAGACTAAGTCCATACAGATGAAGTAACTCAACATCTGTAAATTAACTTCACCAAGGCTGCAAAAATTCGCCTGGATTAAGTTTTCTTTGAGTTCTGGATAACCTAAGAGGCAAAATGTACTTCTAACAAAATATTTCCTTAAGGATTCCCAAACTCCCACGCAATTACGAGTGGATCTATACAATATTTCCACGAGACAAGAGCCTCTAAATATACACTCAAATTTTAAAGTCAAACTTAGTGCCACTGGCAATGCATAACAATTTCTGACAATACCATTTATATTCATTCCCTCCCCAACACAACTTCTGTGTTTTTAGAAAGATCATTAGGTTTGCAGAGTCTAGTCTTCACTGAAAGACAGCAGGATGTAGATTCTCCAAATTATATTGTTTATAAAAAAACATTTTGTTAGTGTAGTTTGTTTTTAAAAACTTCCTGATAAAGATTCATCCTACAGTAATGTTAGAACTCTCCAAGTCTGCAGATAATCAATTTTTAGGCCAGCACCTCCCCTCTTGAAAATACCTTAACAAAATGAAGTACAGAAAAGTTACTAGATATCTAGATGATTAAGATGTTTTAATGGCGTTTCTACAGCACATGAATGGTAGGTATAATTCGAAAATAACAATATTCTTTTAGGGTTTGTTTATTTCTTTGGGGTGTTCTTTATTTTATTTCCTAGGCGGTTCTAAGTTCTAGCTATGCCGCAGAAACGACGATGGTAAAGGAGTCTGCTCATTGTTGTACAGTGGTTTGCACCTATTGACAGCACTGCTTAAATCCCAGCTTAAAGCGTGTTTTTAACTGAAAAGGAGAGCATTATTAGTTTTTTTCCCCAAAGCAATTAAGAATTATTTATATTAGAAAAATTTCATAAGTATTCTCTGATTATATTCTTAAGCAGCTAGAGTGCTGCAACCTCTACTGTAGTTTGCCAAGGAAAAGTACATGCCTACTGATGGCAATTGTCTCTTTACAAATCAATTTGCAGACACAGAGGGCAAAGAACAAAAGACTGTGACAGGACTTCGAAACATATAGCTAAAATATTTAACCCATTCAGATAAATGATCAGGAGTATATACATCACAGATCTCAAAGAATTAAACATTTTCTCAGTAGTCAGTAATAATTCTCTTGCTGTTAAATTTAGATGTTGGGTGGCCATTAACACATTTAAATTTAGCACCTGACCATTGTTATCTATAGACATTAATCAGTCCTTTGGAAAAGCAGGCAACGCTGCCTCAGTAGACAGCTTGTCAACTTCAGGGAACTGCAGAACAAGATACCGAAAACCTCAGCAGGTTGGCACTTCACATTTTACAAGTATCATTTAAGTTCACAACACTAAGATTCAAATCCCAAATAGCTAGTTCTAATGTACAAGGCCCCTAGCTGCTGTGCCTGTCATCCCTTAACACTATTGCCAGTTTCCCACTAAGAATGTAAGATATACCTCATATATTTAAACCATAATCTCTGAAATTGGATTA
Source organism: Larus michahellis (assembly GCF_964199755.1). Taxonomy (NCBI): domain Eukaryota; kingdom Metazoa; phylum Chordata; class Aves; order Charadriiformes; family Laridae; genus Larus; species Larus michahellis. Next base: position 117,995,592 of record NC_133898.1, read on the forward strand.
AAACATTCAAGGGTGAATAACAATCTCTCCTTTTCTTTGTAAATTTAGTACTGGCAACTGCAGTGCAGTTGAAGTTCAGTACAGCTACACTCAGCGCTAGCCTTCCAGTAAGGGGGTTTACTTCAGCCTTCTCTTTTATATTTTCAGTGAAGGAAATAAAATCTCTCCCCATTCCACCCTTGAAAGAGATTCAGAAAGATTTTTTCCCTCCCTTCCAATCAAGCATGCAGTTTCTTCTTTAACCAGTCACCTACACATCCTCATCCCCCCCCCCGAAGAGGGAAAAAAAAAAAAAAAAATCTATTAAGGCATTTCCAAAGTCCATATTGCTTCAGATCAGCCATTTTTCCCTCTCAGGAGGATGCAGTGAGGGTGGCAGAAAGATTTTTTTTCACTGTTCTTTCCTTGTAAAGCAAAAGAAGGGAAACAAGTTGTTTTTACAAGGAGGGAAAGGGGGATAAAAAAAAAGAATCAAACAAAGGCTACACATAACTAGTAGACAAGCGATAGAAGAAGGTGGTGCAGTACTGCATGGGTTGCTCCTAAGGCATGTAGAGCAGTACAAAGCCTTAGAAATACAGAAAGCACGCACCTACACCTCAGCATGATGCTCAGATTTAACACTCACTCATTCAGGGGAGAGAAGAATAGAAGACCCACACCCAGGGTTTGTTAAGAACAAGGTGGTTCTGATCAGCAGATTCGTTAGTTTCACATGCATCCTGGTAGTAGAAGTTTGACCCATAATAAACATTTGAAGCTACTTACGTGCTTCCTTTTTGAATAAGAGTTTACATTTAATATTGAACTCTACATCTCTAGACTTGTTCCTGTCAGGATGCTGAAAACCCAAGGTTCAAGCTTTGGCAGATGAACTAATTGGATTTTTAATCAAACCAAATAAATTGCAAGCTACTCCATTTAACATTAAAAGCTTATTTTTTTTTATAAGTCCTATACAAATGTTAATTCTTAAGATGCATAAATTAAAAACTACTTTCAACCAGTCTCTCAGGCAGTCATTAATGGACAATTATGTTAGCAAAAAACATTTCTGAGGTAGACCTAGACCTTAATACCTGTTCTGTTCCCCGCCTGCTGTAAAACCTTAAATTCATAATCCTTAATAATCCTCTTCTCTGTGCCTGTAAGAACAGAAACATATCATACAATGAAAAACAATCTCATATATTGTTTTATGCACCTAAAACTAAGTCATATCTGAAGTACTAACGGAACTCTGCAGGATTCTTTAAACTTCCATAAGACTGCCTATTTTAAAATAATGCAAGGATAATAAAACACAGTTTGTGTAACTTTGCTCATTTCATTAGGTATGCATCATGCCACAGAAAAGCACTATCCATTAAAACAAAAATTAACAGCTCTTTTAATACTAAGCAATACCTATATAAGAGCAAATACTTTAATTTATCCTAATATACTGTAAATTGATTTCAGAATGTTCACATGGTAGTTGTTAACAAATCAGACATACTTCCAATAAAAGCAAAAGAAATCATGAAGCAGATTTAAATTGAAACATTTTTTTTCCAGTGTGCTGTCTTTTGTTATGAAGTAATAAAAAAAACAAAAATAACTGGAATTTTTGCAATAAAGATAGGAAACATACCACAGCACACAACTAAGGAGTTTGTATATTACCACCCTATGGTTTTTGTTGTTGTTTCTTCTTATTTTGATTGGGTTTTTGTTTTTTTTTTTAAAACAAGTGATAATCAAGAACTTAAAAGTTCAAATCATACTACAGAAAAAGTAAAAATAGATGCTGGGGGAGGAAGAGATAGCTTATGAGAAGTTCACATCACAGATTACAAAATGGCTAAACATCACATTAAATTCTTCTTTCAAAAAGAGATTCGTATTGAACTTCCAGTTAGATAATTCTGCCGCTGACACTATTCATCCAATAAAATGAGGAAACACACTTACTGTTCTAATGTCATCTTCGTAACTAGTAACCTGTTTGTAATGGGGAGAGCCTGACAGAACTCTCCAAGCAGATATCCCACAACCAGTTGCTTTAGATACTCCATCTTCATCTGTTTCACAGCCTCCCACAAGCAGAAGTCTGAAATACATAAAAGCATATTGTGATTTTATATACTGTAAATGATTTTAATTGTTTTAAGTCACAACTATAGCAGTTTGCTTGCAGTAACAAAAAGACTAAGTATATTAAGATACCGAACAGCCACAATAAGTTTTAAACTCCAGGGTGTTCACAGACAACAAGACTTAAATATTACTTGCTATTTTTGGCATTTATCCCTATCCATTTGCATCTCTAGCTTTCCAAACAAGGCAAAATTCACAATATTTAAAAGAAAATATGTCTGTCTACAATTTGAGTTTCTCCCCTACCCTCAAAGAATGATAACAATTACAGCTTAAGCTTATGAAAAGTTTTGGTCATTCTGCTTAAGCATTAAGTTTCCATTTATTCAGATGTGGTATAAAAGCTACTTGTCTTTTACCAAGGAACAGAACGCGTCAAGGTTTTTCGATTTTGTTTTCTAAAGCCACTCTACCAATTATAAGTGTGCATGCAATAATTTTGTCACACACAGTAGATGATATTCTTAAAATTTGAGGGAACTCTTACCATTATTGCTGATTACCACTAAAATGCATCAAGGGCTTCCCTTGAAGCCCTTTCACCTCATAAACAAGCCGTTTTATATTTAACTGATGATTACATTGATGAAAACTTTGAGAACAGATGCCTAAATTTGTTTAGAAGCCTTATTTTAGTGAACAACCCATCGAAAAATATCTGCAAAAAAGACAGATTAGAAAAGCCACAGAACGCTCCTTATCAAAGTCTGCATTACTCTTGAAATACTCTACCACCTAGTGGCTGATGTTCATATAGCTCTCAGCTGGGATTTGAGAGTATTTCAAAACATTCCCTGCAAGAGTCAACTAAAAGAAAAAAAAAAGAGGGGGGTGGGGAGGAGAGAGAGAAAAAATAAAAATATTTTCCTTCCACATTTTATTCACTTTAGGACATCACTAAAACTTATTTAACATTCCCAGGTCTCGTGCTACTCACAAACGTACAGCAAGATGACCTCTACCACAGATGCTTACAGTTTGTTACAGTTCTTAAGAGGTGTAGTTATTTTGTGGTGTAAAGAGTTGCCTGAGACAGAAAAACAGAAATCACTTTTACCATTTTCCCACAACAGCAGCAACAGGGGGCTCTCAGTCTACCACCATAATTAATAGGAAAATGGGTAACTGATCAGAAAGTAAAGCATAGCACAGCCAAGAGCAATTACTTCTCCCTTAAGGAGGAGCTGTTTAACTTTAGAATATGTAAAGTTTCTAATTGAGCATTCATGATGTGGTGGTTTCTTGCTGTAGTATACCGAGAAGAAACCACATTATCATTTAAGGAACAAACGGATTCCTGTCAGTCATGGAAATCAACCACGAGTAGCGCAGATCGTATTTCAGACTCCTTAAAACCAGTAACCCGAAGAGCACGTGGAAGCAAACGTTATTTCGAGTAATTAGCATACATTTTCTGTAGCAATAACATAGGAAAAAAGCAGACATAAAATTACCCTATCATAGCTTTCCCAAAGATACTTAGGCAAAGCAATTGGGTTATGAAGATGCCAACAATTAGCAAAGCATGGTATTAGACAATGAGTGAGAGAACTCCAACACAGACACAGCAGCAAGGGAGGTTGCAGAAGAAACTTCACCATGACTACTACTTGCTAAGCAAAGAATACGACCATGACTTGGTGAGCACAGAAATCCCAGTGTCACAATACCAAAGAACTCCTACAGTGCATACCTCTTTTCTGAAGAGGCTAGTAATATAGAACTGCATTAAGCCTTTTATGCAACAAACTTTATATCTCAAATGAACCCAAGATGCTTTACATTTCAGCAGTTTCCAATCAACAACAACTGTTTGGTTTTGATACTGGTTGTTCATCCTGGCCAACTGGTGGGACAATTCTTAAGTAAATATTTGGAAAGGAACTCTGAGGAACTTACCAAAACATCACTTCAACCCAAAATAACAGTAAGAAAGAGTACTTTGTTCTGCAAGTCATACTAAGCATCAGCTCAATTTGAAGATGTCTCTGGTGCCAGGACCCTCAAAACACTACAGGGGTTGGTTTAAAATAACAATAAAGGAAAGGCAGACATTGAAAACCAGAATATTTAAGCAATTCCATACTCAAGCAACTGAGGAAGTCAGAAGCAACATGCAGGACAACACAGCAAGTTTAATTTCATTCAGCTTTGGGACAGCAGCAAATATTAATAACTACTTGAACAGTCTTGTTATTCTTTCATGAAGAAAGTTGCTGTAACTGAGATAGGCTTGCAGAGAAGAACATGAGGTACAGCCACCAATAAACACCACAGTTTTCAGAACTACACAAAGCATTTTAGTACCAAATTTTCTGCTGATTACCGAGGGAAGATTATACTTTAGAAGACAAATTTCAAAAATTAAGTGTCATATAGTTAATAATCCATTTGTTTGTTTCCTTTCTGTATATTTTTTATTTTCCTTCTCCCTGACATTTCCCTTCTGCAACTTTCCTCTGTCTACAACCATTCTGTCAGAGAAGCTTGACACACTGCCACTGATCAAAGAACATAAGAACCGCCCCCAACTCGTACAAAAGTCATCTTTTAGACATGCTATGGAGTTCTTCTGAGGAACTTCAGAAAAAAAACAAGGAACTAATAAGTTTTCAAATATCTTGCAGCACATACCTCTATCAAAACAAACAAAAAATCCACACCAAAAAAAAAATTCCACACAAAACCAAAAAAACTTTCAGAGACACAGCATACCACATGAAGATTCTTTCCCAGCAACCTTCTAGGTTTTAGGGCAGAATACTTCATCTACCCTGTTGTACATGATGCAGTCTGTTTTAGTTAGCCAAGAATAAATATGTTTGGGTACTCGAACATCTGAGTACACAGTCTAGCATCATGAAATCACATCTTCAAATTCTGAAAGATGTTGGCAAGATCGATGTAACATAGATCATTATGCATAAAGTAATCAATTTCTTAACTTTTTTTTAGCACAGAAAGCAAGTTTCACGTGTGTCTTTCACAGCCTTGCATGACAAAAGTTTAAGAAAAAATAAATTTGAAAATAGGTAAACAAGAACTTCATGAAATTGCTACAACACAGCTGTGAATTCCTAACAGTCAAAAGACAGCAGGCACAGTCCTCTGGAAGATTAATTTATCTATAGTCTTGTCCATCCATAGGCACCTAGTTTCTTCCATAAGCTCCAACTTCCATTGCAACATGCCACTGAATTAAAAATTTCAACAGCAGCAGTGACTAAAACTCAATTACAGTTGACCGCAATGTGCCAGAAGTGACTAAGAGACAAATAGTAGCACAAAGACCAAGAGAAGAATTGTCAATAACAGTGACAGCAGTAGCTCCAAAACTGCCTGAACTAGCTCTCAAAAACTCCATCAAGATAAATCTTTTCAAAGAAATTTTGGGAAAACTGTCACATGCAGTGCAACGTATTTATAATTCTGAAGCATCTTTTAGGATAAATGAAACTCAATGACAGCTGGAATGACGATGTCATATCAGTTTAGACACACACAAAATACACAACCTCAAGACAAAAAGCCGTCTCCCAGGACTGCAAGAGAAATTCATCATGGCAGCACATACTTAAAATTTTAAAAAGCTTTTCAGAGAGCAAAATGCAACAGCAGGGACAGAAACTATTAAGATGAATAACACAACTGGCATCAAAAGAAAATGAAAGGTCCTCCTGAGAGCCTCGACAAAGATCTGGACTGTTTACCAATTATTTTTTCAGGACTAGGCAGGAGATGACTCCAAAATAAAGAGTTGACAGGTAGACTGGGAACAGCAACCAGAGACAGTTTTTTCCTGTTTACTATTTTATTTTGTTTTTTAAGTTAGTCTCGCCTGAAGAAGATACCACGCCAGTAACTTCCTCTGTCCCAGTAATGTGAATAACTATTTTTCCTGGCCAAATACTTGGGTTCTTAAATCACACCATTATCAGCTGCAGTTTTATGCCACTCTGGATAGGTCACAAAGCAACGTTAAGTTAATATATGAGACTATAGTAACTCCCTAGAAGGGAAAGCTTTGTCTATCATGCTGTTATGGATATCAAGATCAATGCAACATCCTTTAGTACTTAAAATGTTAAAATAATTAAAATAATTTTTACTGTTGCATATGTTTTCTACGCAGAGTACAGCTAGCGTGCAGCAGTTTCTGTGCTCCATTTCTAGATCCTCTTAATACTCTACATACTTCTGTGATCATCAGAGGACACCTGTGAAGTCTTTGAGGAACTTCACCATACCTGCCATTACCAGAAGAGCTGGCTAGCAAGCTTCAGAAACTTTTAACAAGGTCTGCCAGCTGTTCCTGATCAAAGGGTGCTTTGAGCTTTTGTTCCAGCTGAATCCTGATTAGCAAGGGTCAGGAACCCAGGGGAATGGATTAGATGATCTCCAGAGGTTCTTTCAGTCTCAAAAAAGTGGCTGCCCTTGCAGTACCTCAACTGTACACTATTTCAAAAGTTTCTACAATGTTGGGCTGAAGACTACTAGTATAATACCAGCCTCAAGGACAGCAACTGCAATTGAGGCATCCAAGAAAAGTTTGAGACTTCTACACAATTCTTCACTCATCAATTTTGGTATAACAATCAAATTCCAACTGAATCCAAAACCCTTCATCTCCTAAAGCCAACACATATTTTAGGCTCTAACATCAAACATTTTCTGTAGCAATGGCAAATAACCCTGAAGACAGACATTAAGCTCTAGAGTAAGATACTCAAAATAAGCAAGGTGTTGAGCTTTTACCATTACAGTTTACAGAGAGCTCACATTGAAGCAGACATCTAAGTTTTATCAACTAAAGTGCACCATAAATTCTATCATAGATGAAAGCTGAATCACATGAGAACACCACCGTTAGGCATTTAAATTAAGGTACGTAACACTTTAATAGCACTGAAACTCATTATTAGACTTTTTCCCAAAGCTATTGTTTCAAGTTTCCCTACAGATTCAGATACATTCCCTACTGAAATATTCTCTTTGCAATTATCATACATCTAGTTGGAAAAAAAAAAAAGCATATTAAGTTCTTAAGCACGATTTAACTGCACTGTAATATGGAATGAGCAAATACATAGCAATGCAGAGTGCAGTAAGTCAAGGCTTACAAGCAGTGGAGATAGACCAGTGTAACTTTATAACTTCACCACCTGAAACTAAATGAAATGCAAGAAAGCACAAAGTGACAAAGTTGAACTTATGTTAAGTGATCAAAGTTCACAATATGGAAAACTTTGAAGCGTTCATATGTATCTACAATTTTCTTTAACACACAATTTAAAGAAAACTGCCTCCCTTCAACTCCTTCTGGGCTTTTTTGAATAACAAGACAATTTCAGCAAGAGACTCTGCTCAAGAGTTCAAGAGTTCTCCAATGTCAAATTTAGAAGCTTTCTACCACAGAATAAATTCAAAACAGAGAAGACTTGCCTACACAAAGGGCAAAACATTGGTTCTTTCTGCTTTCCATCCAATTGTGCATTCTTTCAAGTATCAATTTTTCAACTTTACTAGGCAAGTCAACTGACTGCACAGAGCAGGAGACACTATGATCACAAGGGACTCCACCTGACTATTTTTATTTTCATGGAATGAGTCCTAATATTTCGTGATAAAAACAAGTAATTCCTGAATGTGTACACCACACACATTACAGAAACTTATGACTTCACAGCAGATATAACCACATATAGGGTATTTCTCTCCCTAGAAAATACGGAGTACAGACAACAAAAAAATATGCCAGTCCTAAGCTTCCATAAAAAAAACCAACTGTAATTACTAATGTTATCAATAAACTGTTCTAAGCACAAAGCACAAGCATTGTCTCATGCCCTTTTATGTCACACTAATATTAAGTTTTAAAAACATTAATCTATGATCTTATAAGATTAGTAGGAAAATCAAAGCTATTACTTCTCTTGGAGGTGGGAGGAAAGAAGGAAAACAAAACTTGAAGTTTTCCCCCTCCCTCCCCCTCTCTTTTAAACCTCTATGACAATAAGTTGACATTAGCACACACAAAGCAATGTCCATGCTATTTGGTTGACAACCACGCCAATTCATTTTCTACATATTTCCTTGTTAATGGGTTCATCCATTATAAGAGTTTAATAGTTCTGACATCATTTGCTCAGAAATTAACCAAAAAATGAAAAGCAAGCGCATCCATCTATTATAATTGTCAGAATAATTATTTGACCATACGTTGAATATTAACCAATATTCTTTGCAACACTCACTGTTATAATCAATCTGCTTCCTAATATTAGGAGCAGAAAAGATAACTTTGGAAACACGCGTCAAGAACCACTAACCCTGGTCTGACCAAAGGAAAGAATGAGTAGGTTCTGCTGCCTGGTCAGATAGTGCTACCAAAGCTTCATAACACATACCTACTACCTCAAAACTCTAGATTTAGTATACTGAGTATTAATTATGTGGAATTACTAGATATGAACTTGGTAGTAAAAAGAAATCATACTCAAAATTAATCTCTCAAAGTAATAAGCTAAAAGAACATTACTTCTTATTAATAACTTCTTTTTTTTACCTAAGATAGATAGGACAGCTCCCTTAACATTGAAGAATGAGAACAAGTTTTGAAATAGTGAGTTTCTTGTGGTATACCATAGCCACGCCTAATTGCCATTTAAAACAATACAGCGATATCACTTATTGTTCTGACAAATCCTAGTAGATCTAACAGCAGAAAAATATCTAGAAGGAAGTTTAGTTCCTACAACTGAAAAGAAATAGAAAAATAAGTCACTAAGTTTATCTTGGTTATCTTAGCAAGTAGATATTAAAAAGGCAGACACATTTTTAACATAAGTAATTGGCTAACCAGGACTTATTCCAACTACATCTGGTTCAAGAGCAGACAGTCAATTAGTCCATCTTTCAAGTCTGGTACCTACATCCCACATATTACTAATAAAGAAAACGAATTGCAAGACAACTTCAAATATCAAAGCCTGGCAGTTCCAGTCAGAACACTAGGGAAAGTGGGCTGGCCAATGAGTCCAGCAATCAAATCCAGACAGAAAAAAAAAAAAACAAAAAAAACCAAAAAAAAAACAACAAACAAACTATACATCAGCCCTTACCCCCAGCAAATTCAGAGATGCCTTTTGAAACTATTCCTGACATTCTAAAAAAATGCTGATTATGCAAGGTACTCAAATAGTAAAGGACACAACCTTCACCATTCCACCACCACCTAGGGCTTCTTTCATAGGTCCAATGATGTACTACTACTTATTACTGATTCACTAAATACCAATGTTAAAATACATTTTTTTCTCCCCTTCCCTATGCAACACACGTCAATGTTTGTTTTGCCACTTTTGTTCATCATTTCCATATTACTGGCAGGTAGCAAACGGAACACTTACCTGTGACCAGGATGATAAATGACAGTAGTTATTCCATGGGCATAATGGCTGTTAAAGTTGAAACTGTGACTTTCTTGAAAGCTTTGATTTGTTCCAACACTAAGTATGGGGAGGAAAAAAGTACATATATTATTTCAGATTTGTTTTCTTTAAAAAGTGGAAAGAATTCTTTTGAAGTTCACAGTGCCTTCTCGAAGCAAGTCAAAATTTATGCTTACCTTACAAGATAACTTCTCAGTTCTCCACGATAATTGACAACAAGCAGTTCGGCTGACCATTGGGCACTTGCTTTGTATTCTAGAAAGATCAATCCAGCAATAGCATAACTCAGATCTCCTGGAAAAGTTGCTGTCTTTACCCAAAAATGCAGACAGGCATTGAGAGAGAAAAGGGATGTTGTTTTTGTTTTTTTTTTTTTAAAAAAAAAAAAAGAAAACAACAAAAACACAGAGAGAGAGAGAAAGCGTCCTGATTACTGAAAGAACAGATATATACTTATCTTGATTTTTAAAGAAATCTTATTACTATAAGGTCTGCAAAGACAATAAACCAAGGAAACACACTTCCCCAAACTAGTTTAATTTAACATTTGAATATACAAAATATAAAATCTGTTGTGCATGGCAAGCCAACAGCAATTATCTATTCTCATACCCCTACAAAAATTTTCTCTTACTGCTCAATCAGCAATATCTCTTGATTTGTAAGTGACTCCGCATACAAACTGCACATTTGTCATCTACTACTACAAACTGTAATTATTTGCATACATACTAAGTAGAGGATTCTATACTGTCACAATCTGATGTACCTGCAGATCTACCACAATTTTAAGAAAATGAAAAGAAAGATGAAGATTCTGACTAGATACAACACCACAAAGGATATGCTTTGCAAGTGCTACACATCACTTAACTATAATACACCCGTCATATGATAAACAATTCATGGTACATTTCTGCATAGTATTCATATTGTAAGCCTTTATATCAAGGTAAGACATCATTTAAAAAAAAGGCCAAAGAGTGGGAGTTACCTTTTATCCTTACAACAAATTCTACTATATTTGTCTTTAATCTAAGAGAGCACTTACCGGTGAAATGACCAGAAGCTCACTACCCATTAGGTCAAACACTCTTACTGTTCCAGTACTTTCAGCATAAGCCAGTAACGTACAATCATGACTCCATGCCACTCGCCTCCACTGAGGGTTAGGATCCTTTGGCACTATGAAAAGGGAAAAAAGTTATTAAAAACTAAAATATAAATATAATTGTTAAACAAAAAATCAACTGCATTAAAAAATGCAGGGTGCCTACCACCATTACAAGCTTATCTCGGAGGAGAAAAAAATGGAATATAATAAATAGGACTATTTCAGTTGGAAGGGACCTACAACAATCATCTTGTCCAACTGCCTGACCAATTCAGGGCTGAACGAGTTAACGCATGTTATTAAGGGCATTGTGCGGCTCAGAACTGCACACAGTGCTCAAGGTGAGGCCACACCAACGCTGAATGCAGCCGGATGATCCCCTCTCTTGTCCGGCTGGTTATGCTGTGTTCAATGCACCCCAGGACACGGGATGCCCTCTTGGCTGCCAGGGCTCACTGCTGGCTCCTAATGAGCCTGCTGTCGACCAGCAGCCCCAGATCCCTTTCTGCAGGGCTCATCTCCAGCCACTCCTCTCCCAGTTTATACTTGTGCCCAGCGTTACTGCATCCTAGGTGCAGAATCTGGTATTTCTACTTGCTAAATTTCATCCCCCCAAAAAACCTCACCACCTCCAACATCTGTTACATCTCCTAAACCCATTAATTTTAACTATCATTTAATTTCAGATTCAGGTTTAATACGTTAATCACCATGAAAAGAAGAAGGGGGAGGGAGGGTAACTATTAAGAGATTCTTCCAAATGCTTTTACGAAGTTAAAACATTATCTTTAAAGTAAACCAACACCACCACTTAGCAATGCATGAATAATAAACAATGATGACACTAAGTAATGATATAGATGTTGCCATATCGTATACCTTGACATTTTCCAACTATGGATCCAAAGTCATCTTTTGCAGACCTGCAGAAAAAGACTCATATGGTTTTAATTAGAAGAGCGCAATATTTAATTTTCCAGAATAAACGGAACACTATAAAAATACTCTAAGTATATTCAAAGGCCTGCATGTATTTAACTACTTGTTCAAAAAGGCACATAGTAGCCTTCACCCTTAGGCAACTACAGTATCTAACAATAGTATTTTAGAATACTAATATCCCTCATTTAGTAGTAATGCGGTTCAAATTAGGAAAGCAGCATTTCAGAACTTCAGCATGTAACTTTAGAAAAAAAAAAAAACCTAGTCAGTATTCTCTAGGTTACAATTTTAGAAACAATGCAAGAATATAGTTACATTAATACAGTTGAAACACAAGATTTATTTTATAGTCTATAAGCTGACATTTATGGTGTTCACACCACTTCTGATTGAAAAATTTTCATACACTTGCTTCTTTTACATATAAATAGAAGGTCTGACCTTCTAGCAAATGGATTTTTGTGAAGCAAGTAAACACATTCAATCAAGATCCGTTCTACAGCTAAATGCGTTCTTGAACTGGCAAAGGAGAGCTTGTTGTTAGAGAGCGGAAGAAAAAAGGAAAGCATCAGTCTTTACGGCAATCCACATTACTTGTAAAATAAGGTGAAGTATTATACATGCCAGCTACTCTACAGAAAAGCAGAACACTAGCTCCTTG